>NW_024581135.1:26338316-26394972 GCF_017639235.1 Corvus kubaryi
CGGCGGCGGCGATGGCGCAGCTCACGGCGCGGTTCCGCACCGAGAACCGCAGGTGAGGGGCCTCCCCTCCCTCCCGGGCCGAGGGTGGGATCGGGAGCGGGTGGCGCAGTAGCGGTAACGGCGCGCTGTGCCCGCAGGTTCGCCGTGGAGGATGTGCCCTTCTCGGTGCCCGCGGCCTCCGAGACCACCGACCTCAGCCACCTCATCAACAAGCTGCTGGCGGCAGGGCACGGTAGGTCTCGCGGCGGGGGCGGCCCCTCGGAGCCCGGCGTCCCTCGTGTGCGGCCGGGCCGGGCCCGGCCCCGCGTGGGCTGTCACAGCCGGGCGGCACCCGCAGGCCCTCGGCGGGGACGGCGACAGCCCGAGCCGGCCCTGCCCCGCTGTTTTGGCCTGGCTGCCTATAGTAAGGCACTCCTGGAACTTGATCTGAAGCGCTGCGGGTACTGGGGCTGCTGGGCATTCCCAGGAGAAATGCTCCGAAGGCTGGAATACTGTGTGTGCCCGGCGCCACAGGCCAGGCTGCCACAGCAGATGGGAATGGAAGCGTTCCCAAAACCTGGCACAAGATCTAATGAAACCAAAGGTTTGGGTTTTATGACAGCCTTTAATAAAACGTCAGCCATTCTGTCAGTGCTGAAACAGGCTGACTGACTTGAAAGATTATCTGGGGAAAGGCACTTGTGCAATGTTGTTGGAAAATCCCATTTTCCATAAGAAACTGGGTCAGTGGTATCATACCCTGCTTCTTGAGGCTTTTGCAAGTTGCTTTTGACCCATGAAATTGCAAACAATCTGGAATAGAAAACGAATGCACAATGCAGTGCTTCTGCCAAAATGCAGGGCCTTTGTCATTTATGCCATTACAAAGGGAGAAATATGAACCAAAAATTCTTAGGATTTTCCTACTGCTGCCACAAATACAGGGCTCTAGCTGGTGGTAACAAGTGGCAAGATCCATACAGAACAGTCAGGAAGCACCACTGGGGTTTGATTATGCATAGCTACAAAGAAAATATAGTAAGAGGCAAACAGCTCTTTGAACCCCAACAGCAAATTTTCCTTCCTCTTAACTTAAATAATCCTGTGGAAGTAATGGGCTGCCCCCTTAAAACTGGGAGAAGAAAGCAAGGGGTTGAGTTTTTGGTTCTTGTTGTCATTTGTTTTGGGCTTTTGGTCTTGTTTCGGGGAGGGTTATTTATGTTTGGGTCTTTCTTTAACCTCTTCCTGGCTCCATTTTCCTGAACCAGTCTCAAAATGATGCCATTCGTGATGGTATCAAATAAATAGTGACACCTGAACGTTGATTTTTCCCTGATTCGTTTCAGCGGATCACAAGTATGTGGAATTTGACTTCCTTATCAATGGCCAGTTCTTGCGATTGCCGTTGGTCACACACATGGAAATGGAAAATATTTCCACAGTAAGTCATACTCAGTTTCTCCCCTTCTAGGACAGTAGAACAGACTTAGCCAGTTTACTTCAATCTGATTTAGGTATTGCACTGTCAGCTAGGTAGATTTGCTTGTTCAGTTTTATTTCTTGTCTGACCACTTTTCCAGGAGAATTCCATGTATTTTTGAATCCATTATGAGTGTGATTAGAGTGATTAGAGACAGGGCAGTGCAAGGAACATAGTTATCCAATCTGTTGTCTGTATACAGTTCAGAGGGGAAATTCTTGTCTTACTCAGTTCATCATTAATATATATTTTTGTCTCTTATGGTGGGGGATAATGGGGAAGATTAATATTACCTCTAGAAAATGTTGCAAAGTGTTTTAGACACGAAGAGGAATGTAAGAAGAGTGAAATCACTTGGTTTTGCTTCCAGCTTGCTATTAATAGTAATTTGATAAAAATATGGAAAGCAATATAATTCACACTTTTTTTTCGAAATACTTTAGTTCTACTGATGTGACTTGGATACCAAGACCTTTGCTCAATAAACTTGCATATTTGTACCACACTACAGTTGAATTTTACTGTTATTGATTAAAAAAAACACACTACATCACTAAATAAGTATTTTGTCTGTGAGCTCAGGAAGAAGTGGTGGAAATAGAGTACGTGGAGAAATACATGGCCCCTCAGCCAGAAGAATGCATATTCCATGATGACTGGATCAGTTCTGTTCAAGCCACTGAAGAATGGTACCACAACTCAGCTAATTCTAAGTTTTGTCTTGCTTATTCGTGTTCCTCCATGGTGTTAAATGGAGTGCTGTTCTCTCTTTAATAATCCCTTGTCTGGGTTTTTCTCTCCTCTTTGCTTTGTTTCTTTTTTTTTTAACCTGTCAAGTCACTCAGCTACTTGCTTTTGTAAGCAGTTCACTGACAGTGACTTTAACACAGGTAGAAAACAGCTAGAGACACTGAACAGGAGATACTGCTTATACAAATGAACAAAAGAAATGCTGTTTAGTATCCTTTCTCTTAAAGGAAAGCAAGTTTTCCTCATCTCTCTTTTTTGCTTAAACCCATGACTTCCAATGTGACGCCCATTAGCAACAAATAGAATAGCATACCTTTCTGCAGAGATTTTCCTTTAAAAAAGCCAGAGAGCCATAATTGTCTTTTTCTACTGTGTTTTCACATTCATTTTCCAATCAACTAGGTGATGTTCATATATTAAGTAGAGGTTTGAAAATGCTTTGAGAACCTCTGGCAACATACTACAAACAACAAATAAAGTTTTAAATTATGTAAATAATATAAGTCCACTCAGGTCTCACCTACCAGAACATGCAGTATTCTCACTGCTTGTTTTTCTGGCCTGTACTCCTGGCCTCCCAGTTGCAAGGCTTTAATGAAGCTTTGCTCCGTAGCAAAAAGATTTTTTTACTCTTTCAAGCTATTTTTTTAAAACAGCTATTGTGCTAATATTTTTCCAAGTTTCTGGTTGAGGCTTTATTTCATAAAAACATTTGTTGGTCTTAAAGACAATGATGCTTAAAATGCTGTACCCTGTAGGATATTAACTGGCTGCTACGATCAGACTGCTCGGATCTGGTCTGTGGAAGGAAAATCCATCATGACAATAGCTGGGCATACAGAAGTGGTGAAGGATGTGGCGTGGGTGAAGCAAGGTCAGTATATATAGCAGGGACATAGTTTGATATACTGGGGGAGAAATGCTGGCATTCCTTAACCACAAATATTTAATTATCTAAATGTAATTATTTCAGTCTCTATCAGTGGTGTCAGAAATGAAGTCATGGTGTGCATAAAATACTTCTTTAACAGTAATGAATATAGTTACTTTAAGATGGTTGTTGTCTATCCACCTTGCAGTCTCCATTCGCAAATACTGGTGTATATAGTTATATTAATTGTACTTGCAGGGTAACATGATGTAGACTGAAATACATACGAGTTTCTGTCTATCTGCTATTTCTTCTAGGATTAGAATAATTATTTATAAAGACTTTGGAAAGCTGAGCTGGGCGTGAGTGTAACTTTTTTCTACCTCAGATAGTTTATCGTGCCTGTTACTCAGCGCTTCCATGGACCAAACTGTCCTGCTCTGGGAGTGGAACGTGGAGAAAAACAAAGTGAAAGCCCTTCACTGCTGCAGGGGACACGCTGGCAGTGTCGAGTCTGTGGCTGTTGATTGTACAAGAACCAAAGTGAGTGACTCCTCCTGGAAAGGAACCTTTGTGATTTGGGATTTAGCAGCCTGTACCTCAAAAATCCTCTTTTTGTCCCTGCATGGGTATTCATCATCATGATTTTATGACACACTGATAATTTTCCAGTCTTGTTATAAGTGGTGGTTATTTAGAATTAGGTGTGTTATATCAGTGCTAAGCTTTAGAATCACAGAATCATTTAGTTTGGAAAACAAGTTAAATTTTAAAGTATATTTTACTTTAAATGCATGCTAATTTTGTGCTATAATAAATATTTTCAAATTTGACCTACATTTTTGCGGTGGTTGTGGTGGGAAAAAAATTTCCAGAGTACTTGGAAAAAGCAGGTGGTGAAGAGGTTCTTTCCCTTCACCCAGGAATTCAACAGTTATGAGCACTCCCACCAAAGGTGGAGTCAGTGCTCCCAGCTCGACTCACTATCCGACAGGTTAAAGTAAACGTTTTAGTGTTGAAGGAAATAGATATTTTATATTTTGTAGATATTTTTCCTACAAAGAAAGTAAAAAGAATAATCTCTTCCAAGGTCTCTCTGGATCAACATTTAACAAAATGTTTCTGTTCATACAGTTCTGCAGTGGATCCTGGGATAAGATGTTAAAGATCTGGTCTGCAGGTAAGATGTAAGTTTGTAGGGCTATACATCACTGTGCTGAGTTACTGGTTTGGTTAATTACATGATTTTAGATCTGGTTATCACCTGCATGATGGTTGTAGGCACCACAGATATGGGGATTTGTTTAATTACTTACATGGAGATGGAGTTCAAAAACCTCTAGCTCAAGTCTGCCTGTCTTTTGTCACAGTACCTACAGATGAGGAGGATGAAATGGAAGAAGCAGCTAACAGACCACGGAAAAAGCAGAAAACTGAACAGCTGGGACTAACAAGGGTAAGATGAACTCCAGGTTTGTCCAGGATTTTTCTTTAGAAGTGTAGCCACAATGAATAATTTCTCTTTGCTAAAGGTGACTTTAAAATTTCTGCTGGTATGTCTCAGGATAATCGGACATTTTCATTTGTTGGAATAATAGATTTTTTTGATGATAACTCACTCAAATCTGTCACCATTAAATTCTAGACTCCCCTGGCAACCCTCTCTGGCCACACAGAAGCCATCTCCTCTGTGCTGTGGTCAGATGCTGAAGAAATTTGCAGCGCATCATGGGACCACACCATTAAACTCTGGGATGCTGAGACTGGAGATCTCAAATCAACTTTGGTGAGATCATTGTACTCTGTCTGTAGATTCAGCTGCAGTCCAGCTCACAGAAAAAAAAAAAAGCTGTGTAAAATTGTAGCTCCTTTCTTACAGTTATTATTTTCTTTACTGACAGACAGGAAACAAAGTGTTTAATTCTGTCTCCTACTCACCCCTGTGTCGACGTCTTGCATCAGGGAGCACTGACAGACATATCAGACTATGGGATCCTCGCAGCAAAGGTGAGCTAAAACATGCATGGTCTCTTTAGTTCTTCAAAATCAGAACTTTGTCCTGTTGAGAGACATCTCACAAACTCTTCTGGTCCCTCTGCTTGAAACTAGCCCTTTGGGGCTTTTATTAAATACAAAGGTTACATCTATTTTCTGTATTCTGGTGCAAGACTTGTTTTAATTTCTTACCTAATAATTTAGAAATCTAACTGGGCTTAGGTTTTCCTTTATTTTTAAACTTACTAATAAATGTGCAACTGTGCAGTTGCAGAACAAAATTTTTTTTGGTAAGGTTCAGACTTAGGCTAGTCTGATAATCATTAAAGTGAAATAGTAGTCACTTGGACATGGTACTGTGTATCATAAACAGATGGAATTGTGGATATTATGACTGAGCCTATACCAGATTTATTTTCATAAACACATTTCATAGAATGGTCTGGGTTGGAAGGGACCTTAAAGATCATCTAGTTCCAACCCTCCTGCCCTGGGCAGGGCCTCCTTCCACTAGAGCAGATTGCTCAGAGCACCACCCAGCCTGGCCTTGAACACATCTTTGTTCTTTCTTTAAAAAGAAAGTTTAGTGACAAGAAAATACATTTTGAGGGGTTTGGAGTGGGTTTCTTTTTTGTTTGGTTGGGTTTGTTTCTTTGGGTTTTTTTTCTTCCCCAGAACTTGTGTGGCTTACAGTTTTGTTCACTTTAAATAAAGTTCACTTAACTTGAACTGCAATCACACTGGATTTTGTGCACATCTTAAAAGTCCTGGTTTCAGCATCTGTGTTTTTTCCTCTTTCTATTCAGATGGCTCCTTGGTTCTCCTGTCTCTGACTTCTCACACAGGCTGGGTGACATCTGTGAAGTGGTCACCTACCCACGAGCATCAGCTGATCTCTGGTTCTCTGGACAACATTGTGAAGCTTTGGGACACAAGGAGGTAAAATAAACCTGTGTTTCTTGCTGTTCAAAGGCATGTAAGCTTACAGGGTGAGCTACCCCTCATGAAATGGCAAAAGCAGTCAGAGACATTCATTGGAAACCCTTGTGACATTTGTGAAAATCCTCTAGGTTTTGGAAGTCAACCATATAATGAAAGGAAGAAAAATACTTGTAGTCTACCAGAGGGCTGGAAAACACACACAGCTGAGCAGCATCTACATGTGGAAGAAGGAAATTATAACAAATTCTTCCTAACAACTGATTGAATTTCAGTCTCAAAGTTGTTTGCAAGCAGATGAAAAATGTTGCTGCTTTTCTCTTTGGGGATGTAGGAGAGGATAATACCAACGTGATCGGCTCTGGAGAAAGCAGAGGAGTACAGACATGGTCGATGTCTGTACTCTCAAAGTGTTTGTAACTGCTTGACCACATCTGTTTGATAGCACTGTGATAGCATTTCTTCCTGGGACCAGTTGTTGTTTGTGATTGCTCACCTAACTTCAAACCTGTTTTTCACCAGTTGCAAAGCTCCTCTGTATGACTTGGCTGCTCATGAAGACAAGGTTTTGTGTGTGGACTGGACAGAAGCAGGGGTAAGAATCTGAAGAGCAAGTTACTCGATTTATATGCATGGTGTTTAAGAACGGAGCTAAAAGCAGTCATGGATTGTTTCCTTATGCTCAAAGCTAGAAGAGAACAGGCAGTTGTAGTTGTGCTGTCTGGGTGGTGTCACTTTGTGTGTCCCCACACTCTGCAAAGGGCCATGGTGGGAGCTGAAGCCCTGTAGCATTAACTGAGCATTATATTGATGTTCCAAACTAGGAGAGACAAGAACAGCACTGCACCTTACTCAGAAAACACATGTTCCACGGTACTGCTGTCTGCCATTGGGACTAAAGCAGCAGCATGAAGGAACAGCTGGGGCATGGCAGTCAGTACATGTAGAAGGGGGAAACTATATAATCCTCTATAGCAAGCTGTTCTGCTACTGTTGTGGTACACACGTATTTAAAATTACCAAAAAACCCCATTCTGTGAATGTTCAAGATTCTCAGTAAAAGTCAGGAAAAGCTTAAGCAACTTCCCTACAAAAATTTCACTTCTAATTTTAATAGGAGAGTAAGGGACAAAGTTGCTTCTGCACCTTGATTCTGGGTTTTAGTCATGCATTAACAGTTCACTATTCACTACTACCTTTTAAAAAGGAAAGAAAAATTGAGTCCTTAACTTTTGTGTACTTACTTTGCTTAATTGTGATATTAATCCCAGTTTCCTTCTTTCATCAGTTGTTACTGAGTGGAGGAGCAGACAACAAACTGTATTGCTACAGATACCCAGCTACAGTCTCTGATGTTGGGGCATGAAGGTCAACAGCCAGAAGACTTTTTTTTAAAAAACAAAGATTTTTGCAGCAGTTGCTCTCTATTAGCATCTCTACACAATCAACTTCCGAAGAAAGGAGGAGTTTGTTGCTCAGAGAGCTGTTTCTGGTTTTGTATTGGTAACCTATATCCATATTTGTCACAGAAAAACAGCAACGCCCAAATGGGATTAATGTGAAAGGTCATTTCTGCCCTTTTTGATGGCTTTGAATTAATGTCTTTTAAATGACTATTTGTATAGCCCTTTTAATAAGAACTAAACTGTTTACTGATACTTACAGAAAAACTACTCACTGACTAAATTATTTTTTGAGTTTACCTGCTTTCCATTGGAAAAAAAAATAAAGCTTTTATCAACAGTTCATTGGTTTACTGTGTCATTTCAGATAAAAATGAGATTTCAGCTCTCCTCAGTCTGGGTGTTGGCAGTTCTTATTATTTGGTCCTTAATTAACGAACCCAGGCTTCTTTCTAGGATGAAGACTTGGTATGTTTGCAGTGTAAATAGCACGATATAGAGGAACTTGACAGATTTACTGGCAGATGAAATATTCTGTATTTTAGTAGCTCAAATAAGGGCTGTAGATTATAAGAATGCCAGCCTTGTACCACAGTACTTGTTGTGTTGCAGTACAACTAATGTGGTGTCTTGGTCCTAAAAGCATGTTTGTAGAAACAAGTGATGGATCACAAGCAGAATGCAGAAGAAGTAATTTGTTCTTAGAAAGAGCAGATACAAAAAGTTGCAGTAGCTTTTAGGTTGATAGAGAGGATAAGAGCTATTCAAACATGCTCAGTTTCTCTGCTGGTGGTTTTGCTTTGAGTTCAGCATTCAAATGAAAAAGCTGTTGCTGCCACTTGTTAGATGACATATATGTGATGTTAAAGCAGCGCACTGGTAAACTGCATGGAAACCACACTTGAATATCCTCACCAGTGTCTTGGCTTTCGATCAGTGTAAGACCTGTCCAGCACAAACAAGTCAAATGCTTGAATTAATAATTTTTCTTTGAAGAGTGAGAACTCTGACCTCCAGGTTCATAATATGTATTATTATATATAGACTATATATATAATACATATATAGTTCTGAGTAAGGAGTTTTAAGAAATACCAAAGAGCAAAACTGGTGAAAATGGCAAAGGACAGGGGAAGGATCTCTGATCCCTTTGCTCTGCAAGTGAAGTACTGCAACTAATAACTTACATGCATATGTCTAAAGATTCATGAATGCAAGATAAGTAACCTTAATATGGTTTTCTTGCCTTCCCAGAAAGATTTACAAAACAGTTTTTAAAAAGACCGTGTCACTTGAAGTGTCAGCTTATCTTAGACTAATATTATTTAGACTTAAGAAAACCCAGCTGGCATTAGTTGTTTCAGTTTCAAACAGTGAATCCATTAGATCTACTATCACCTGTAATAAATATACAGATTGTATCTGAAAAAGTAGGTTTTGATGGACCACAGTTAAAAGCAGGAACATTTTTACACCCTCCTCTTATTTGGAAAAGTACTGTGGCAAAAGAACAGACCAAGAAGGAACTAAGTAAACCATATTAACATGAAGTGATACCGGTGTAAGTACACTGTATTTTTGGAATATATCTGTATTACCACAGTCCATGAATTATCCTGAAACCAATGCTTTTTACATTTGGCTGACAGTTCTTTGGATAATCTATAATCCTAAATAAAATGTTTAATGAGACTTTCAAACATGCAGTCCTTTTGTTTAAAATGATTGTGTGAAATTACAGTGGTCAACATGAGTTGATTTTAAAACTGCAGAAGAGCTGAATCAAAAACACAGTAATGCACAATCAAGGTGCTGATGGTGACTCTACTCACAAAAATTAGGTTTTTTCCTCCCCTAAAAACCATTTCTGCATATTCCTAGTACCCTACTAGCATAATACAAAACAGTAAAGAATCTTTATGTACTAATTGCTAGTTTTACTTAAACATAAAAGTGATACTACAAGTGAGGGGAATAAAGACAATAATCAGCTACTGCAAGATTGACCTACATTTGGTTTTTTATTGATGGGAGGTGGGGGTTGGTTTGTTTTTGAGAGGCTGTGCAATACACATTGTTCTATTTCTATCTTTTCATTCTGCACTGACACCTGGCATAAACTGTTCACTAGCACACATGTGCTGCCTCTAAATAGAGTTCAAACACCACCATGCATTAAGACACACATTAAAAGCATTAGTTTAAGACAAGGGTTCACCTGCTTGGTCCTTGGCTTAGTGTCACACTTGCATTTTCTGTTCACGTGTTTCCTTTTATCCAGCTGGTTCTTTCAGCTTTCTTCTTGCTTTGAGACTTTCATCTTTGCTTCTGGATGGTTGCCATCCCTTTCCTACAGCCAGCCCTGGCAGAGCACTGTTTTTTCTCTCTTGTTGGCATTTGGTTTATTTTTTTAGTCTCAGTCTTCTCTCAGCTAGGAGATTGAATTAAGGGAAAAACAAGGGAAGGGGGAAGGAAAGAGTAAATGTTGCAGTGACACACTACCTGAGCAGGTGTGTGTGGATAATGTGGATATATGAGTTCGGGCCAACAGTGCAGATCTCCAGCCAGTGCTGCTCTGCTTATCCCTTTCAACACTCAGTCCAGAGCCCAGGGTGAGGTTTGTCCTTAGTGAAGATAAACTTACTGAAGTTTAATTTAGTTTTGTATAGGCTGATAAATTTCCAGGATAAACTCAACATACTCCTCTAGATTTTAGCATGCATACCTTAGGAAACAGATCTAACCACATATGCTTAAAGTGACTTCTACAATTGAAGCAAAAATATTTCACAGAGATTGGAAGGAAACACAGAGAAAGGAATACACTTCTAATGAAAACCTCATATCTCAGGAGTTTTCTCCTGCATTTTCTGACATTTCTGCAACAGAAAGCACTAGATAGGCACATGCACAGATTCCCCAAAGGAAAAAGACAAACTTTTGTTACACT
This sequence comes from Corvus kubaryi, assembly GCF_017639235.1. NCBI lineage: Eukaryota > Metazoa > Chordata > Aves > Passeriformes > Corvidae > Corvus > Corvus kubaryi. The sequence continues at coordinate 26,348,684 of NW_024581135.1, forward strand.
CTTAAAAGTTGATTTAAATCTTGTTAATTATCAGCTTGTTACTTAAATGTGGATATAACTTGAAGAATTCCAGAATTTTTAAGGTTTTTCTCATTACTGAATTAATGGAGGGTACAAACTTATCTCCAAAATTGTGTGATGATAAACATGATTCTTAAAAAAGCAAACAACCCCTCCAAACAACAACAAACAAAAGTCCCAAACAAGTGGTGGATGTGATTTAGGCTGATCTGCTCCATGACCTCACTGAAATTTCAGCATGTGCTCTTTTCCCTTGATGTGGGGAAGGCAAAATGTTTTATCAGATAAAAACTTAATGAGAACTAGGTCAACACACTTCAGATTTCTACTCTCTGTCATAATGGGGCTGCCAAGCTGGCCCTCACACACCCCAGTCCAGGGGTAAATGCAGTTTATGGATTATCACCCTGCTTGAATTTGAGAAGCACAAGGCTACAGTGAGCTGCACAGATATTTCATTAGCAAACAACAAGTTGTAGTAGCTTACACTGCAATTTATATGCCAAAAAAAGCCCAATCAAGTTTGAATCACCAATTTTGTTTGATGTAAGGTCATTGGCAGAGATCTCAAATTACAGGCAAAACTCGGGTTGAAATTAATTGCTATGAAAACCAATTTAAATTGTCCTGTAAATTGCATGAAATAAGTGGTTTTTAAGTTGCCAGTGAGAAGCTGGCTAAGTCTGGTCTAGGAAAGACAGCTGCTCAGTCTGGATGAGTCTATCGAGCCATCCAAATCAAGACATGTACTGTATGGAATACTGAAAATGTAATTCAAGCCACAAAAATGTAAGTTTCTGTACCAATTTCAATATTCATACTTGAAACTTCAAAATGTTGATTTTCCATGTCTTTGCAATTTATTCCATTGGACACCTAGCAGCCTGTGACCAACGGGGGATCTCTGTACAAGTTTAAAATACTGTAGAACTAAATAAACATTGAAATAAATGCTCTGTGATTAGTACTGACACTTTCAGCCTATAATGTATCATTTAAGCAAAGAAATTTCTCCAAATGTTTGAAATGACCTCTGGATGCAAACCAGAACTCACAGAAACAGAATAGAAAGCTGTATGGAGAAACACGATAAACCAATTATAGTAAAACATTGCAATAATCTATATTGCTTATCCAAAAGGGTCCCCCTCATCACACTTCCTACTATCTATGGTCTTTAAATTTGGAATAGGGAAGTAGTGAGCTTCAGTCAGACCACAGCTGTTCTAAACTGCATGTGAAAGACAGCTGAAATCCCTTGGAAGAGCCTGCAGGAAATGCTCAGTGAATTAATTCCTCTCCTTTAACTCTCTCTCTATCCCAGTTCTTGAAAACTGTTCAAGTCTGTTACACACACATGCACAAACCAGAAGTCTCTCATGGATTTCTGCTCTCAAGACAGGTCAAAACAACAGCTGACAAAGTGCAGAAGAAATACTGGAAATGGAAACATTCACCAAAGAATGAAGATGAGTATGTGGTAACATCTGATGCAGAGCTGGATGTCAAATTAATGATAAACCTAGGGACCATGAGCAGAGTCAGTATGAATCGATAGGTAGAATATGAATACATGAAAATGGATCGTTCTCCCTGCCAATAACAAGTACTAGTTACTTTCAACAGGGCAGCCTCAGTCTCCTGTATCATTTAAAAAGCCCAAAAAACGGCATCAAGTGTTAGAACAACATTACTGTTTTCTGAAGCTGTTCAGCACCAGAGAGGAAGATCATCTCAAGGCATTTTCCACTCTTGGTGTCACCACCATATCTGCACACACATCCCTGCACACACTTACATTTGGTGGAACAGCTTAGCAGATCTGAGCTCACTGCAGTAACCAATCTGGCAGCCAGGCTGAGAATTCTTTGTCATATGGACTTGTTTGGGAATTGGGAGGATGACAACAACAAATAAGCTACACTCTCCTTTTTTAAAGCACTTGCAGCATTGAAGGCTGCTGGGTGACACGAATTCCTCATTTGTGTGATTCCAAGCCTTTGGCACACCGCTGATTGAACAGTGGATGCGGACACCCAGAACCATCTGCTCAAAACACGGACTTTGAACCAAAGCCTGAAAGGTGTGGCATGGGTGTGCACTAGTGGGAAGTGTTGCTCATACTATAATGCTTGGGATTCACAACAAACATGTTTTCTAATCTCCCCTGTTAAAGCCACTAATTTGTTTTCTAATTTAAAGAGCAGAAATTTCCATCTCTCTCCCATTCTTTTCATCTCAGGTTTTGCACCAGCTTTAGCCCAAGTGTGCAAAGGTTTGTGCAAATTTGAAAAAACTTTTTGATCTTAAAAGAAAAAAAATGGTCAAAATTTGACAGAATTTCCCTGAGTTCCACTGGAGAGATCTTATCTCTCAGGTCTTGGATTGGTAGTTTGTTATTCTGGTGGACTCTGAGCATAGGATGAGGTGTTAGAATTTGCTGGAAGTAGTTTTTTAATACTTGCAGTAGGGATCAAGAATACTTCTTGGTGTTACACAAAAGATACTGTTTCCATCTTACATCAACATGCAAATGGTCCTCTTGATATAAGCACAGCATTTGAAAGAACCATGGATTTAACAATCATAATGTTTTGCCTTTAGGTTTAAGAGCATACAGAGACCTTCAGTGGATATTCTCTGCTGCTTCTCAGAACAGTACTCATCTCCTGCAGCTACAATACCGAACAAAGTGTTCCCTAGATCTAAACAGCACAAATTTAAACAGATCCTGGTTTCAGTTCACCTGCTCTAATTCCAGTTAATACAGTGAAGCCCATCCAAATCAATGGCATTAATACAGATTTACAGAGGAACTTACATGCAGCCTACCTGCATGTAATTTACAATAATCAGATCTTATATCTTAATGTAGCTGAAAACGGAGTCAGAACCAGCCTCCAAAAAAATCGAATACTCCATGTCAGTGAAGCCTTTTCTGACAGGAAATAAATAAGATTTGTCTTCTTAGTAACTAAGCTTTGGACAGAACGGTGAGGGGGAGGAGATGATGGTTTTTCTCCCCTTCTAATCCAATCTATTTAAACAGAGGAATCAAAGTAACAGATGTTTAGTATGGCACTGGCGCCACAGAATCCGGCATGAACTCACCGAAGATAAGGAGACTACAGTTTCCTTATTTCAGTTTTCCAGTCTCTAGGCTTCTGTGATTTAAATGTGCAAGTCCAAATGGTCCTGTTAAAAAGAAGCCATGACTTTTGCAGGGAGAGCAGTTTCCAAGCTGTGCACCACCCCACCATGATGAACCTCTGCAGTATCTATCTATAGGTATTGCTTGCTACATGTAAACAGAGGATTATGAGACAAATCAGACCAGGTCATTCTTGAGAATAATAATATTATACTACATACCAGAGAAGTTCTGTTTTAATGAAAGAAATCTCTATTTCTAATATTTTCTCAGCCTGCTGCAGTTCAGTGCAGCAAAAGAAAAATATTTTCATTTTTGGAATGTCTGAATTGTAATCTCTTCTTATTGGAAGGTAATAATTTTGCTTAGCTAGCTCGAGTATTGCTTTTGCCATTTCCTACCATCCTTCTGTATTTATTTTTTATAATTTACGATACAACAGTGTGTTAATAGGGCTGCTATTTTAAAAAGTTAGAGAATAACATAAGTTTTTGTTTCCCTCTGCAGCAGTTTGTTCTTGCCATTTACCCTCCTTATTTTGCTACCCACTCCATGTTTTACAAGCAAAGTATCTAGTTTCTTATTCATCATAGGAGTATCAAGAAGGTAAAAGTCTTCCTCTTTTTAAAGAGAATTTTAGGCTAACACTCCAATATAGAAGACACTCTGGGTTCCTAATGCATTGCCACTGCATTTCTCTTCCTACACACATTTCTAACTCCATTGTGACAGCAGGGCCCTGGCAGCAGGCAGTATTTGCCTTTGACACACCTTGTTGTCATTTACATTTACTCTGCATATGCCTGTGCTGTTAAGTTTTCCCCCCATCCTTAGAGGAATTCCAAGCACCTGAAGGACAGCGGTGAGTTAAAAGGCAGCACAGCTGATGCTCAGTGATTGAGCAGCAGCCCGGGCTGCTGCCATCAGTCCTGCACCACCAGCAGGGCTCTGGGAAGCATCACCGCCCGCAGTCAGGTGCCTGCACACCTGTGGCTGAAGCCACCACCCCCATTCTCCCGGAGCCAATCCTCCCCCTGTGCCCGTGCTCACAATTACTCTTGATGAAAGGCACAGGGAGCTTGGACCACCACTCCTCTGTGACTTTTGTCTTGATTGCACTTCATGAACTGTCTACAAGTAGCACTCAGCACTTTTCAGTAGTTAAGTTCGACTCTTGTTTCTGTTCTTTTTGTGCTGGGAAGCTTGATTGCTATGAGATAACAGAACGTTTCTGTATTTTAAATTTTCTAGTTTTACATTCATACTGCTTATTTACATGCTTACATATTTAATAGTTTAACTGATTATGTCCACAAAATAATAAATCAACAATTTGCATCTAAAAAGTGTTATTTTTTACATGATCTCTCATTCAAATGGCCTGTATAGATATCCACTACTGAGTGGTGAAATACTGATGGGGACTTTATGGTACAATATACAGCAAAAAGCTTATCCTTGTTTCAGGTTCTTCTTTCTTTTCTCCTTCTTTTTAGCATTCTTATTATTTAAATAAGTACTGAATATGTAACATTAGGGATATATAATAACTCTCTCTCCCTAGATAGATATTTATATAGTGTATAACATCAGGGTACATCAAAACATTTATGGTCTCCTGGGGCAGTCACTGCTTCGGATTGACCACTGAGAGATTAGGTTTGAGATTTGATGAAAAAATTCATTAATGCTGTCTTTTCACAACTAGAAGAATACAAAGTCCTCTGTTAAATATTCAATCTAATTCTATTTTGCAGGGCCTACTACCAAAGCTGTAATTGTAATGAAGAAGGAATTTTATAATGCTTGAAAATTTCAATAGAACATTATACTGAAAAACAGTAATTATGGATTAAAAAAGATTTTATGTCTTTCCAATTAAAAAATTAAATGCCAGCATAATAATATGTAATTGCTCATGTGCTGTTCATTATAAATGATACAGTGAAAAATGACTACTAAAGTGGAAACTTTGTGGAAAAGAAATTGCACCTCCATTACACCTTCACCTCTTAATCTTTAAAAAAAATAAAAAACAAAACCAAAAAAACCCCACCACAACCACCTTGGGATAGCAAAATCAATATTTTGCAGATCTACTAAGAACATTTATGGGAAATGGGTTTGAAACTAATATTTAAAACTACATTACAACTGCATAGCCTTCCCAACTGCTGCTTGCTGTTTGTAATGGGCATTTCAAGTGTTAAACATTAAAAATTCTTTTAAAATGCTTTACAACATATACATAAGTTTATATACACAAGTGGTTTCTCATTTATTTTTAACTTCTTGCATTTTGTGTTATTTGGGGAATTATTTAGATATATACTATAATTTACATATAAATCTATTTAGATATTATAATTTTTTCCTAAGCTTCCATAAGTCTCAAGACAAAGAACAGAAAATTTACCTTTATAAAATTCCTGGAAACATTACTGGGAACATCTTCTTAAATGCCAGAGTTCAATTAAAGACATTTTAGTGGAAACCCAGCAAAACCCACCATGTTTAATAAAATGGTAAAACACTCACATTCATCTTCCTTCATAGCATGCCTATATATCCCTTAACCATTTTTTCTTCCCAATGCCTATAATTTCACCATTGTTCCATATGAAGTCTGATATGTACAGTAGTGACTTATTTTTTTAATTCACTCTTCCCCCAACCCCAGGTACCCCACATCTAACTGTAAATGTCAAAATCTGAAGGTCATCTTATGCAGCTTAGCAGTTTGAACATGGTGGTTCTGCCACCCTCAGAGTTCTCATGATAAAAATAGTCAATAAATTGGAATTGCCACACATTTTATTTTTCAATTACTTTTTTTTATACCCGCATCTGAGGAAGGAAATAAGGTAGGGCTCTTATCAATGTCTCAGGCAGATCACAATGCAAGTGAAGGTGGAAAAAGGACAGGTGTCAAGGGCAAGGTTTTCAATTTTATTTTTTTTAGTAGTCCCCATTCACTCAGTTGAATGCACTGCTGTTAATTCAATTGAAGGTATGATTGCAAGTGCAGGATGCAGAGGTATTTGGAGGGACACATGTCAAAAGCAGAAGCCATTTCATACTTGAAGAGAAAACCACTTTGCTAAACTCTGATGTCTGTCAAGACCAAGCTCACAGGTGTTGAAGATGTGGTGCTAAATGGGAGCTCTGCCCCTCTCTTCCCCAGCTCCCGCTGTGTGCCTGCTCTGTGTCTTTCCCACGCATCCTTCTCCTGCTCAGACTGGGCTGCGCAAGCACATCAGAACAACTGCCAGTAAAAACCCACCCAGAGATGCATCAAATCCCAAACTCCAGCCCCATGGGCTGACACTTGGCAAAGCCCTGTGCAGTTCTGTGGGAGGGATCTCACTGCTCAATAAGCAGCAGCTGTTGTTACACAATCCAGCTGTTCTTGGACATTTTCAGCAACAGACTGAAGGGAAGTTCAATGCAACTCCTGGGCAGATAGACACACACCTTGCTATCAAAAACAGATTCTTCCCCCACTTGTCTACTAGGAGTTGGCAAGAGCAGAGGAGTCATTACTGTATGACATTTTAGTTCTATTTATATTCAGAATGCTGGGAATTCCAGTTAAAAAAAATTGGCATTGCCTAAGTTGGTATTTGCAGTGTTCTGATGCACTGCTGTCCACAAGCAGGCAAACAGGTTCCTGTTATTGCTGTAAATTCAGAGCTGCTTTTATGGAACATGCATCTCTGGTACTTTTACACTTCGGGGCATAGAATGGCAGGAAATCAACTTTATGTATCACCTTCCAGCTTAGCATTTATTACTGTTCTTGCCATGTGGTAAAAAGGCAGTGAGGGGCAGCCTGTGTGTGAAAGCTGAAAAACATGAAGACTAAAGTCTTAATTTTTACTATTTTGTAGTTACAGTCAGTCCACTTCTCCCACATTTCCCCAAAACATTCTGCTCACTTGGGCTCTTGCACAGTTTTACTCTTTTTACTTCTTTTACAGTCATGTTGGCCTTTGTTTCACCTTTGGCAGGAACTACCAACATTCTGCCATAAAACTACAATATTTGATGCCCTCTGGAGCACAGAGTAGAGAGAAGCAAGGCTGTGGATGAAAAATGAATCCCACAAGTTGTATTCCTGACAAGAGCAAGCAAAATGGAGAATTCCAAAAAGTAAACATTCACTCATCCATACAAGTACTGTCTACACTACAGGAAGTACTGGTTGCCAACAAGTTCACCATTATTTAAGTGCATGCAAAGACGTGTCACCAGTAGTTAAAGTACATACTGAGGTATTTACTGTATCTCAAGAGTGAGCTCAGCAAATAAAATAGAACTAAATAAATCCCCTCCACACCTGGAGAACAAACCCCTGTTGTTCTCTGTATTTGTTATTAAAACTGAAGAATGTGCTTAACACCATGAACAAGTCACCATAAGAGAAACCTTGCAACAACTTTCCTACTCATGTAGACACTTGCCTTCCAAAACTCTCCTCCATCTTCTGTCTCTCCAGCAGTTACTCTTTTAAGTGCTTTTTCTGAGCAAACAAAAGGGTGAAGGAGAACTTTTTTCTCTTTTCTGCCTGAAACACTCTCCTCCAGGATGACAGTGTAATTATATGCAAAGTGCTCAGTTAAGATTCTGCAAAAGAAAATGGATCCAAGCCAAAACTGCACATCTACTGCTAGGTTACTGTAAAATATTACCTTCACTCCTCAGTTTTCACTTTTAGGAAGTGAAGAAGCTATAATTACTATTCAGTATTTCTACATTTTTCTCCAATAAATGGTCAGTGTCTGTGGAATAGACATGATCATATTATATAAGCACAAAACCCCTCATAACAATAGAAATCAGTAGGACTGGGACATATTCCAAGTTGTTTTAAATTCACAGATTCTCTAATCAGAAACTGTTGCAGGTAGTATACCATATAGTAAGAGTCAAAGACTGATCTCTTTTTGCCTTTGCATGTTCCAATTTTCACAGGTTTAGATGCAGATGGAAGGAGGAGTTACCAAATCTGACTTTGAGAAGCCGAAGGGGTGCAGGCCAGAAGGTGAACCTGCTTCAAGGCAGTCACTGTACCTGTTGTCACATTCCCTGTCAGTCTATCAGGCATCTGCTGTATCCAGACCCCTCCTGCTCACCTGCCTTTAACAATTTCCCATGATTGAGCATGCATCTTCCCATGGCAGGTATGGACCTGCTGCCTTTGTCTGTCTGCCTGCAGGAATGACCTCTCCTGAACTGCAGTCTTGCACAGTTTACTCATCTTTTTCAATCAAAGAGAGCAAATGTAACTTCAGTAACTAAAAATTTATTTTCAACTTAAAAAATAAAATATGAAGAATTCTGCAGAGCCTTCTAGGAAGCAACACCAGGAAAGGCTAAACTCTAATTCCTTGTCTTCCTCCAAGCAAACAGATTCTGTGCTCATTCACCTTTGAATATTCCAATTATCCTTCTATCCAAAAACTACATGCACAAGTACTTGGACATGAGAACTGCATGCTCAGTAGAGTTTTCCAATTTTAGAATATGTGGCTTTATGAAGAAATGGCTGTAAGACTGGATTGTAGTTTCAAGCTTGAGATGTCATATACTTTTTTAAAAGTTAATCAAATAGGAAGCCAATTGTTTGAGATCCACATACTGTAGAACCAGACAGTTAAACAAAATGAAAATAGCAGCCAGCTTTAAACTAGTTCAATGAACTCCTTGCCTCCCTTAGTAACCTCTCTGTGATTCTGTGAAATAGCTCATGTCCAGAGCCCTTGAACAGTCTGTGGACTCCCATCTGTATCATTCTGTTGCAAGGAGGCAAATTTCTTTTATACCAAGTGAGTGGCTTTCTTACAGATGCAAAGTTTCAGAAAAGGAGAATGATTAATTCAGCACGCTCAAGGTCATTCCCCATGGTCATTTGCCAATGCATACAAAAACGCAGAATATTTATTCTCCTTCTCCCTCACTTTTTCCTCTTTTAAATCTCTCTGGCCATATTGTTTATTAAAATTCCACCTATAAAAGTATTTTTATGGAATTAAGAAATCCAATGAAATTAGTACATGGCTATACAGCATTGTAACCTAGAAAATGGAATCTTCTTAAGTGTGACCAAAATTTTGGCATACCATCATCTTCCTGAGGAAATACAAACAGTCCCGGTGTTACAAAGTACAACCAGAATTTCCATAAGATTTTTTAAACACGTTATTGAAACTATTTTTACAAGCAGAAACTTGAGAACATCATCATTACACATCATGCACTGGAAGAATCAATAAATCGGAGAGATGGAACAATAGGTTCAATGTGTTCTTTCTTTCTCAAGAAAGATTTTCCCCTAGCCATTACAGAAGTCTCCCTTAAGCAACCCCAGTGAAGAATGTGGAGAGAAGAAAGATGACATTTCCAGAAATATCAGTAAGCAACAAGCACAAAAAATAAACTGCACTCTAGAAGAATCATAAACATTCTGTAGATGTTTCATTAGAAAGGAAATAGCTGCTTCCCAGAATTCTTGAAAAAAACCCTCTCAACTAAAAAAAGACTAATTCTAATCTTCTTCAACTTGCAGTCTTTCATTTCATTTCTTTTTCACATTCTAAACACACATTTTACAGTGTGTCTAATCTTCTACCTGGATAACTGAATTACCAGGAACAGAAAAGTTAACGCTTAGCTTATTAAATACTTGAAACACCTAAGACAGTTTTCCTGTAGATTGAATGCTAGAGTTTAAAGGTCCAGAACCATGGTGGTGGGGTCACAAATGATTGCTGTTTATCTTGGACCACCTCACCCACAGTGCCAAGCAGTTCCCTCTGTGCACAGGACTCACATTTCCAGCCCTTAAAACTGAAAGCCCACAACTTATTCATCCTCTCTAAAGTGCAACTCCAACTCTCAGGGTTTGAAGCACATCAGAGGTGACCGCCCCAGCACTGGCAGTGCAGCACTGGGGTAGAGTTGGCACACACAAGAAATTGGCTGTTTTCACCTGATCCCCATTTGGGAGGGAAGGCAAAGAAAACAGTTTTGTTTTTATTCAGATTTCAATAGCAGCTGTCGGAAAGCTGCTCAGCAGTTTGGAATGTCAGAAGTAGTCCCTTTGGAGCTGGATTAGAGGGAGATGGAGACAGCCAAGAGCACTAAGCAGATAGCTGTGTAACCATGGAGTAAAACTTACTGCATATTCACAGATAGAAAGAACCTATTCTCTGTCACATACAGCTCACCCCCAAATCTTGCAAGCAAGGCCTAAGCCAAACTTATTCTTTAGGATTGTCTAATCTACTTTCACTAAATAACTGCATAAGATGTATTGGTACAAGAACGCTAAAAATAAATCTGCCAGTCTTATTGGAGGGGAAGCTACAATGTCTGCAAGCCAACAAAAATAACAATTTTGCATTCTACTCACAGTTCAGGAAAAATATTCATGTTTGCCAAATAAAAAAAACGACAAAACTGATGGGAACGGAAAATATTTTCATACTGAAAAAGGATATTACAAACAATGGAGATTCAAAGTCAAATGTCTCTTTATCCTTTTTAAAGGAACTTTCTGAAATACAACACCCGATTTTTGCAAGAATGATGTAACCTTTACACAATACTACTCCAAATACTTTGTCATCTAACTTTTTTATAATTATTTAACAAATTACAACGGAGCTGACCCACCCATGCATACACATTTGAGAATTTCTTCTGGCCTCCTGGCTTTAATTTTCAGCCCTTCTGGCAGTATTGGAAAAACTGAAGAAGAGCTGAAAATCTCAGGCCTACTCTTATTTCAGGAGTTATTCCAGAAGTTCAGAATACAGAAATTCAATGAAGAAACAATGTGCAGATAAGCCTGATGATTCTCAAATTTAAGCCCAGAAAATGGTTAAAAAAAAAAACCACAAAAAAAAATTGCCTGTAACACCTGTACTCAAAACTACTTTTCGACATTTCCTACTAATATTCTTCAGAAGGGAGAGTAGGTGGAACATCTTTTCCATGAGATCAGCCTAAATATATACCCTAGGGCTGATCTAGACAGCACCTAGAAGTACCTGCAGAAGGATCACTGTTTTGGGGTCACTTGGTCTGTTCAGCTGGAAAAGAGGAGGCTGAGGAGAGACCTCATTGCAATTACAACTTCCTCATGAGGGGAAGAGGAGGGGCAGCACCAATCTCTTCTGTCTGGGGGCCACTGACAGGATCCGAGGGAACGGCCTGAAGTTGTACCAGGGAGATTCAGGTTGGATATAGGGAAAGGTTCTTCACCCAGAGGAAAAGGCTTCCCAGGGAAGTGATTACAGCACCAAGCCTGACAGAGCTCAAGAAGCATTTGGACAATGCTCTCATGCACATGGTGTGACTCCTGGGGATGGTGCTGTGCAGGGCCAGCAGTTGGACTCTGTGACCTTTGTGGTCCCTTCCAACTCTGGATATTCTATGATCCTATATAAACCATCATTCCTCTCCTCTAAGATAGTTTGAAAAACCCAACCATTCTGTACTGAAACATGTTAACATCATTAATATTTTCCACACAAAGTGCTGCAAGAGGAAAAGGAGGAGGGAGTGTTTCAGCCTGCAAGACCAGGAGTCACCCAGCCCAAGATGGTAGCACACATTCTCAAATGCTTCCAGTCAAAGGCACATGCATGATAATCTCCTGCAGAAGAGAGGAACAGCTGGCTAATTAACACATTAGCCACACACAATGTTAGGATGAATCAAACCAGCTACAGCTTTAAATGTCCCAATACAGCTCCAGACAGGGAAAGCTTTGCTCTGCCCTCTGTATAGCGGCCAACAAGCTCGTTCCACGCTACTTGCAGAATCAGTTACTCCAAAGCATGAAAAAATTTCTGCAGACCCTGGACTTTCAAATGAGAACATGCACTCATTTAAGAAATGCCAATTGAAATCTAGCAGCCACCAAATGAAAGCTTCACTACTTATAGAAATTAATTTTTCATCTTGAAAGTAGGTTATGATACAGTTATCTGAGTAAGTTTACACATAAAGACATTACATCCCACTGTCCTACTTTACACATTGCTAAGTTTTGCAGGAGAGAAAACTAGAAAACTGAAGGAAGTAAAATTCTGTTGTGTTTTGGCAACTAGAAAATTGAAAGAATACAACTAGTCAATTCTCAGTATATCAGGATAATATTCTGGGAATCTGGATCTCTTACTAAGTCCTGATTCTTTCAGCATTGAAGAGATCAGCCAGCAAAGTGAAAATACATTCTTAAGTATTGGGTTCAGAATTTTATAATTTGAATGCACACTCTTCAAACATACACTTTAAAATACTGATCCAAGTTGCTCTTACTAGACAAAGATAATAAGAATCAGAAATAGGCTTGGACTGAGTCGATTAAACTGAATTCTTGTAGACTTACCAGTAAATCCACTAAAAAAAATTTCATTTAAATGTTAGGTGCAATTTTCTTGTATCCAATAAAGGTCTAGTGTTCCTCAAATCTGTATTAGTACTTCAGCAAAAAAAAAAGCAAGAATGATCATCTCTAATTCTTACAATAATCATAGGTCTTGTAAAGCATGTTTTAAAGTGTAACATATGTAGTGTTCAGCACTACAATAAAATCAGAAAGGGATAATAGCTGATGCAGTTAATAATATCTGCTGTGGCATTATTTCCTTAAGCTGTTCAGAGGAAAGACAAAATTCAAACAACTGGAATAAGTACTAATTTATAATAACAGTTACCACAGGGTAGCCTGTGCCTTGCACTAAATCTAATAGCTCATATTTTACAGCATCTTAGTCAACATCCAATTCACTACTTCCCAAAAAGTTATTAGCAAAAGTGATAACATCTGAATTTGCAATGGAAAAATGAATCAAGATAGGACCTCTAGCCCTACTGATCTTTTAGGCTCCCACAAATTCATTTTCCTCTCTTTCAGAGGTCAACCATATTTTGCACTTCCCAGCGAAAGCACTACAGTACGATGTCAGACAGCAGTACTACACTCCTGGCTCAGGGAGAGAATTTGTTCTTTACTTTGCATGCTTTAAGTCCCACTATTGCCAGAAAAGTGCCAGTAAGAGAAGGGAAAAAAGTAACATAAACACTCTTATCACACAGTATTTGACACTGGCTGTACCCAGCCTCATGTGATGGAACTCATGCTGAAGGATGGAGAAAACGTTCAAGCAGAGTGCTTCTACTGAATTATGAAATATTTTTTGGTAAGAAACACCAAGTTTGTACTTTATTAAGACCCCAATTCTAGGTGATCTGAAACATTCCTCGAGTTGCATTCAACATGTGAAGCAGCTCAATCTACCACTTCATTGCATGTACCAATCAACTCAAGTTAGGCCAGCTCTCCCAGTTTGTTGAGACAACTACATACACTTCAGTTACTTTTTGTCTGTCTACAGATGAATCCTGAGGTCAATTTAAATATTTTACTATTTTAAAAGGTCTTACTGCATTTAACAACAAACATTATTTTTTCCTAGCTGTTTAGAATAGTATCAAAACTGTACCAACATAGTTCAGTATTTTTGCAGATCTGGATCTCCTTTCAAGCCCAGATACCACTGGATATTCAGCAGATAAATTGCTTAATGTTTAGATAGTTATCTTATGGGCAAATATTGACAGTATTTTATTACAGTGGTCTTTAAAACAGACTAATTTCATTTTACTATTATAAAAAGTGTTTAACATCCTGCTACAGACACACACCATCATCTGGCATGATGGTGGGCATTTAAGTTCCAAGAAGAACAGCATTAAAGGATCCTACTATGAGTTTTAAGAGAAAAATCAGTCTCTAACACCTTGGGTTTGGGACATTTTGGAGCTGTTTGAAAGCCTATTAAATTGGTATGGTTCAATGCAGATAAGTGATGATTTGTGATGCATCACAGAAGATAAAAAGGCAGGGGGGTAACTAGATCTAGCTAATTATTTTTTATGCCATGGCTTTCTAAAAATAAAATCCCTGGGGTTACCAGGCAAATACTAGTTCCAGGAAAATACTCCAGGGAATACAAAGGATTCTTTTAAATTGTTCTGTCTTCAAGGAATCACATGCTTACAACTGACACCTGAGACAGCAAAACTGTATTTGGGACATAAAAGTGGATGTGATGATGGTATCATACCCCAACCCCAAGAAAGCCATGAATTTTAGTTTTTCATAGAATCATATAACAGCTTTGGTTGGAAGGGACCTTAAATATTGTCTTGTTCCAATCCCCCCGCAGTGGACAGGGACACTTTGCACTAGACCAGGCTGCTCAAAGCCCTGTCCAATCTGACTTGGGATGTCCAATCAACAGGGATGGGGCATCCACAACTTCTCAAGGCACTTTGAAAGCTTTAGAATTGTTCTGCTGACTATCTGCAATTTCCCAGGACCTTTTTTAGCAGCAAAGGTGAGACTGAGCACAGGTTCTGTGTTTTCCACTGCAGTTAGAATACAAACACAGTATACCAAAACAGAGGCATGGTTAAATCTTGATATTGCCAAAGAAACACACAAAACAGCCATCCAGATTAGGCCAGGATGTAGCCCTTTCATGAATTTGCCCATGAGATGCCTCTGCCTTAGCTTGCAATTAACTTCTTGCAGCACCAAAACCAGCATCAACCCTTTGAGGGCTTCAGTAAGCCCAAGGCCATGGAGAATTACACTACAGGATGCAGTTTGAAGATTTCTTTTTAGTTTATGCAGACTCTAGCTGCTCTTGCCTTTCTGATCCTGTCATTTCTGACTGCACAGCAGTGGGTTTTAAAAGCTATTTTGACTGGGGTTGTGGCTCTAAAAAGAGATTTATGGAACTACTGAAAGGGCTATGAAAGAAAAGAACAGATATGTAGGCAATACAGCTTTAAACAAGCATTGCAACTGAACACATTTGTGAAACATGCTTTTTGAGTAGCTGCATTTGATGCTGTCCAGAGATTGCAGCTTAAGATCAGAATCAACCTGTATTGTGACTCCTGAACTCAGGGACCTGCTGCTTTCCATGGGCTGGGCTTACTGTGTGGATGCACACGGGTGATTTGGGATGGCAGCTGTTACACACCTGCAGGAGAATGCTGCCATCCATCCTGCTCTTGGAGCAAGGACAGCTCCCTGCAGTTTTATTTTAAGAAATTAGTTGGAACTTAGCAAACATCTCCCAGAAACCTGAAGATTAGGTTTATGGGCTGAAGACATTGCTTACAACTTGAATCAAAGGTCATGACAAAAAGACCATTTTCTGTGTGAGGAAAGGGAATTGTTCCATTGAAACTGCAGCATTGAACAAGCTATAAAACAACCTCTTAATGAGGAATTAAATATCTATAATTCATAAAAGGTTGAGAATATCAAAAAAAAAAAAATCTCCAGAACAACCCTAGACCAAAACTAGCTCTATTTAAACGGGAAATAGAAACAAAAACTTCATCTCAAGAGAGAAGTAACTCATATTGTAAATCAAATTCTGCTGTAGCCCTTCAACTATTCTATGCAGCACCTCACTACATCTTGCAGCTCAGCAGTGCTTCTATGATTTCTGCATATAGAAAAGTATTTTTCAGACATGATTAAAATCTTGCAAAAGCCACACAGAAGATTTGGGCTAGGCCAGGATGTACCTTCTTTGCTAATTTGTCCAACACAAGATGTTGTAGGTCAAGTTCTGTCCTAACTTGCAATTAACTTCAGGGATTTGGAAAGATGAAGGGCAAAGAGAACACATTCTTACCTGCTGCCTGCCTGACACACACAGCCAGATTAATTTTGGCAGTGCTCACTGTTCAGCTACTTGCAGTGAATACCCACTAGCAGGAAGCACAGAAACCTCCCTAACAGCCATTTCCATCAACAGTGAAATTAGTGTTTATAGTAAAACAGTGCTTACAGTGGTCAGCTACACATCTGTAACTGGGAAAGGCATCCACAACAAACTGTGCAAACAGTTTCTTAATCAACAGCTTAATCACAGCAGTTACACACCCATGCTCATAAGTGTAGGAATTAATGAACAGTGTTCTACTTTGCTTGCAGTAATGAGGTTTTAATCTACTACTGAATTTTTTCTTTACTACAAGCAAAGTCACTGCAATGTGAAATTGCTATTGACCACAGACATGCTCCTACGTCAATACAAGCATCAGTTACAGGGCCATGGCCCAGGTTACATGAAACAGGGTTCTGTAAAAAGACAGTGCAGGAGGAGGCAGATCAGGCTTGTTTGGGAGGACTAAGACTTGAAAAAAAGGGTATATGCAGTGGTGATGAATCCAGCCTTTTTCAAGTGTGGGAGAACTTCACCTAAATTATCTCCTCCATCCTATTCTAACCAATGTCTGCAGCACACAGCATTTAACCAGTACACGTCTGGCACAGAACAGTGCTTCTGTACATGCTGTACACAGATGAAACAGTGTTAGACAGTAGCCCTTCACATGTTCTGAAGTCTGGGTGGGATGACTATCTTGTACATTTTCCAAATGCTGAGTGGAGAGCCAGGAGGAGGTAAAAGGACAAGGGAATATGATGAAAAACAAGAAGCCTTAGCTTACCACTTCTATAGTAATTTGCTATGCAGTCAGACCTAACTCCAAGAAAAAACTGAGATACCTGAGAAATCCTCCCAGCAGTCTGTTATCCCTTACAGTCCAAAGGAAAAAAAAAAGAGCAGCTATTTAACTGAGGAACGTAACTGCTCATAATGAAAACAGGGAATCAAGAATTGGAAAACTGTCACTGCTCACCACAGAGTTGCTCTTTCCATTCTCTTTGTCTTCATAGATGATCTTCATCAGCTTCTTAATGTCTCTTGCAGTTAACCTATATATAATGCAAGTGAAAATGTTTTGAACACCAGACATATTTACGGTAAGATCATCCTTACATGCACAAAACCATAAATACCAGATTTCTAATCAGTAGGAAGAAATAGTTTCCTGAGGAATGAGGTCACAGCCTATTTAATAAAGAATCAGATCCTGTTCATGTAGAGACAGGCAAACATCCATAGACAACTGAACAGGTAAAAAAGCCTAAAATGTGAGAAAGCATTAAATACTCCAGACTTGACTGGCTGTGAATTTCTTTTACATTTCAGCCAAGTGGTTTCCTAGTTAGGTGCAAATTGACCCATGGTCTCTGGCTGTGAAAAGCACAATACTGAGAACTTGATTCTGATGTCACATTTATTGGCCCAAGCTTTTCCACCACTGGAAAAGCAGAAGCTAGCTCTGCCTTGAGGGGTACACACTTGAGTTCTACAATATTCCAAGAAATCTACCTCTCCATTCTGGAATGAAACATAACTGACAATGATTTCCCAGAAGGGGAATTGCTCCAAGCCTTTTAGACAAATTAAGGCCAAAATTTAATAGAAGACCTAGCAAAAAATCCCCAAACTCAGTAATTTATCTAGTTCACCACTTCTAGTTTAAAGAAGTTTTGGCTCCAAATTCTGCTCATGTAGAAGGAAGCTTGTTTTGAGTAAACAGATACATGTAGAACATGAGACCATTTCAGCCTAAGTGCCTCCCCGGGTAGGCTTCAGCAGCTGCATTCTACTGAACAGCAAAATGAACCTACCAGCAGGAATCCAGGGCTTTTCCTCAGTCCTGTTCTCATACCTTCCCTCCCAGGAGAATCCATGCTGAATCCTTCTGTTTCCAAAGTCCAGGACTTTAGGCACCTTCCCCTAATAGTGGGATTGTAGTGTCCTCAGGAACTGACCAAACTTACTGCAGATGAAGACAGGGAAAGGCAGAATTTTCAGGACTGTTCTCCAGGAGGAGAGGAATGAGGGCATAGATTAAACAAAGATTTCCATCCTGATGAATTTTTTTCAAAAGGGTTTAAAAAGTGGTTATTCTATTTGTAGTAAATGCCCACTACCCTCAGGGTAAATGCTCAGGCAAATCTTCAGACTGTGAGAACACAAAAAACCCTTGCTACTACAAATAAATCCAAGATTAGCCCGTAGCTCAAAGTGACAACTTTTTATTTTAGGCAAAAACAAAACAAAACAAAAGGCCAAAAACATTCCGCTATTGCAGTTTGTAAAATTTTCACTGTTTTCCGTAGAAACAGTTCACAAGTCAGAACGCAATATTCAAATAACATTGTGCAAAATTGTACTGGCATAACTACACATAGCAAAAAGACTAGTGTAAATCAAGAATTCCATTGAAATTAGTTGAGCTGCTCCAGTTTTACAACAGTGTACATCACCTCAGAATAGGCCCTTTTTTGCAGAACATCCCTGGAATTCCTCTTGCTTACAAAAATCACTTTACATGCAACAAGTAACCTATCAGTACAACATAAGCAAGAACATCTCCACAAGTTATCACAGTGTAACAGAGGAAAACATATCAGCCAATTTCATACAAAGGCAAATCTAACGGCAGTTTTGAACATCCTTCGACTGCTACCCTCAAAAATAGCACATTTCAATAAACAAAATAATTTAGAATGAAGCCAAGCTGTGTTCTTAACTATCAGTACATTGAAAATTGGGATGGATGTTGTGTTCAGAAGGGGTTTGTTTTCTTTTTTTTAGCAGATTTTCAAAGAGAGTTGTTTCAAAAGAAGTTTGTGTAAGAAATGTTAACTTGCAGTGTTATCAGGCCAAGTCCTCTTCTGCTATTCAGACAGACCTGTCAACATTATAGAAGTCTCTGTAGTCAAATACAAATCCCAATGGAGGGCTGTTAAACAAAGACCATACCCAAAGTATTTACTGATGACATGCAGTGGAACCAAGCAAGCAGTAACAGGACTCCATTTATGTTTGGAGCACTCAGAAAGGGACCGGTTCAGCTGGGGTACAGGACTGGAATTTCACAGAACACTTGGGAATAGTTAAAATTCTCTCCCCACTTGATGTGCAAAGTAACAGTTTCCAAACAATGCACCTAAGTCATTCTTTGTATAAACAGAACACTAAGAGTGGAACTGATTTTCAGAGTTGCTGAATGCTCACAAACTCACATCAAGAAAACACACAGGTACATCTTGCAGTGATTGGTCACTTTGTTTTCCTGTATACCCATATTCAGAAAAACAATTCTATAAGAACTCTTTGATCACAGTAAAACAAATTGTGCCTCAGTGCTTTTCACCTCCCTAGGTTATGAAGGCCATACCTTCTATTGCCTTTCCAAAGAGCAAATATTTTTGGTTTAACATATATCAACCTGGCTCAGGTCTAAGTCCTCTGATGAAGGGCGCACACAAACTATGGGATTATATGGAGAGAGCACAGTCCTGATATTCTCAAGTGTTTGGGTGCTTTTATTTCCTTTTTGCAGGTTATATTAATCTCATGAGGACAAGCAAGAACAACACACAAGCTTTGCTTTGAAGATACATGTAAGTGTGCATCAGTTCTGGAAGAGAACAGCTCTGCAAGTCTGTACATAGGAAAAAAAATAATAAAAGGGTCTCAAAAATACCAGCCCTGACTCCAGCCATACAGATAAAAGCAGCAGACTTATGCAGACTGTATGCGTGCATGTACACAATGAGTCAAGTGGAAATCAAGATACCCAAGAAGTCACCCTGCAGCAATGATCTCTGTAACTGCAAGTCTCTGGTGACTTCCTTTGCATCTTCCTTTGCCCTCTCACCTTGATAGAGAAGCTGTCAAGTACTCAGCAAGGAAACATTTAGCAAGGAAACATGGACAACACTGGCACTGAGCTCCTATGAAGACATCAGTCAGCATTTCAGAGATGGCAGGGAGAGAGAACAGGTAATACTTCAGCAAGGAATTACTGTGGTACCACTGAATTCTCTTAATAAACAGCAAGAAGTCAGGCCTGAGGCAGAGGAAATCTTAATGGATATGACTTTGTTTCCTTCTTCCCAAAAAGCTCAGCTTCAGTGTTTTTCAACAGTCTCAGACTCTGAATTCCAGGAAATTGTATTTTAGAACAAATCAAAAAATAGCCCTGAGACTAAACATACTTTATAAGAACTGCTATTGCTTTACGTAAGTGAAACACAGCAACCATTTACGTCCACAGTAAGTAATATTTAATTTTCACTCCCTTTTTTCCTCACTTGGGATATGTACCTGAAACCAAGAATTTCTTTCCAAGATATATGTACTTAAGCACATCTGTTACTTTTCCAAGTATTTAAATGCTACAGGATTATGGTACCAAGCAAGGAAAGAATAGCTGAAGCAGGTCAAACTTTACCAAAGGAGCCCTCTACCCTTGCACCTTGAGTTTTTGAAAAAACAATTCCAATAATCATAGCTGTCACCATGGACTTCATTACAATAAACTCCTTCCTTGTGATTTAAGTGAAATTTACAACTGGAGTAACATCATTTATTATATCTCAAAATCAACGGTCAGTGTTATTGAACACAACCACCAGCCTTTAAGTGTGGCTAGAAGTGTAAAATACCAAGAAAACAAGAATATCAAGTGTGTCGAGTTGTGCATAAAAATAGACCTTTATCTTAAGCTACAAAGCTGGCAATCAAGGAACTGACTAGGTCTATGCATAGTTAGGATTTCAGTAAGCCAAAAGAATTTAAACTCTTTCAGTAAAACTGTGCTTGTGTAATGCACAGGTCAGCTCCCCAAAAGAATGAACATCGCGCTCTATACAAAAAAGAATTTTTAAAAAGCTCCATGCACTCTCAAAGCTATTTGCAAATCGAATTAAATAGTTCAGCTAACAGCTATGCTATGGCACAAGACAGCACATAAAAAATTTAAGGCTAATTTTTGTCTGCACACATCAAAGCTGGTCTCAGAACAAGAGCTGTCATATTTTCTTAATTCTGACTCTTCAGTGTGGATTCATAATAAAGTTGAGCTGCCACAGCAATAGTAGAGTTGTCCTGCATATAAAAATGACTGAATGTTGTCCTGAATGCAGTTTTTTTATAAAAAGCAAAAACTTCACACATTTACATTTGGTTTTTATCAGAGCAGCTCACTAATTTGTACAGTACATTGTCCAATAACATACAAGGTAAACTACCAGAGATACTCGAAGTACTACAACAACAGGTGCAAAAGAAAGTCCTACAGTAAGAAAGCCCACTGCTATTTGGGAGAGTCACACTGTGATGAAAACAAACATCAGAATGCATTTTGGTGAAGTCAGTTAAGTGTCAAGGCTGTAATAAAGGCTATTTGTTAACTTTAGCCCTTCAGTTCTTAACCATTCAGTTAAGATCTCCTAATAAAGCACTAGGCAGTTTGGCAACAATGAAGAAGTTCTTTACATGCTACTGTTACAGAAGTAGAAAACAGACTTAAAAGCACTTCCTTCACCTGAATATGATCTGGATTCAGCCACACCAGGTTTAAACAAACCTATCTAAAGCAGTAAATTTTAGGCTTCAAATTGCACTGCAGTGTTTCAGAAGAAACAAATCAACATCCACAATGCCTAGAAAAGAACTATCAACTGGCAGAATTACACAAGTTTGATGCACAAAGCTGCTTATTTTAAAACTCTGTTCCTCAACAACTTCAGATGACTGACAATGTCAGTGCAAATCAAAACTGTTACTTCAAAACAATCCTGTTCATTTTCATGGGAAGATACATAGTAAATCAAACTATGCTTGTTTGCTAGTTTAACAGGTGTAATACTTTCATACTTCCTGGTACAATTTTCATTTACTGAATTTTTTGCATCATGTTTTAAAAATACTATAAAGAGAGAATTTGCACACTCTAATATGATTTGCACTTACTTGCTGAATAAAGTACACTGCAATCATAGTTACTAGTACAGGATTTAAAGGAACAGCAAATATGCATCAAAATTACGATTATTATCTGCACACATATGCAGGGGTTTTTTTCTCTCAAACGAAATGTTTGCAAGCAAATTCAGCATATTAAGCACCGAACAAGACTGGTATACTTGCAGTATCATCTTTAAATAGTTGCCATTATGAGGAGACCTGAGAATAAAACTGATCCATGGAAGCTATGTAGATGGAAGTTATGCAGGTGCAAGCCAGTGAGAACTGCTTGTGTGTAACAGACCAATATTCAGACCCAGAGACTGCCCACGACGACACTGACTTTGAAATTACTGAATCTAACTCTGTTAAAGAGGTACAAGATCAACTTGTTTTGTAAGTGGATATGACACCAGTATTCAGGTCACTGCAGTTTTCTGCATATCTATAATTGTATTAATTCAAACCCAAGTAATGCACTCCAGGAACACATGAGAAACCTCAGTGAAGTTCCTGAACAGTTTCTGTTTGCAGTTGCCTTTCCCCCCCATTTTTGCCTTTTATTGTAATTTCAAAGCAACCATTAACTGTCACATTATCAGGACAGACGAAGTATCAAAAAAATCCTCTGTTTTACATGCCAGCCTAAGCTGTTAGTCAAAAAGGGAGAACATATCTGCTGCTGTAAACTTCTGCGTAACACATATCATGCCTGACAAACCATCACCTTCAACGGACACACAAACACTGCTATGACAAAGGGAGGAAACCATGCACAGGTATTTCAGTATTTCAGTATTATGTGGCCAGGGTCTATACTACAGTGATGAGTCATGTCAGAGCAAATTTGTACCAAGAGTGATTAATGATTCAGGCTGACTCATAAGGAGCTAAGCAAGCCTGTAAGAGCCAAGCATTTTCTGGAAGAAAGAATACCAAGGAAGAGGATAATATGTTTTTTCCCCACATCTCCACAAAAATTCTATGGACAAATAGAACAATACCAGGGCAAGTGCTTTAAAATGCAAATTTCCAGCCAATAAACTAGTAGGAATTCTGTGAAGGAAGGAGTTTTAAGAATGTGACTTACCAGAAGCACAAATTTTCAGTATAAAAAAAATGTACACTATATACTAACACTGTTTTTGCATACTCTTCTGTTTTAAAAGTTTCAAACATATTAACTTGTCTTGCTTTGTTTACATCTGAGGCTGTTCAGCAAGGTCACATAATTCGAGACTGCTGTAATAGTTCAGCAATCCTTTGGTCCCATCAGCTGTAAGCCAGCCAAGTATAAAAGAACCTTCCCCACCAAAGGAAAAAAAAAAAAAAAAGGGTAGGGGGATCATCACCAGGAAACACCATCTGCTACAAACCAGAAAAGGCAAAATTTTGTTACAAAATACACATTTTCATACAAAAGACATCTTGCAAAACCATCTGATTGCCCCTCCCTCCGCAGATTACAATGGTAAATGGGATCAGCTGGCTGGTCTTGAGACTTGTTTTAATGGGGAAAAAATGTCAGAGGATACACACCATCACAACAACTGGTCCTTTAAACAGCAAAGGATTATGATAGTCTTTGCTTTCACCAGTGTTTAAAAAAAGCAGGAGAAAAACAGAACCAGAGTCTTCAAAAGCAGACAGCACAACAGCACATCAGCTGCTGCATCCTCCTGAACTTCTCAATGTGCTACCAAACTGTCAATTATACAAACAGTTTGATTATGGCAGTGCCATAAATTGTTAAAACAATGTGCGTGTGTGATCAGAAAGGTCCGGTCAAATGGTTCCATTTTTTTCCCAGTAGTTGCCCAGAAAAACATCAAGACAATCTAAATTATTCTTCAGCTTCCTCAATACATCCTGACTGCTGGAGCAGAGAGGTCTGTGGTATTACTGTACTTGTTCCACGAGAGATCCTGTCTTGATCTGTGTTTGTAGTCAAGGAGGCCACAGAAATGGGCTGTAACAAACCAGGCGTCATGCTGGAGGAGACAGTCAGGCTGTGTGTAGTGCCCTTAAGTGTGAGATCCTGTGTGGGAAGAAGTGGCTTGAGGATGCTGACAAGACAGAAGGCAGAGCCACTTTTCGGAATGAAATTCACTTTGTTCTTGTCAGGGCAATAGAAGGCTGGAATTTCATGCAATGGCTTTGGCCTAGAATAAAATACACACAATGGTTTTATGGAACAATCAAATTCTGCCATGGCAGGGATGTATTGCTGAACACATAATCAGAAACAAGTCGAGGTTTCAATTTGAAGTATTTCAGCTACTCAGTAATGCCTTAATGACACTCACAGCACACAGCAAATGACAAGATGGTTTAAACTGCTTGTTTACATGTGCTGCAAGGCAACAGCATGTTCTTAGGGCAGGCTGTTTCCAAACCTAAGGAACCCAACCAACTTCATACTTGATCACAAACCCTGTCCATGAACTAGCACATTCAATATATGAGAAAGTATTTTCAATTGTGTTCTCCAGAAACTTTCACAGCTCAACCAGTTCTGCCCCACATACAGACACTATTTATACAGCAAGCCCTGTGAAAGAAAGCTGGCATACCAATGATCCTAATATTGCATATCTCTAAGGGGTTCATGATAATCGGGGCATCCCCTTTTCTATACTTTTCCCTTCTTTGCATGTTCACATGAGTGTGCCCTGAATCTCCGCAGAAGATGAACCCATCTTACAGAAAACTCAATGCAGAGAGTAAAATGTAGTTTTCATGATCAAGTACCTATAACCTGGGAAGGAAGTGTGGAACACGTATTTAGATCCTGACTTGCACTTTTGCCATTTCAGCATAGAACTCAGCCTAAGACATGCTTTAAGAAGAGCAGAGCTGGAATGGAAATCATGGATAGCTTAGGAATGCCTTCTGTGTTTACTTCTAACGCTGCAATGTAAATCTACTTACAGTAGCCAAATTCTACTTTAAGACAGAACTATAGAAATCTGCTTTAAAGTCTCTCTTTACTGCTTGAAAATAGCCATCAGAAATTTTTATTCACTTTTTTTGTTGCCAGCATTGTCCTTTAGCCTATAACCTCCCCCTCGCTTCCTTGTATTTGTAAAAGGCAGACATGAGCACGTCTTTGTTTTACTAAGCCAAGCAAGCCAATCTTCCAGTGTACTCTCGTAGAGATACTCTATTCTGAAAAGTAATTCTGGTCATGAAATAGGGTACATTTCCATGCTAGCTGATTCTCCCAAATGTCCAGAAAATTCAACCCCACCTGTAAATTTTCTTCCCAAATGAAAATCC
The DNA here is from genome assembly GCF_017639235.1 of Corvus kubaryi. Classification (NCBI taxonomy): domain Eukaryota; kingdom Metazoa; phylum Chordata; class Aves; order Passeriformes; family Corvidae; genus Corvus; species Corvus kubaryi. The sequence goes on from NW_024581135.1 coordinate 26,373,854, forward strand.
TGTACAGGATCTTCAAATAGAAATTATGTTAAACAAAGGTTGAGCTTTAAATAGTTACACTCATGTATTCCACATACACATGGAATTCAAGTAACAGATATGAAAAGATTTTTTTCATGAGACTGCAATGTCTGAGAACTGCCATAGCCAGGTAAAAACTTCTGTAGAAGCCTGTTTCACTCTACAGTAGAACAGTCCTACAGTTACACACCAAGGACTTCCGAAAAGAAATGCAAACGCAAGTCAAACTGCAATAGAATATGTTCCTGCAGCAAGTGAATACTATCCAATCTATTGGCAACATAGTGCACACAGCTAAAATAGAGACAGGTAACTTAAGTTACTGTAACCCTTCCCACATTGCTATGGGAGAGGCTGTAGAGACCTCTCAAAATTCATTTGCATAGGTCAACCAAGCTATTTTTTTTTAAACTAACATTTATACTAGATGGCATTCTTGAGATAGTATAGGCATAAGAGAATTGTAACCAATTGACACTCCTTGTGTGACAAGATGGAATTTTTAACTGCAGGTTAAGATTCTTGCATACAAGTCACATAAGGGTATAAAAACTCCTGATAATAATAAAAAAACATAACCTCCCAGAATATTCCCAAATGACAAAAGTTGGCCTTTTCAGAATAATCAAAGCATCAAATACTCAGGGTCAAATTACTCCTCTGTCACTAGAAGTATCATAACTACATTGATTTAGCTGAAAAGAATATGGTCGTCAGAGTCTAGATTACTGGATGTGCCTATCAAGCTGTGACGTACATTACCTGATGCAGCTGCACTACAGGCTATTATTTGATAGATCTCTCCCTATCAGATTATTTGAGCTCCTCGCCCACTGTCTGCCAGGTAAGAGACAGTCCTCTCAAATTATGCTGTTTTTTAAAAAACACCTCTTAAGATTTTAACACAAAATTCCAGCAGTAAAATACATACACATATGCCAGTATATAGTCACCAAAAAACAGAGATCAGACTGTTAGCATGGCTTTAGCACCTGGACTAATAACTTCTATCTGACACAAAATCAATAAAGCAATAATTAATCTGATTGTTAGATGTTATTTCTTATGTAGCAAAGATCAACTTACAAGTTTTCCTCAAAGACTTTCACCTTTTCACAGCCCTCAGGAGGTTCACGCTTGAACATGTAGCTGTTGTTGGGTTTTGGCGAGGTAGCGTATTTTGGCAAGGGAGAATTATTCCCATTTTCTGCAGGAACAGAGTTTCTCATTACTTAAATGTGTCACACTATAAAAAACCACAAGAGCTACCTTTAAATGCTCCCCGAATATAAATCCACTTCATTACACCAATGTTACAAAATTAAAAAACATTTTCATATGCTTTCCAGCCTTCATTTGCAAATAAGCTCTCTTATCTCAATTCCTTTATTTCTTTCTATTTCTTCCTTATAAAATGTTCAGGCTTCTCTGCAATCTCTCATCATTCCTGGACATTTTCAATTTGTAACTGCAGACCTAAATCTATGGTTCTGTGCTGTCACCATCTACCCAAACAAAATGGGCAGAAGCCATATTTCTTAAAAAACCAGAACAGCTTTATGTTGAATTATAAAATTCTCTTAAGATCTTTCAAAATATTTCAGCTAAAAAAAGAATAATTAAATAAATCCAACACTTAAACTTTTATGGGTGTGTGCATGAAATGCTGTAAGGTTGCCCATTTTGTCCAAGATCATAAAAGATACCCAACACAAGCAACAGTTTCACCTGATACTGTAGATTCTTGCTTCCTCAACCTGCTTAAAATACTTTAAGAATCTATTATTTAAAAACAAAAGCTTTTTGGGAAGCACATTCCTCAGTCACATCTATCCAGCTTTAATTAATATGTGCACACAGTACTTGGAGCAATTTGAAAAAAACCAGATCATGTACCAAAAACCCCACATTCTACTGTTTCTCCATGGATGCAGGGAACAAACCCTCTTTTTTACCTACGTGGTTATGAACATCACACAAGTTCAGCAGTGTTAAATTTTAAAGTGACACAGTACCTTTATCTCTGGAATCACCAAGCAGATCATCTGCAGAACATGGACTTTCTTCGCTGCCTTCATTACAGATGGTAAGAAATGAGGTTGGAGATACTGACTGGGAGCGGCTGCTGTTGTTACTGCCCTTGTCTGCTCCACCGGGCGTTTGGGTATCAATGCTGCGAGTGCTGCTGCTGCGCTGCACCAATGGAGGCGGGGCACGGTGCCCATCTGGAATATCTTGAGGCTGTTAAAAATTAAAGGCATCAGACAGCTGCTCTTGTCTGGGTAGCAATTTCTTTAAATCCAGTAGTGGTGAGGATCTTTTTGGGTTTCATAAAACCATTTGAGGTAGAAAATTTTATTCATTACATACAACTCCAAAAGAAAATAAAATGTCAGTTTCAGAAACTAAGGACAACAGTTTTTAAGATTTCACATCATCACAGAATTGCTGAGGCTGGAAGGAACCTCTTGAGATTATCAAGTTCAACACTTCTGCTCAAGCAGAGTCAGGTAGAACAGTGTGTCCAGGACTCTGTCCAGTCGAGTTTTTAATACCTCCACAGACAATGATTCCACAACTTCTCTGGACAACTTGCTCCGGTTTTGCACACCCTCACACATCAAAAAAAACCCCCCAAAAACTAACATGTTTAAATTTTTGCCCACTGCCCCTTGCCCCATCACTGGGCACTACTGAGAAGAGACCAGCTCCCTCCATTTCTGCGCATGAGATATTTATACACATTGATAAGATCCCCCAGACCTGTCTCTCCTCAAGGCTGAACACTCCCATCTCTCTCAGCTTGTCTTCATATCAAAGACATTCTGGTTCCTTACTCATCTTCACAGCTTGTATTTCTGGTACCTTATTACTAAATTCACCTCTAAAAACCATTAAAATAAAATGAACATTAAAAATGGGCAAATTATGGTTCATCTAGGATGGGGACAGTTCAGCGCGGGCAAATAAGAGTTACTACAAAAACTCTCAAAACAGACCTTTTTCTTTTTTCCGTTTTACTGAGATTTCTTATTTAGAAGAAAAGGTTCAGATTCAAGCTTTAACTCTTTCCTTCCTTTTGCTTTGCAAGAGACTTTTCAACTAACCTTATTAAAGAAAATAATAAATGCAAATATAAATAAAATTAATGCCAGACAAATTTAATTCAAAAACACTGCAAAATAAAGTTTATGACTTAATCTCAAAGCAAAACCAAAATAATTATATAGAGCAATCATGGTGGCAGATACATACAACAAGTTGTTCCTCTTTGTCTCCTGTCTCTTTAATTATTATCTCAATCTCCTGATTCAATCCTTCTACACTGTTTCGGAATCGTGATCCCGTTGATTTGGTAATAGGTATCACAGGAACAAGAGCACTCTTTGGGATCGGAGCCTAAAGAACCAGAGACAATGAGAAAGCAATGTAGATTTATTTACAAAACAAAGTTACTATTTCTACCCAAAAGTGACCCTTGAAACAGAACACATCTACACCTCAGTATCAAGGATTTACATGAAACTATAGTGATTGTGTTCAAATGGATGCTTTAACTGAAGACAGACATCCTGAATTTTGTTTCAAATCCAATTCCTAGCAGGAAAAGCTAGCCTCAAAATCTCCCTTGATACAGTCTGCCTCTAGCTCGACATAGCTTTACAACTAAAAATTTAACAGCAAACATTTAAATGTAAGTAATTTTGAAGCCTTTAAAATACATTCACATTTCTCCTAAAGTGAGCTATACCACAATGTCACATCACTCTTTGTTGGATTTACCATTTGTAACCTCATTAAAATTGTATTTTAATGGAAGTCTGTGGCCACCTGCAATAACATGACACATGCAGAAGGACAATTATTTCACAAATGCAAGATGGCACTATATTAGAAATTAAGACCAACATATTAACTGGCATTAAGCCAGAATAAAAGGTTGACAAAACAACTTAGGGAGATTTCCACAAAAAGAATAAAATCCCAAACCCAAATGTCAATACTTAGTTGCTTCAGAATGAATATTAACATTTTAAAAATCCAGTGTTTCAAAATATGCACAAAAACTTCATTTTCAGAAAACGCATTACTGAAGTTTCCCAAAGCTGCCTTTGGCACACTACAACTTCTTGAGATTTCCCAGTCTCTCCATTAGCATCTGCCCTCCTGTTAAAAAAATCTCACTACCAGAATACTAGGAGATTCTGACCTCATTAAGCAGTGCTGTACTACAGGTAATGTAATATTTCCTGCAAACATTCAGTTCATCTCAAAGAACGGCACAACACACTTAAGTCACAGTAGAATTCCTACGTAAAATTCCTGGACTCTACGGCCTAGCGTGCCATGATTGAGAGCAACTCCTCTACTAACCAAAGGATCAGCATTATCTGGTCTTCAAAGGGAATTTTTGTCAGGGGATTATATTTCAATTTTTCCTTTAAGTAACAAGACTACATAGACACCAAAGCATTTTAATTTCCTGTGTACATTCTCAAAAACCACACAAAGCTTGTCTGGCAAAAAAACTACCTCAGAAAAATTCATGTAAACAAGACATTTTAAGCACAGATCATAATGGAGACTTCTTGTCACAATCACAAATCTCTACAGCGGCAAAATTAATGAATTACATTGGTTCTGCTTTCCTGAAACATTAGGTTAGCCATAAAAAAACCTCAAAAAAACCAACGCAAAAAGGACTTGCACAAGAACTACAAAAGCTTCCGTTCAGAGAATGCTTGTCACTCTGTTTCTGTCAACAAAAAATAACATTCTCATAATGGCCAAACTTGTAAAGAGTTTTAAAAGTCTTGCCTGAAGATGAAAAAAAAACACTGAAGAAGAGCACAAAAATGTCTGAGAAGGCAACACTGCTAATTCTGTTCCAAGCAAGGCCTTGGATCAACAATCCAGTAAACTAATACAGGTTTAATATTCAATCATAATACAGGTATATCAGCACAAGTTCAGGCACTAACGACTGTTTGTGCACCCAGTTTTTCAATATACACATTCTTAGGACAAACTGAACTTGTTAAAAAGAGGAACACATGTACGCTTTAAGATTTCAGCAACCATTAGCAAAATGTGGGAATTCTTCACCTTTCTTCACCTTTTAAATGTGATTCCCTACCACAAAAATTCTTAGGTACATGCTACTATTTTAAGAGCTCAAAGTAGATTCAGTAGACTTCAATATAGTTCAGTGCAGCATTTTTCACTTCCAAGAAAAATAATATTCTGTGCATGACTGAGGATGATTTCTTAGCCCAAAGTGCCAGACAGTGGAAAAGGAAGGAGGTACGGTGACATGGGTAAGCAGTCAGCCCCAAAACAATAAACTTTTTATTAGAAATACTGCCTTCACTGAGGTCTGCATGGAGCTGGGCCCTGACATGCAGGAATAGGGTACCAACCTTTGACTACTCCCCTGAATACCTGGGAACATTCACAATGAGGCAAGGTGCCAAACACAGGATAACAATTACTGTGTTCACATAGTAACACACTGGCAGGGAGTTTTAAGAGTTCTGAAACTTACAGGTATGACAAACTCATGAGGTAGGAAATAGGGGTGATGAAAAATCTAAATCGTTCACAGGCATTTCGGGAAAAATGCTCTAAGCTCTTCCAATTTTTCCCAAGTAACAAAACTTTAAACAGAATCGCAGGACTTGTGATGCTTTTACATCAAGCCACCTCTAGGTTGAACAGATCATGGTAATTCTACTCTAAAAATGAAATGTTCCACCTAGTGAGGTGGTAAGAGTGACACCAAAAAAAACCCAAACTCCCAACACTGCAAACTGCATGCAGCTGGTCTCAATATTAGTATCAATCAATTCATCAGACGTTAGGGACACAGGGTTCCCAGTAAAATGAAAGGAGCAGGGGCCTTGATGGTTCATAGTGTCACATAGTATCAGCCAAGAGCACTGAGGAAAAAACTTTATGTTGGAAAAAAAATCCATTTATTCTTCCACCTGGTTTCAGTTCTGGCCACAATCCTAGTTTCTCCATTATACCAACACTGAGAATATAGAAAGACCCCATTATTTCCACTCCTGTTTACACATTTAGTACCATCCAACTAATTCAAAATGTTCTCAGAAGCATCCTGAGATCACCTGAGGAGGCTATGACCTTTCTGCAAACTCCTCTTCCAGTTAAGAGAGACAGAAAGGAGCACTTCTGGCATAATGAAAAAAACCACAGAAATGAAAAACATTCATTTGTTCTGAAAAAAACCTGTAGTCAGCAGCAAGGACTTGATCAAGGTCCTCATCAACTATTTTCTGATTCTGAGCAGAGGGTCAGGAACAACTGACATTCTTATTCTATAGAGATTGTGTGGATTTCTTTCTTCACACAAAAATCATATTAGAAAGAAGCACAAATAAATCATTAGAAGCTTAGTTGGCAAAAACCACTAAAAATTCTGGTAAAATTAAAGAATTGCAGTAAAGGTTAAGTAGGGAAGAAAAGAGGAAATAAATCCACTGAAATTTCTTCTTTTAACTAGAAGAGTACACCATTTTCCAAATGTTAAACAGTTTACCCAGTTTCTGTGAAGGAGCTGCTGACACAATTTCCTAACATTTTTTCTCACCTTGTCAGGAATCCAATTCCTTGAGCTCAGAAATCTTTACACGACCCTTTAGAGTCAACAAACACAAAAGTTTCTTTCAAACTAGGAATGTGAAAAAAAAAAATTTCTAAATATTCTAATTACTAAATTCTGGTTTCCACACAGTCCTTCCCCTTCCTTCCACAAATCCTGAAGGAACTGAGCTGCTGCCAGAAATTCTAGTTTAGCAGTTCTCAAAAAAAGAATGAGAAAATCTAGGAACTTTGCCCTCAATGCCTACAGTTACAGATTTTTCACTCTGAGTTAAAAAACAGCTGCTAAATGCCATTGATCTAAACTCTTCACTTGCTCTTTGAATCCTTCTTTAACTTCTTCCCTTCACAAGTAGCTTGACACAGCTGGCACAAAATTAACCAAGAAAAACATTTTGTTTTGCAACACAGTCCTGGAAAAGCTGCTTTGCTTCAGTCTATATTTTATAGCTTGTTTCACAAGCCCAAAAACTAATTATCCATTGCACAATATTTTATTCACATACTATAAAATTTGGCAGAATGTAAAGACATCCATACCAGCAGCAAAATAATAAACTAATCACGATTTTAAAAAATTAATGTATATAATTTGAGGAGGTATTTTTCAGAATAGCAGCATCACTGTTCATTTTTGAAATTAAAACCCACTAAGACCATCTACACTAAAGTGGCAATACCTCAGCATTCAGAAACGCACAGGTTTGCAGAATGCCAAGCAAACCTGTTAAAATGCATGTAATTCTCCAGTGTACTAAAGGGCCTACACCAGAAGTTCCTCAGTACAGGTTCCGGTTGAAAATGTCCTCAAGTTCTACAAATTTGTATAAAACACCTTCATCAAGTATGTTGATCTGTCTTTTGTTTTGTTTTTTTTTTTAACCAACAGTTTGATACATTTTGTATGTTGATTTTCATTAACTTTCTCAAAAACCCCTAGAAAGAGATTGAGTCATTTATTTGTCTTTCTTCATTCATAATTTTGGACTGTTCTGACTCCAGCAGTCAGTAAAATCAGCAGCACAGTACACTGCACCCACACTTCAGTAATCCCTAAATTGTTATATCAAAAAATGTAATTCTAAAAAAAATCCTAAATACTTTCAGTAGCAGACAATTCAAACTACCAACAAAACTGAATTCAAGAGGCACATCAATCCCAAAAAGTCATGACTCCTAATTAAATGTCCTACAGCAGGGATAAGAAGTTAGGGTCTGAAACAAAAGATGCTAACGACTTTTATACAAAGTAGGAGTTAAGAAGAACAGAAATTCAAAACACGATTCTATTTTCTTACTTTCGGTCCTGAAGTAGAACACATTCACTCAGATACCTGACTTCACCTATGAAGTGAACCTGGCCTAAATTATTTCCAGAAGGATGGAATGACAGAAACGAAACTTTTTATTAACTGTTATCAAATTATAATATTTATTGGAACAATTAATGACATTTCAGGAGTAATTAGGAATATGATTAGATTTTCAGAGAAGCTTCACAGCTGAAGTACTCTCTCAACTCACAACATGACAGTTTCCTAGTTTCTTTCAACTACATTGCCTTGCCAAGGCTACTGTGAGGGATTTGTTCTTTTGTAACTGTTAAGAAAAATGGTGTGTATCAAATGTACATACATGAGATATCAGCAGGGAGAGGGAAAAAAAAGTTTCCTTCTGAAAAAATGACCAAACTTTTCTATTGGTTTTCTTAAAGTTACTTAACCAAAACACACTTGAAGAAGGATTTGTGTTTCTAAAAGCCTATCATTTTTTTACACCTGTTATCAATTGAGCTAAAAATATTACACCTCTGTCAACCTGACCTCATTAGAAGCCTTGAGATAAAACTGAAACTGCACACAGAACATGTGGTAGCCTAGCCATCACAATTCTTGTAGAAGGGATTATTACTTTAAATCTCAAGGCACAATAAATGACAGGGGGAAAAAAAAAAATCTTAAAAAGGCTGAATGAAGTCATGTAGTGTGTAAACACTTAAATAAATAATCTCATGGAATAGCCTTTTGTCAGGTAAGCTCTCTAAATCTCATCACAGTATTAGACAAGTGCTTGGCAAGACATCAAAATGTGCTCAGAAGAACTACTTTTTATTTGAGTATACAGTTTTACCAGCAGTTTGCTCCATGTCATATTCTACATGCAAAGTCACAATTGTTACAGCAACATATAATGAAGAAGATGACCTATAGTTTTAGATTAAACTTTTCTGTCATCCTTTTGTGGAACCTGCAGAATGCACTTTAAAAGTCTTGCTTTAAGGAAGGATTTAACTACCTGAAATTATTTGGAAGTGGGAGTTCAAAGCCAGCTCACCCAAGCAACAAAAAGATCTGGGCCCCCATTCACTCAAGCAGTCAAAAGAAAGCTCTATTTCATAGAATTCACCTATAGCTACACCGTATTTAGCAGCCTGCGGTATTTCTAAGTCCCCTCTAAGACAAATCACAACCTTGAAAGGAGCAAAAAGTAGTTTTAGCTACCCAACACAGCCAAAAAGCACACAGCCTCACCTGACTGTGGTTAATGGCTGCATGGTTCCCATGAAAAGGAGACTGTCTTTCCTTGTCACGATGATGCCTGCTGCTGTGTTTGCTTCTCTGCAGCTGCTGACGCAATTTTGCAATCTAACAAAGGAAAAATTTACATTAGATTTCAACAGGTGTATTCAGGTACACACGTAATTTCATCCATTTATCCCATCACTTAGTTAAAATTATTTACTACCACAACATTCATAATTATTGCCAGCATTAGATTTGTTCTTGCAAATCTAATATGTTAGCTATCAGTTCAGCTGGCACTCAGAAGACACCTCTGGAGGTTTAGTGAAAGAACTTGAAATACATAAAGTTTGAAAGTAGTGTGGTCATTGCTATTATTTCCTTCTTTGGTGAAAAATGTTACCTGCATTTAGTGTTTTCTTTCCCACATATTCAGATTAAAAATATTAATACACCTGAATTGTTATATTAAATCAATATAAAATGAAAAGCCATTTCCTATTTTTTACCAAGCCCACCATCTGTATAATTAAGCAAAGTAGCAAAATACTCCTGCCTTCCTGAAGGATCATGGTATCAGTGCACACCAAAAAACTATTTAATCTAAAGGTATCTCAAGTAAAGACATTTCTGACCTCCTTGAGTTGTTCGTTGCTGCCCCATGACGATGAACGTTTGTGTGAGCTTCTCTTCTTTTCTAAATATTCTTCAGCCCAGGCACTTTCTGTCTGTAAGAAGAAGATTACAGGATTAATTTAAAAAGGTAATTGCTACTTTCTGGCAGAATATTTTGAGACAAATTAGAAGAGAGAACTTTTAAGATATGCTAGATTCAGAACCAAAAGTGAACAACAGTAACCAACTAGAAGCCTTTCTCACAGGTAAAGTACAAAAAAGTGGAGTGAAACCATATAAATAAAAAACCCCAAACCCACAACTTTCAGACCTCCTGTAATATAGGAATGTGCTAGTTTCCCTTCCAAATGACTGAGCATAAGGCAGTATTCACATGTAGCACAAGCTGCCAGAGAGCTCTGAAGAACCAGTGTGACAGTGCTGAACTGGGGGGAGATGGTGTATTTAATTTCCTGCACAAACGCTGACCTTGTTATTTCTGACGCATTAGCAAGGGTGGCTTGGTGTAAACGCTGTGAAAGCCTGCACCAGCACAGCTTCAAAAGCACGTTCTTGCTCTCAAGAATGAGAAAAAGGAAAGCAAGGCATATAAGCACCACTAGAGCCATTGCAAAGTAGGGAATTAATTTAATAATGCCTCAAAGGTCCCGGGTTCACAGTTGCCCCAGGACAAGCAGAAAGCAACACAGATAATACTAAGCTGGTTTCACTAAACCAACAGACACATTAGTGTTTAATAAAAAAATCTCACAAACATATAGTGGTGAAAGAGTTCAGAGAAATGCAAAGTATCATTAAGCCACGCTGTATTTCAGGTAAGAAAATGCACAGGCAAGACTGTGATAATACTGCATGCTTTATGGGCAGTTTGTATTCCCACCTAGCCAGCTCCAGGAATGTCTTCAAAGCAGTGAACTGTAAAGGCTCTAAGAAGACAGATAGCAACATCTATCAGGAATCTCTGTGCAGTCACAGGAAATACACCTAATGAAGCAAGGGAAAGCATTTCTGGAAGCAGCTCACACACTGAAACAGACAGCAAATTCCTTGAAGTTCACTGTTGCCACCATGCAGTTCTCAGCATACAGTGATGATCTAGCTAATCCCATTTTTAAGACACCTCACTTTCCCCTATAGAGAAGAACTTTGATTGCCTCTAAGTCTTCACACCTACAGCGAGCAGTGGTTGTTCTTACATGTGAAACTAAGAGTTTGCAGAAGCCACATGCTGACCTTTCTTACCCCAGCTGCACTTGCATCTCAGAAACTCAAGTCTTTTGTGGTATTAATCCCTTTTTTGCAGGGAATATGGAGCCTTAACTCCAAATATACAGGTTGCAACCCCACCAGTTTCAGTTACAGACACAAGTTTCATATAAATAAAACCTTCATTATCAATACTTTTTATCTTCATCATTCTAAATCAAACACTAACTAGGACAAATCTGAATAATAAAGTTAGTATGGTTGCTTTGAAATTCCCATTTCATAGCAAAATCAGAATCCATTACAATCTGTTTTTCTAGAAAAGCACTCACTGATCTTCATCATAAAATAGAATAATTGATAACCCCCATTCCCAAGTACCAATTTTTGTCTAGTCAATTCTCAAATGTCAGTCAGGAGTATCATTCTATCCTCTAGCTTTAGCTACTAATTCTAGCTTCCCAACTCAGCACAACAATGACACTTGCCTACAGGAGAATAATTAACACTAATTAGTCTTTGCCTTTAATTTATATTCAAGACTTTGACTCAAGATTCAAGAATTATTTAATAAATTAATATCTGATTCATTTTCAAGCCTTAAAGTTGCTTTGAGGCTCATCCTTAAAACAAATAGTTAGAAATCTTTTCAGGTTAAACTATAGGAAACCTGTACATCAAGACAGAAATGCAATACTATTTTAGCAAGTCGTCTTCTACTTATTCCACCTATTTTGTTTGTAGTACTTATTATCAAGAAATGGACCAAGTAACCAAAAGGCAAAGTGGGTTCTTAAAGTACTACTACTTGCTTCTTAGTTGTCACCATTCATAACATCCTCCCCCCTTTCTAGAATTACAAAGAAATTAGTTTAAGGCTAAATTTATTACAGACAGTAGAACGCTTCAGAAAAAAAAAGTTTTAAGAGGCAAAAGCTTTGCAGTCAAAATAAATTATTTAAGAATTTTTTTAAAATACAATGTAATTGTCCCATTTTAAGTTGTAAGACAAACAGGTTTCATTCAAAGCAAAAAGACAAGATTACTAACACCTGTTTTATGAGCACTTTAAACAACATGCGCAGGTATGAATCCTAGCCAGACCCTTGGATGCTCAATAATACACCTATTCATCATCCAACAAATATTTTTCAGGTACATAATTCAGTTGAGTTTTATAGACAGGTTTCATCACAATACTCAATCGAAGGAGGAATCTGATAGAGAGACAGTCTGCATGACCTGGGATCTCTTACACAGTTCTCAGCCATGACCCATGGGCATCTCTAGAAAGGCCTGCAAGCTGAAGTGTGCCATTAATTGCTGTCTCTTCCCAGTATGCTTCCTGCACGACTCTACTCCCTATGCCATAACTCCACAGAATCAAGATACCCTGCTTACTCAACTTGAAAACCTTTTACATCTTCATAAATTCAAGTCCTGTTCTCTAAAGGCTTGAAATCAGAACACATACATTTCATGTCAGACTTCGTGAAATCTGAAATTACACACTGGAACCAGAGTATCTCATCAGTGAAACTTCATCCAAATAAGACATTTTCAGAAAAGCTGAACAATACAAATGGGCAGTCTGTATTATCTCGGGAAGCTAACTATTGTAAGTCACATTTTAAATTTGTCCCTAGCTCCAGTGGTTGCTCTCAGGCCCATCGGAAGACTAAAATCAATATCATCTCATCAGTGTCACATCAACATCAGCTTTGGACATACAGATGTATGTCTATAGCCCTACATTTTCTACTGGTTTGATAAATTTTAAATTAGGAAGTGCAAACGGATCATTCTAGTTCTCTCAGAAATACACTACCATAGATCACCACTAAATGAACTCATTCTGCAGAAATATCTAATGCACTTACAGTCTTCCCATTAACCTTTCAAATATATTTCCTCTTCTATACAAAAGCCCCACTGCCACAGCAGTTAGATGTGCCAGAATTGGGAGAAAAAGGCAAAAGAAAAATGCAAGCCAAAAAGGATGGTATCTGGCAAATACCGAGATTATAAAAGCCCAACCATTATTCAGATTATATCAAAACTAACCTGAACAAGATCAACTGAACATAGCAAACACTTTGGCAGCAGTACAGAAATATAATTATTTTGAAAAAAGTATCCTAAGAAATCAAATACGAAAATAAATTGTTAGGACACCCATAGGGGTTTAGTTCTGCCCTTTAATGACGCCTTTTAATAGCTAAGTATGTACAGACATTCCTTGTATATCACATACCTTCCTTCATCCTCCTCCTCTTACTTCAAAGTGCTTTCTTTTATCACCCTGTCTTCTAACCATTTTTCCAATTCATTTTCCTGCACAGAAAACGTGTTCCTCAGCTGTCCTTTCTTCTTCACCACTTCCTAATTCCACCTTATCCAGATGGACATATTTCCCTACAAAACACCTTCCTTCTCTACTGATCTGCTCTTCCCACAAAAGGCCACACAGTAACACTGCACACCTCATCTGCTCAATTCCGACTCATCCACAGACACTGAAACTATGTGGACACATTTTTGCTACTGTTACCAAACATAACAGGGGTTCAAACACAAGGATGCCCCACATGCTATGAGGTCCTCTTCCAACTGCATCTTGCTTATGTTCTTTGGAATTAGTGGAGACTTCTTGTTGAAACCATGTTCCAGGAACAGGGATTTAAAATCTGATACATTTGCCTCTTTCTTTCACGCTGCATGTTAGAGAAAGCCACTGCCAGACTGCACCCACAGAAGGAGAAATGAAACACTAGGATATTTTAAGAAACACTCCATCTTGAACCACTTCTGCATACAGAAGGGATGTCATGTAACAACACTCCCTTTAAAGGGGAATGCCAAAACAAACGTCATGCTTCAGTCAATTGTTTGTTGTTTCCGTTTTTACAGGTGGCACAGGACGGAACCTTTAAAGCTTGTGAAATTTTGTTAAGCAGTTCATGTTTATTGGAAAATCATGTACTTTTTTAATACTTTCCAGTTGAGCTAAATTTCAACACCATTCACAGTTCAATGAGGCAGTTCTTCAATGCATATAATTCTATACTGGGTGCATAAAACCCAAGTGAACATTACAGGGCTTTTACAATTAGAGGATGAAGAGTTGGAGACAGACGTACATATAAGGATACATCACTAAGTTCTCTATATAAATTTAAAGTAAACAGTAATTAACTCCAGTGCTATCTAGTGTACTGCACACTGTAAGAATAATGAGAATACAGATGTACAATGCACTGAGGCAAGAAGGAAGTGGAACACCTAAACGATACTACAGTTCTCAGCCTTTACTTAAAGAATGCAAATAATTCACACATGCCATAGCAAAGGTAGGATTCCTGCAATTTGAAAGTGAATAGAAACTTGTGAGCAAGAAAGCTAAAGTGAATGTTTTCAAAGGAAAAGCTTCTCACATTTAAATCCTGTCTTCACCCTTACATACTCCAAAGACAAAAAACTCTGTCCTACCTGTGTGGCTTTGTCTCTCATACAGGGAGCAGCTTGTCCATGATTATCACGAGGCCACTGTCCAGCAAGGTATGGAGCAGCAAGCGTATCCAGTGAAGACGTCCGGCGAACAATACTGGAAGGGCTTGATGAAGGTGGTCTTGATTTGTCTGGTAGAGCAAGAACATTTGATTACAAAGAAATCAAGACAGAGAGCTTATCCATTTTAATAGCCTACAAGAAATCATACCAAATTGGAACTATGCTGTTAAGTATACAACAAGATACTTCTAATATGGAAATTAAGTTTGCTTTTCCAGGCTCTATTCAGTCTGAATAAGTTTGAAATCTGTTTTTATGGTTTCTTTAAAAACATCCTTATGCCACAAATGTTGCATTAGTGTTCACACACCACTATTTACTCCTTTAAAAGTCTAACAGTCATTTGATTCTTAAATGATGAAGGTGTAGAAGAAATAAAAATAGCTATGTTTATGCACACAAAAGGTTAATGAAGAAAAACTGTGTTGAACTTTTTCAATTTAATGCTGAGTTTACAGTTCATCCTACTAGCCCTTCACCCCTTCACCTACTTTACTTCCAGGGACACTACAAACCAGCATATTCTAACCACCCAGTACATGATATATGGCATAACCCTTAGATTCAGAAGTCAACTTTGATAGGGTAATCATTTACATTTTACAAGCTAATTGAGACATCTCCTCCCTTTACATGCTACTTGGTAACTATGTTCATATTTGCCTGGTGCTGTATCTTCTGCAACACCTCATTTGTGGTGTTTATACTGGTATCCTATTTCAGAACAATTTAGATACAAAGAGGAATCCTTACCAAAAAAAAAAAAGTTAACTACAACAATCATAGGAAGTAACATGAGAAGGAAGAATATGGTTAAAAATAAAAATTTGTATCTGTCCCATCTGTCAATGATGTCTTAAGTAAGGTGGCAGTAAAAGACTACACTGCAAGCTATGAAGAATAAACACTGAAGAAAATTTCCTCAGAACAGTAACTGTGGTTGTTAAATTTAAGAGACCGATAAGCAGCAAAGACCTGGGGTTTAGATACACATACATGCTTACACATTTTGAGATGTAAAAGGCAAATCCTGAGATCACAACGATCTAAGCTTACTACCAACTCATCTACTCCCCACAAAAAGAATTTCAATTATACTTGAAAGAATTGTGCATTAATCTTAACTATAACAAATAGAAAGTCCTAAAAAACACAGCTAGAACACAGCAAGCATGATTCAGGAGTTAGATGGAACCTTTATAAAAGGCCACGGGAAAAACTCAGTCATGTGTCCTCCCTCACTGTGCCTTAGGATGAATTCTGCACTAGAAGTATCAATAACACAGCAATTTGTATTATACATAAACTCATTTACATTTACAAAGGAAATTGTGCCTGGTTAGTGTCTGACTGCTAGTCAGAAAATAAAACCACTGACATCAAAAGTCCAAAATTCAATTTCTAAGCTGTTGCAATCTACTAAAAATACATGTGATAAATACTAATACAACTTGTTAGGTATAGATTTCAATGGAGTGGAAAGCACCTAAATCTAGTGATGTTCTACACTAAATAGCCTCATGTGAATTTATTAGAAAGGTACACAGTAAAAATGTGAGAAATATTTCAATTCAACTACAAGGAAAAAATTCTTAGCACTATAATCAGCCGCTCTTGTACAAAGCGGTCAGGAAACTTCATCTGGTTTATTATTTCTACAAGCACCAACAATGATACAACCTTACTACTGAGCTCTCAGCAGATTTGCTCTCAGGGTGTAACAGCAAATATGTTTTGGAGTTTGCACTTAAGACTCCCATGTCAAAGAAATTCTCTGACTACTATCAGCACACTGAGGGGTCTGTTTGTATCAGAAGATTTCAAAACTATTCCTTTTGTGTGTACTATAGGACAATGTGGCATGCTAACACAATGTGCCATTCTTTAAAAATTATGCTTGCTTCCAAAGTTAAATCAAACATATTATTTGTCTTAGAATTAGCTGCCATATTCTCCCTGTTTGTTTTTCTTCTCAGTTATCATTCTTCCTCTTCAAGAAGCTTTTCTCTTTTTACCAAGGGGAAACAGAAAGGATGTGAAAAAAAATTATAAATCAGGAAGTGTACGTAGTCAGCCACATCATCTGCAAAGCCACTGCAGCAGCTTCAGAACTGGAAAAGCAGAATCTATTACTCTCTCTTCTCCACCACAAAAAAAAAGAAAAACAAAACAAAAACAAAAAACAACTGGAAAGACTATTTTGCTGAACAAACAGAGAATGAGAACTGAAGAGCCTGTTTACTATTTAAGTTCAAGGGAAGCTGCTCATTTCAAGGCACAAAGCCTGTAAATACTCTCTCTTCCTCTGATTTAAAAATTCATTCAAGAAATTCTGTTTTCAAATTACTTCTATTTAGATGGGTAATGATGTTTGGATCTGTTTTTACTTACTTTTCCACCTTCACAACCTGCCTTTATACAAATTGGCAAAGTCTACTATACAATCCTTCTTACTGTTTCAAAACATTTCAGTGGGAACATATACAATGTTTTCATTGCACTTTCCCCTACAATACTTGAAGCAAGTGTTCAGCTGCTATTTTTTCTTGATGTGACCTACATAACAAGAGATCTGCCTCCATAGAGATAACAGTTACAACAGCTGTGGCTGATGAAAAACAATGGAGCTGTTTCATCAAATAGACGCTTCTTAAATATTAGATCTCTTTTAATTGGCCTGATTATCTCTCTAAACCAGTATTTGTGACAAATATCAACCCTCCTATCCATCCACCACTAGTATAAATCTATTTAGAAACAAAAGTCTTTCTGCAATCTGGTCTCAAACAAAGCAAAATAATAGAACAAAAATAAAGAGAACATACACAACACAAATCAATGAAGTCCATAATGCGGGGAAATAACAAGCGAGTTGCCATGTCTTCATTGGTCATTGCCGTACAAGTGACCAACAGAAGTTGCTACAGGCAACTTGGTATCTCACACACCTCTTGCAGAGTAAAGCCAGGCACCTCCAAAGGCAGTGTAAACTCAGGCACTATAGCAGTGGGACTGAAGAGCAAAACTGAACAAATAGAGATGCTTACCAATAACTACCTGAAAGGTATGAAAGAAACCAAAGAAACATCATCTAACACATACTGTGAGAAAATAAGCAGCAGAAAAGCCTAAGAAGCCACTGAACTCACAAAACTCTACTTTAGGCTTTTTTTTATACAAGTGGGCTATCCAAAGTAGTGAGAAGGAGTGAGACCAAACTAACTCCTCTGCCATCAAAGCATACATACAGTTGACCTTTTTGTTCTGCTTTGGTCAGGCTTTTCCCCAGAAAGGACCTTCATGGGATCTCTCCCATGCACAGCTGGCACAACCGTCTTTCCCAAAACTACAACTGGTCTCTGGGACTCCACCTACTTTTCATGTTTCATTAAAAGAACCGAACAGACTCAGAGCACTAAGCACAGACACACCACCCAACTGTGTATACACCCTTTGGAAGATAATCCTGGCTATCATCCTCACAGAAATTTAAAGAGAACTGTTCACTAGTAATTCAAAATTGTCCCACTGTAGAAGAATGACTGAATTAGTGGTGTTTTAGAAAACCAAACCTCATAAAACCCAAGATGTTCAAGTTACTTAACTCTAGTAAATGAAAATATTTTTAATCCAAATAAACTCCCCTGAAGTGCTGGCCACAAGAAACATACAGTATGATGGTGCAAAAATGAATTAGCTTTCTTTACACCTACCATTTGTTAAACAGCTTAGGTAAGCAGTGCAGGAATGTAGCGGTACACAAAGCCTTCTCTCTTATCCTACAGTAATATCTTTCAAAACTACTGCAAAACCTTGGTCATTAAGGCCAACAGGTCTGCAGCTATTATTGTGTCACCAAATTATTAAAACTAATAAATTCTATGATAAAATTTGAGACTGTAATAGAGTTCCATTTCTTCCTCTCTACCTCCAAGAAAAGGTTCATACCTGACCTCTAAGACTTCATATACTATTTTTATCACTTCCATTCACACAAGCAGGCTTTAATATTACCCTTCCCTAGAAACTTCTCCTTAATTTTCAGAATGAGTTTAGATGTCCAATACAGTCAACTGGACTATACCAGGAAGTCCAGCATCCAGCAGAGAACTCTCTCACCACCTCGAGGCACCTGAAAGTAAACAACTGCTATGGCTCTGGTCTTGATCTTCTTGTTTACTCAGCCTGGTACACTGTAACATTTTTGCAGCTGAGCAGTTCAACTCCTCTAAGATGTGTTTTATATAAGAACACAAATAACAAGATCCCATTAGATCTTTACTCAGTGAATAAACCAAGGCAAAAACCAATGAAGATAGAGAAATGTGTATGCTCTATCTCATGTTGCAACAGTGTACTAGTAGGTCAAAACAATGTCCTCTAACGGGTGGTTTGCAGACAGGTAAAGAGGCAAATGTGAAAACTGAACCAAAATTGGAGATTGCAGGACAGACTCTGCAGTGTAGAAACGAGGCCACACCAGTGATGGGAAGGGCAGAACACATTAACAGGCAATTAGAAGCTGAATTCTGTGAAATAACTGCTAGAGACTGCAGAAAGGGAAAGTAAAAGATGAAAAACAGGTAGTAGCAAGATCTAGCTTCCTGGTCATATTTAGGAGGAGGGGAGAGAAGTGGCAAGAAAAGCATGGAAAATTAGAAGTTGTATGACAGAATCTTCCATTTGTAATTACCCCGTAGTCAACAGAGAATTCAGTTGAGCAATTCAGATCAGAAAACAAGGGCTAAAAAAACCCTCCAAAAACCACACCCCAAACCCATAAAAGCCACATTTGTAAATTCAAAAGTTAGGGTTCTCGAGTGTAAAGCAGGCTCCTGAAAACTAAGTTCACAACTATTCAACTGCTTCCCAGGAAAGAAAATCTGAAAAACGTGAAACTGAGCCTGAAGTATACAACTTATATTTAGATACACTTAAACTTAGATACAACCAGCATCTAAGTTCAGAAAACGCTATCATTTGTCTAACCTCAAGGTTCATTTTCATCTAAGAAAATGTGTCTACAGCTGTCGGAATGAACAGAAGCCATCACTAACTGAAAGCAAGAAACAGAAAACCCCAAGTTATTCTGCAGCAGATTCTGACCAATACCCTCAAGCATCTTGTGTGTCTGCACAACCGTTGCCTCATTAGCAAAAAAAGTTCCACTTCCATGTTCTCAGCTAACACTGTTTACTCATTTAGATAAAAAACCTGAAGTCAACTCAGCCTCTGTCAAGCACTGGACTACACAAGATGAATGTTAAGCACTATTAAAGAGTTTAGTTTGCATTTGGAGCCAATACAAGTACTAGTCAGAAACTGGAACATGTGGAAGCAATTAAATGGACACCACTCTCCTGTTTTCACACATCTTGTAAAAAGCTACTGGAATTACCTTAACACCGTAGAGTAATCAAATGACTTGTTTCTTTCTATATGTTAATTCTGCAAAGTAGCAAAGAGGCCAGCATAGTTTCAGCAGGCTTCTCCACAGTGACTAAAAGACAGTGCAATTTTTCCACCCTAAGTGGTCTGACGCATGCCTTTACAAACAGTTTTTGAACCTGGACCTCAAGGCTAACCATGCTCTTCCTCATTCTCCAGGCCAGCAGATTGCACCTTAGGCAAGATTTCTATAAAGCTCACAGGAAGGAGACCGGATTTTGTGATGTGCATAAAGTCTTTCAGATTACTGATTAACAAGAATCTCAAATGAAGAATATACATTCCTCAATCCAAAGCCTTATAATATAATATAGCCTTAATAAAACCCTCATTACTCTTATCTGCAAAGTGAAAAATCTAACTCAGAATCTTATCAGTACTCTCTTACACTAGCAGACTAGGAGGTACACAGTCATCTTGTACCAACTGGTGATGACTGTCTCATTTGGCAGCATCACTCCTCAAGAGCCAGGATAGGAAAAAAGAAAAAACCCAAAGCGGTAGTCTGGATATAATCATTATTTTAGAAAGGGGGAGGAGTATAAGGAGAAGCAGAAGTGTTAAAGGGAGGGCTAGTCCTAGATTTCCACATATACACTTCTGCATATTAGTCAACTTTATTGTTTAGATTACCACAGTCAATTTAATGAAAAAGAGTAGCTGCAAGCTTTGGTATCTTAAAAGTAACATTTTTCCCCAGATTTGAGGACATGAACACAAAGCCACATTCATGCACTTTTGAGAAAACTTTTATCCCAAGAAGGAAAAGGACTTACATATGTCAGCCTCTATCATCCTCAACCTGATGCCATATATTACTTAAATCCCAGCATTTCCAATAAGAATTATTTAATTTTTCAAAGAGTTAAAAAGCAGTTTGCTACAAAATGTATGGTATCCTCACGCTATTTTCTATCTTCACTGTAGCACAAGCATGTCATCACTCTCAAGCACACACATCCTTCTGCAGGGTTCTGTTGAAAGCAACTGCTAAGAGAGATACTGAATACTTTTGCTCTACAGCTATGTGCCATGCCTACAGCACTAGTCAGTTCTTTAATTGCAAGCTCAGGGACACTGTTTGGATCACAA
>NW_024581135.1:26395372-26439747 GCF_017639235.1 Corvus kubaryi
GGGGCTGCCATATTGCTGCTGCTGCTGCTGCTTGAGCTGGAAGGGCACCGTGGCCCGCATGGGCTGGAGGCGGCTGCTCGCTCCCGCTGCTCCGCCGCCCGCCGCCGCCGCGCCGCCTCCCCCCGTCAGGGAGGTGGCGGGGGTCGGGGAGCCGCCGCGCCTCACGCGCTGGTGGGACATTGTCCGTCGGGAGCCGGGGCTCACGGAAGGCGGCCTGAGGCGGGGAAGGGACAGAAGGGTACGAGGCGCGGGCCGCTCCTCGCGAGGTCCGACGCCTCAGGTAGCGGTGGCGGCGGCGGCCGCCGCAGCCCCGTCCCGGTTTCCGTTCCCGTCGCGGTCGCACTCCCGTCCCCTCCGCGCCGCTGCACCCGCAGCCTCCGTGCGCCTCATCAACAATAGTGCCCCGGCCGCGCGCCCCGCCCACCGCGCCCTCCCATTGGGCGCGGCGCCGCTCGGCTCGCGCAGCTACGGCGCGCCCATTGGCTGCGGGGCGCGCGCCTGAGTGGCCGAGCCCGCGCGGAGGGTGCGGGGGGGGCGCGGGGCGGAGGCAGCGCTTAAAGAGCCGCACGCGGGTGGTGGCGGGGCCGCGCATTGCCCCCGGGACGTGCGGGGGGGCAGCCCCGGCGGGAACGGGGCCGCGCTCCGGGCTCCCCTCACGCCGCCGCGGGGCCGGGCTCCCCTCACGCCGCCGCGGGGCCGCGCTCCGGGCTCCTTCACACCGCCACGGGGAGAGCTGCGAGCCGGCAGTGGCTCACCCGCCTCTTGTTCCCGTTCTAAGAGACCATTATTCCTATTCCATTATTTCTAGCCCAAGGTGCACTCCAGGAGCGGACGGGGCTCCACAACGGTTTATCCAATCGCTTTGCCACCAGCTCGGTGTTACCGATGATGGCACCAGAGACGTGGGCAATATCCAGGCAGACTTGACCCCCTTTTCCCTTAATTGCTGTGTTTACTCTCCCCCCTTAGGTCAGATTAGTTGCATCTTCATTGTAATCTTTTAATAATATTTGTTAACTGCTGGCATCCTCTTAACCAAATTTATACAGCAGAGCAGTGAATACGTGCATGGAACAGGCCTTAGTTCATGTGCTTGGTTATTTAGATGCAAGGCAAACACGTTAATGCCCTCAACACTAGAGAGAATCAATAAACCTTTCTTCTGTCTTTATTACAAATGCCTTCTGAGCTACCAGAACGTACACAAATTCTTTTCAATACTGCTCTACAAGTTGGATGTTGCAATTGAAAAGCATTGCTATGATACGAATGGTGTGCCAATTTACATACTGTTCTCTGTTCAGCTTGGTTGTGCTTGGGTTTGTATTTTTCTCTCTCCTTTGCTGTTTCTGATTGAAACCCACTTCACTTAAAAATCCCTACTTCCCCTTTGAAGAGCTCCATCCTTGTGGCTGACAAGTTAAACAAACCTGAAAAGCAAGACTATGTGCACAGGCCTTTCTTAAGGATGCCTGGATACTGGCCTACCTAAAGCCTTGAAGGGTAAAGCTCTTGTCAGAGCTGAGAGCTTTTCATGAGAAATCAGACCGGCAAAAGAGACCAGGGCAGATGTAGTGATGAGGTGTTGTGGAGTAAGCTCTTGCATTCTGGATTAATTACATTTATTTTGAAAGGCATTATGCTTGCTCACAGGTACTGTAAATGCTAGTAACACGGCCTGAAGGCAAGCTGCATGGGCCAATCAAAACTGGCTACAAGAGGCTGTGTCCAGTCTCAAGAATTACCCTGTGCTACCCCTGAAAGTGGCTGCCAAATGAAGGCACCAGAAGCCTGGCAGATCATCATCAGTCCTATTATGTCCCTTTCTTCAACTATGCAATTTACTTATCTTGTAAATTATGCATAGGGACACTTCCCAGTCCTTTTCTTGTAGCCATCACAAGCACTGCTGGTACAATTTGGCAAGGCACCAAAATCACCAGATAACCCATAATAAATGAAATATCTGGGAGACAGTGCTCTCCTCATTGGGGATGGCTGAGAGGCAGAGAACAGTATAAGCTGTGTACTGCTGTCATTGGGGGTGAAGGGATCTCGTAATTCCCTCAGTGACTCCACGTATATATTGAAAAGAACCTCAGCTTTAAAGCTCTCCATGGGTAAATACCCAGGAAGTAGAAAACCAGCACGCAGCATGTCTGGAGAAATAAATGGAACCTGTCTGCTGCTTTGTCCTTCAGCAGTTTCTGTGACTCATCTGTGGGGCAACACAGCAAAAGAAGTTTTTGAGAAGGGGAAGAAAAGAGTCTGAAACCTTCCAAAAGCCAGTTTTGCCATAACTCAAAGTAAGGTCAAGGGACAAGGAGAATACGTTTTTAGGAACTAAATGGCAAGATGGACATTGTCAGATCCCAAGGGAGGTGATCAACAAAATAACAGCTATGTTTTCACCAACTAGCAAAACACCACAGCTGGAGAACAGCCCTACCTGGAGCTGCTAGCAGAAAGCACCAGGGGAGATGTGGACTTTTCAGCTTCTCACCCAGTCCCACCAGCAAGGAGGCTGGAGGGCACAAGAGGCTGGGGGGACACAGGCAGGACAGCTGACCCCAAAGGGATGTTCTGCACCACACAGCAGCAAGCTCAGCATATGAACGAGGGGGAAAGCTGGCTGGGGGCTGCTGCTCCAGGACTGGCTGGGCTTTGGTTGGCGGGTAGTGAGCAATTGCAGTGTGCATCGCTTGCTTTCTGTATTCTTCTATTATTGTTATCTATATATAATATATAGCTCTATATATTGTATCTCTATAATATCTAATATATTATATTAGTATCTATTATCATCATATGCCCTATTAAACTGTCTGTATCCCAACCCACAAATTTTACTTTTTTTCCCCCAAGTTCACTTCCCCCACCCACTGGGAATGAGCGAGAGAGCAGCTGTGTGGGGTTAACCTGTCAGCTGCCTGACAGGTTAAACCACAACAGCAGCCCAGAACAGTGCACAGTTACCCTAAAGAAGGTTAATTTATGCAGCATTTGTTTCACTTCTTTGCTGCAATTTTCAGTGAAGAGCAGAAGATGCAGTTCTTCCTGCTGTGACAGCACCCACTCCCAGCGCCTGCACAGCTGTGCAGCAGACTTTCACCCCAGTTTATGCTCACCAGAAATACTGGAAGCAGTATTTCCCAATACTTGCAAGCAGTGTGCCATAAAGATACTTCTAAGGCACAAAATATTCTGAATGCATTCTTATTCTTGTTACAATTTTGAAGAGGCCAAAAATGACAGGTACTGATTCAGTGATTTTCATACTGCATGCTATGGAACCAAGTCACGACATGGATTGCAGAAGATACCTGTGACAATTGTAGTGCTCCCCACATTATTGTCACACTGCAGAGGTGGCACTGCTCCACACAGTTGCTGTGAGAATATAAAGCAAAGTATTTATGTGTACTCCTCATCATCAGTTGTATTGCTTTGCACGCAGCTCAACATGTAAAGTCATGTACTCAGACCTACTCAAACATCGTGTACTTCTTACGTTCATTTGTTTAAACTGTAACAAATGTGTTACAACAGGATCTTACTCCTACATCTTATGGAAATAATGGAAAGAGCTAAAGCAGGATTATGAACTTGAAATAGTTTTGAAACTCTTTTTCAATTACAAAATAACCCAAAGCCTCAAAACAAAACCTCAGCCCCACATAACTTGGATTCAGATCCCCCAGACTCCCCTTGCAATTCACACCTCTCAGGCTCTGGGTTTTTTTCAGCTGTCACCTTCCTTTCTGCCTGCACACTTTGCCAAATGCTGTCCAGGCCACCTCTGAGCAATATATTCCATATGGTTTCATGTGGAACCTCTAGGCCAGGGTTTCTTCAAATATGTGACAGCCTTACTCTGGCCATAACACCTAATGTAATGGTGGCAACAGTGATCCAAAAAATAGGAATGAAACTCCTCATCACCACAGAGGCTGTGAGCCTTCTACCAGCAGCATGTGAATCTGCCTTTTAGTGACCACAGTCACCTTAGTAACTCCAACTGCCCTGGAGTCACACGTGATCCCACGTACACAGGACCCATCTCTGTGTCTCCAGCTCCCCTCTGCCTGGAATTTTTATCAACCCATTGGCCCTGGGAGCTCAGCAGATACTGCTTTGCTCACATACCAGGCTGAAGTGCCACCGCAGGAGGTGGCGAGCACTCCCACATCCCACTGGAGGTCCTCGGCACCCATCCAGAGTCCTGCCAAAATGTGCTGCTTTGTACTCAGTGCTGGGAGATGAAACCTAGGTATGGCAGCCGGCTCCTTATGTGCAAGCTGTTGGCTCTTTCTTAAAATATGGTGTGTGGTAAATGCTGCAGATATGAACAAATCAATCCAAAGGCTGGAAGCACATTGAATGCCCTCAAGGGTAGACTGATCAAACACACAGAGCTGCATGAACAGATCTGCAACCTGCTGAAAGCAGGGATGTAAACAAGTCAGGGAATTGGTCAACTGCTAACACCAAATGAAAAGCAGAGAAACAAGGGTCAAAGAGGTTTAACTAAGCTGAGAGGCCCAAATCACTACTGTACTACTAGTACAGCTAGTAAAACAAATAATACTTAAGGAGTTGTCTGGTACTTCAGACTGAAAATGTGTGAATAGTACTGCTCACTGCTCATAATAATATACATATAAAATGTTCTGTTAAAATAATAGTAAACCTTACAGAAAATGACTGTACTTCAAGCAGCTTCAAGTATGTTATTGTCTTATTCTAAAATTAAATAAATGCAAAGCAGCACATGTAGAGGAGCAATCTACTGCCTGAAATTGTTTTTTTACCTACAGTTAATGTAAGCAATATTGAAGGTTAAAAGACTAGAGATTCTGGGAGTCTAATCTAAACATTAGCTTACGCCTCAGGATATTTCATTGCATTTCTCATCTCTCCCCTGCAGAGTGAGTTTGTTTTGCTTGTTTATGTGGGTGTTCAACATCAACTGGAGAAAAAGACATTTAAAAAAATAGGACAAATATAATAGAATTTGCTTCACACAAAACCTGTAAGAGCCTAGTTTACATTCCAGAATATCTGTGGGGATTTGAGAAGGCAAACAGATTGAAATAAGGTATTAAGATTAAAACAATAAAAAACAACAGATGGGACTTTGGACATAAATCAAACTCCATGCAATAAGAAAAATGCAAAATGCACTCCTGTCACATTTTATAAGGTGTAGTCTTTAAGAAAAGTTGGCATAGAAATAACATTCAGAGGCTTCGGTGCTTCACTGGCATTAAGATAACACATTTTTGACAAAGAAACTCAGTTCTCAATGCAACAATTACATGCAGGCTTGGGAGACGCTCCCACTGCACATTCCTGGCACATGTAATTAACTGGGAGAAGCACGAGGTTAATTTCTTTAGAAGCCAATGCTAAGTTACCTACATGTGACATGTTTTTCCACACATACAGATCAGTTTTCTGAGCATGTGTTCAATGTCAGCAGCAACACTAAGCGATACCCCTGTGGTGAGTGTCCAGCTGCTGAAGGAGAGGGGCAACTGGAGTCCTGCTTGCTTCAGGGATGGGACCTGAAACTGTTCTTGGACTGGGATAAGGGAAAAGAACGAGCAGCAGGAAAGGCATGTTGTCCACCAAAGCCCAGAATCTTTTTTTCAGTAATATTGAGAGAAGTGGCCTAGTTCACTTAAACAAGAGACAGTATAATCTCCCCCAGGTATCCTGCAAGATGCTGGAATGATAATTTGCACATAATTCCTCCCCTTCAATAATAAAACTTTCCTTCCTTTTAGGAAGCAAGCAATCTTTCTTTATCTTTCAAAAACTTAGCATTTTTAGCTCATATTTACAGAGCTTGCAAATATATAATTTGTCTGTATTTGTGTTGTGTATAGAGATGTAATGTGTTTCTGTATTTCTAGTCTCATGTTGGAAGAATATGTGCAGGCTATAGAAGGAAATTCTTGATTTACAAACATTAAACACTGATTGCTCCAGCAAGGCACCAGCAGTTTCTGTACTGTGAGCACACTGGAATTACATAGTATAAAATATTTATTTCAAATGCTGACACTATTAGTTAATTTGGTAAGTGACAATATTTCAATAATGTAGGTTTTATGACCATGTTGTCATGTAGGATGATAAACATTCTGTAAGTGTAAGTGTAAGCGATGAATAGGCATATAACTACAGACACTTGAGAGTTCACTCTTTCTGATTCAGGCCTACAATCTTGTTTTGCTTCTACTTGTTCATATAACATTTAGAAAAGCTGAAGAATTGGTGGAAAGCATGTTGGCATGGCTTATTCATGCACTGAGAGGCAGTGACAAAATGATTTTTCTTCTCTCTCTACAGACATACACTAGCTCTGTAGTTAAACTAATTAACTTGAGCAGAGTGTGTGACTAAGTGTGAGTGTGTGATTCTCCAGTTTGGGAAAACACTTACTCAGAAAGAATGGATCAAGCAGAGCTCTGAATCCTCCCTTGCACTCATCCATGGGCAGCAGGGGAGCTTTTAACTTGTTTGGTCACATCTGAGCCAGACATCAACTTATCTCCATGGTAGCACCCCATCCTCATGCACTGCACCTCCCATTCAGCCTGACTGCCTCCAGGAGAGCCAGAGAGCCATCACTGAGAGAGAGGATGTCAGCTTGGAGAGGAAGAAAGCAAAGGTGGCCAAAGCCCCAAGCCCCACTGCTGTTCACAGCCAAGTGCTCAGACAAGGTGTCAGGTTCATTCTACTCAGCAGGAGCAGGCAGACATCTCCAGCAGTTGTGGCTGGCATGGCTAAGCTGGTGCTTCATCATGGTGAGCCTGCAGCATCCCTCTTCTCCTTGAGGTCCACCCTGAGCTGCGTGCTGGGCTGTCCCATCTCCCCCAGGGAGGGGCACCTGCCTCATGGCTGCACGCTGAGCAAGAGCTCAGCCTGCAAGAGCCATTCTCAGCTCTGCCATACACCAGCACGGAGCCGCAGCTCTTCAGCTGGCACCCCACCAGGGGCTCATCCTGGAACAACCCTGCCCTTCCTCCTGCTTCCCTTCCCCGCTTCCCCAGCAGACTCCAGTTCCTCTGCCTGCCTCCCGCACCCCAACCCAGGACAGGGGAAGGATTCCCGAGGCTGTTGTTGGTTTGCCACAGGAGAACCTGTAAGCCCTGCCTATGGGCTGGCTGCTGAGCTGGGGTTAACACAGTGCCCAAATCAAGTCTTCTTGGTACTGCTGTTTGCTTCTGCCTGGCTGCAAATACTTCTCATGTCACTTACAGTCTCAGTTCACAGCTTATGTAAGTAGACGGGAACTTCTGCTTGTCTGTGCCTTAAAAGCACATTTCCATCCCTCATGATCACAGGGTGAAGCTCAAACACATTATTTAGTTGCATTCTGGTTTTCCAGAAGCAAACAATAAATAAAGTTACCTGGCTTAATAGTGATTTTAAGCCAGCCATTTCTGAGGCCTGATTCAGAATTGTTAGTGGTCCTGCAAGAAAATTCTTGGAATGGCAACAGAAATACAGGTTCCCAATAAAGTATTTCCACCTCAGCAGAGATCAGTCCTGCAGGAAATTCTCTGGTCACCCATACACACGTTGGCTGCACCAGTACAGCTGATGTGGGCATCAGCAATGCCTACCTCCTGGGCTAGGCAGACCTATACCCTGCTACAGTCACTTGTGTCAGATCTGATTTTTTAACTAATCTAGAGACCTGGAGATGCTAGAAGTTACTTTTTACAACACATCTGCAGGGATCAATTATTACCTTTCCAGTAAGAGGAAAGGGAGAGGGGGACAAAGGGAAAGAAAGGGAAGGAGATGGAAAAAACAGGTGTAATTTCAATATTACAGCAGACTGGCAAAATACTGGTCACCGCAAAGCACACAGACTGTCAGGAACAAAACCAGGAACAGAGCACAAGCCAACCTCGCTTCCCATGCACACAGTCCCATGTGCACAAAAGTACCTTATGAAAACTGTATTTCTAGTCATTCTGATTAGGAAATCTGATAGCTTGTGGCAGGAACTTCTCCCAAACAAAGGCTGCAATAGGTGACAGGGGAAAGCGAACAGGCCTGTACCATTCCTAGGAGCTGCTTGCAGGCCTGTTACAAGCAGTGGCACTGGTAAAACAAGCTGTACAACCTCTGTACCCTCTTTATCACAACGCCCTACACTACCTTTCCTGTTAGCACTTGGCAGCAACAACAAAGAAATTGGGCCGAAGACGAATGCTGAATTCTACAGTGTTGCTGATGCCTGAAACAAGTCTCTCTAGCCTCCCTTCATGCTTTCTCCTTCCTCGAATCGACCTCATGTACTTGAGGTGCTGCCCACTGGCTTTTGGCCATTATCTGCCCAAACCACCTGCCTGCTCTCTACTGACTGTATGTCCTTGTTCTCCAAAGGACTTGATTGGACTGTGATAGAGGGCACTGAAAAGCTCCTGTCCTCTGAATTGAAATGCATCTGGATCAGCTGTTTCCAACATTTCTCAATATTTGCATCCTTAACATTTTCCGTGCTCATGTGAGCCCCATCTAGAAAAGCCATTTGCTCAGACACCACATAGTAAATACAGACTTGCTTTCCTTAATCACCTCCCACAGACCAGCTGTCCTTAGGCAGCCTTATTTGTTGTCTTTGTGAAAGAAGCATCAGTGATCCCCAAAGCATGACTCCAGCACAGATCACCATTTGTGGATTTCTCACAAACTTTCCCTGTGGTACTGAGAGCTGAAAGAAGATCCCCTGACATAAAGGCAGAATACCCAAGTGTGCCATTTAAATTCCAGGGATCAAAACATTTCAACACTTCACTGGATGGAGAATGACAATGTTTCAGGTTAACATGAAAAGCTGAATTTATACAAATATTTTGGTACAGCTGAGTTTTCCTGCCGTGGAAAATTAACCTTCTTATCCAATAGAATGCGTTTTAGGTCATGGCAGTGAGCAGATGTCTATAATCTCCTGCACATGGAGAATTTCCATAACATCAGAATTAGCAAGAAGTAAATAGGGAAAAAAACCCTGAATGGAAACAAATGGAAGACTGACGTGGCTGTGTTCCACAAAGTACGTTCTGCAGCTGCATCACTGCTCTGGAACAAAGGGGAATATAATTATTGTTGTTTTACTTTCATTTCCCATTAGCAAAGCAAACGCGAAAAAAAAGTGGTTGTTATTTCTGCAGGGGAGAGCTGGCAGAGGTGAGCGTATGAGGTCACACAGGGAAATTATGAGGAGACTTTCTTAAGCCCGAGTAGCTCATGCACCCAATGAAAAACCTATCAGTAAAATTCACCATTAACACTCTGCTCCTGCAGGGCTGAGTCAGGCTTCTCAGATGCCCTGAGGATAAGGCACAGCCACACCTGCTGGGGTAGGGCAGGACTTGGCTGCTCTTACTCTCAGCTAAGCCAAGAGTGAGAATTGCTTTTGGGGACACATGTACTTTTGTCATGCTGGCCCCTGCTCCCAGTGTGCTTCCTGCTTGCAGGGAAAGCAAGGCCTGCCATGGTCCCTTCCTGTAGCCAAAGGTTTCTAAGTTCACTTGTGGGGCTGAGATGATTTGCCATACAGGCAGATACTCAACCATACACTACTTGCCTCAGTTTGTTGCTTCCTCCTTATTTATGACAGCAAGAAATGAAGCTCCTCATTCTGTCTCCCTTCTTTCTTTGAATTTTGGAGTTAATTCTTTGGCCAGAGACTTGCACCACTTATTTGCTTGCAAAACTCATCACCGTGGATAGAGAAAAATAAATTAACAATAATTGAGGAGGAGAGACAAAAGCAACAAAGCAACTGAGCTGCAGGATGGATGCCACCAGTCTGTGTATAGTAGAAAGCACCAGTCAGTGGAAATTTGCAGCATCCTTCTACTGTAACTTAATCCATCTTTTTCAGTTCTGCTGGACAGGATAGTAGCTCTGGGCTGGGAAAGCTTCTGCTTGTAAGAATGCCAGGATATTGTCTCTTCATGGGGAGGGGGAAGTGCAATAGTTTGTGTGGGAAGCGTAAGAGGTTACTCTCGCAATTCCTGTCCCAGCTGCAGAGGTTGTTGCTTGCTGTGTTCCTCCACACGCCTGGTTGATGTAAATCCTGTGCTCTCCCCAAGCACCAACCAAAACTGAAGGAGGAAAGTATTTAGTTTAATACCTTTTTTTCCTGTTTTCGTTTTCTGTTTTTCTGCATTTACACTTAGCAAGCAGACAAAGTGTGACAAGAGGTCATGCAAGGCCTGCTGCTTTGAAATGTCTGCAAAACTGTGTTCAGTTCCAACACAAGCATCTGACCTGGCTGGCCAGTGAGAAAGGGGGAAGAAGGGAGCAGAGCCACTGCACTACTCCAGCAGGGGCAAGTCCCAGTGATTCCTAATGCACAGGACCACCTGGGAACAAGGCAGGGTGGGACCTGCTCATTCCAAAGCTGTTTGGAAGTCCTATTCAGCCCTTAGTCATCAAGTAATTCCTTATCCTCCAACCAACACAGCTGCAATGGGGTTTTCCTCTTCCTTTCACTCCTGGAGCATACTACTGCTCGTGGCCAATAATGACATGAACCACCAACAAAAGACCATGCTTTTTGTCATTAATATGATCTTTAATAAATGGAATAATGCACCATTTTTACAGCAAGCCTTTTCTCTCAGGCCTAAAGAATAGCCTTTTAAATGTTCTTATCCAATGTCTCTGTATCAATACAATCTCTTTATTTAGGTTTATATATAACAAAGCAATTCTTACAAGTATTCATAGAAAACTCTGTAGTGGCTTTAACAATGTCAGCTTTCATAGTGGCATCCACAGATGATTAAAAACCAAAAATTAGCTTTTTATTTCATACTCACACTGTTCCATGAAACACAACTTATACAGCATAGCAAGGGTATTGGGCAGCTTATACAAAAGAAATAACTGAAAGCAATTATTTATAAATTCATACATGATATTTCCTCAGTCGTTTGAGAGGAAAACCAAAAATACCCGTTAACAAAAGGGTTCTGATGAGACTCCATATTCTAGGATTTCTCCCCCTCTTCCCCCAGAAAAGCTCGCTCAGAAAGTAATGCTCTCTTTACAGTCTTTCATGAGGAAAATGGCAGTTTCACATCTTCTTATTTCAGCTTTTACAGAAGACCAAACCCTAGAAATTTGTTCTTGCCATGTTTATTTTCCTCTTATACTGCATTTGGGGGAAAATAATCAACAGCGATTGTAAAATATGATTCCAGCTTATATAAATGTGAATAGAGCACACTTTCCTCTAGAGACAAAAAGCAGACAAGAAACATATACATACAAACCGTTTTAAATACATTTCAACAGTGTGAAAGAGAGAGAAGAGTCACCAATCAGGAAATTCAAAAGTGACAAATGAGTCAGCTATAACTAGGACTTGCCTGTTTGTTCTTGTGACTTCTTACAAAGACCAGAAACATTAACTATTTTCTGAATAAACAAGACTGAAGTGTGATACTTCATGATACAGTTCTGAAGCACAAAAAAGAAAGTGAATCAAGTGCTCTAGAAATAAACCTCACACGTTTGCTGTCTTAAAAACAAGTGAATGGGCTACAAAAGTGGACGTCTGGGAGACCCTGGAACTAGGAAGTTAAAAAGGCTAATTATTTCTGCTTTAAAATAGTGACCAGGTGAGATGCTGTGCCCCTGGATAGATACACTCCAGTGATACATCTGCAGTAGTTTGCAAGGACTGGGAAGAAATCCTTCCTTCCTGTGCTGTGAAAGCATGGTGTATGCATTGAAGTTAACCAACTGAATGACTTGAAAATTCAAACAATTGCTGATGAAAACACCAATAGGTTTTGAAAAATACCGGATGATTACACTATGAATTAGCGTAACTCCAACTAGTTCCTCCTTATTATGCACACGTGTACATTAAACCACAGTGAAATAAACAGAAATGGCCATAAGAACTAATTTGTATTAGTAATGCACTGCTAACAGAGACCTGCATGGAGCCCAGATCAACACTAAAGGGCCTTGGTGTAAATGAGGTTTTATCTTGAACCCTTCCACTCCCACTTCCCCAATGCAGTTCCACTTCTTGACAAAGCCACAGCTGCCCTGTGCTGACCCAGCCCGACAGCCTGAAACCCCCCTCGGCAACCCCTGGCAAGGCTCAGGAGCCAGGGCTGCCCCCTGCAGTCCCCACGTTCCACATCAGCTTTCCTAGGGCTAATCCTCCCCAGAAATGTTTACCACCACAGCCAGCAGAACCTACCCCTCCTTTGCCCACAGTCAAAGGCAGACTCCTCTTGGATTCCAAGAGCACTGGGCTCAGCCGTGAGCTGATGAGGTGCCCATTCCCTCAGAAACACCGGTGCTGAACAGAACATCCACCTGGATTTGCAGGAGCACCCACATCTGTTATTGCAGAAATGGAAGTTCTGCCTCCAATTTTACTCAGTACAGAAGAAACCCCAAAATGAGAAATCTGATTTGTTACTCTTTCATGTCAAAACTGAACCTACTTGGGGGGTGGGTGAGATCAAAAAGGGATGTATTTCTATAGCTACAGTTTCATATGACAATATAGAAGCCTAAAAGGTAATTGGATTTCGTGGACTAAAATACTATATTTAAATTGCAACCACGCACATAACTATAGCTACTACATAAAAAAGCCTTGTAAAAATTATCATGTGTTAAGTGTTTTGGGTTATTTTTTGATTTTTGAGAGAGGTATCTTAAATTACTCAGCTTCAGATAAAGTTTGTCATGTGCATTTCCAGGTTTCTCTCTCTCTCTGTCATAAATCCATTCCACCCAATCAATCAGTGACAAGTCTGTCATGGGAGATCTTGAACTGCTGGACTATGTGTCACAGTCTGACCCCAGCTTTACTGTGATGCACCACAGACAATTTTAAAATGGCATATGAAACACCACCCCCCACCCCCCCATATTATACTTTCTACCAGTGCTACCATCTGATGCTGTAACTCACAGAATTTATTCCTGGAACTTACACACAACATACATATGCATCTAAATACATAGAGAGTTTACATAAAAATATATATATCTGGCTTCACTGCAATATGTATAGTTTTTTCACTGAAGAAAGGCTTGAGGTTGAACAAAAATAGTAAGCACATTTTAAAAAGAAGGTTAGTATATTCACGTGTTAAAATGGGTACAGGGAGACCAGACAAAAAAGTTCAAATAATCCAAATTTATGCAAAATACTAAGTTGTCCAGTTTATGATCCAACTTTCAAAGACAGATCAATCATATTTCAATTTACTTTGATGAGCTGCTACAAATTTTCCAATTACACATCAGGTCATTTATATGCTACTGTGCTTGGCAATTATTATTTTTATGGCTTAAACCCAGCCTGTTTCAGCAATGGGACCAGCCATCATTTTTATACAAATAAAAATTACAGCAAAATTACTTTCTAATGTATAGACTAAATATGTGAATTTTTAAATTCTCCCTAATTAGGCTAGAAATGTCCACAGTAACATTTCAATGGCAGTATGGCTATGAACTTTTGAGTATTTTTCATTAAAGAAAATTATAATCTGAACATAGACACAGTAATGTTATATTAGTGTATAGTTTTTAACATTTTAAAAAGGAGTATCATTAGAGCAAAATGCACTGAACACTGGAACTAGGGCATATACAACGTATACATAAATATTTTTAAATAAGGATTCATTACTATTAAGTTTGGGCCAATAATTAACTCCATACAATTAAAGAACTTCTTTTTCTCTTCTCTGAGGCAGGTAGGATTCTAGATTTTAGAGAAAGGTGACAGGTGGGACGATATAAACGTTCTAAACATATTTATGAGGTGAGTTTTTTTTGTTGCTTGTTTCCTGAAACTTGTCCACATCTATCTTGCATTGTTTTGTGCCCAGTGCATGGAAAAAAATCAAAATGTGTTGCCTTTGAAAATTAGGTAATTTTCTATATGAAAACAAGAGACAAACAAGTGCCACTAAGAAAGCAAAACAAGAGTGGAAATGTTGTTCCGGAAAATATTCTAATGATGATACAATCAGATGGTTTTCTTTTAAATTAGGAATCCCTTTACTTTAGCTGTGCAGTTTAAGTGCATCTTGGAGTTTCAAGAAAGGCCTTGGTAATACTAATTGGCTAGCAAATGAAGCTATAAAGCATTATAAACAAATTCAGGGAAGTGTTGCAGATATCTGACCTGTAAATACCAATTGTAGAAGACTATGAGGCATGTCTGTTCAAAAGTTTTGGAATTCACATTCTAAAAAACGTGTTATGTTGGTAACTCTATTACAGTAAACAAAACAAGAGACAATGCATTAACCTAAGCAACTCTCCTGGCTTCTCCTAGTAAGCCATTTTCTATAACCAGCAATATTTTGGATTTCGTCTTATTTAGACAAACATCAAAAGTCTGCTCTATCATTTTACTTGAATTATCCATTATAAATTACCATAACAAATATTCTACTATTGCCTATTTGACAGTGGCACAATTAATAGGTATTTACACTGCCATTCTATTTTCATTTTGCTGTATTTATCTCGTCTGCCATATATGTGAGAAATTGATAGAAAATTATCAACTTTCATAATTTTCCTTCTTTTTCTTTAAACCAAAGAAATAAAGCAAAATCATAATTCACAAGGAAATAAATCCTATTTGTCTTCCTTGTTTATAGGACATTTATCAACTATCCCTGCGTTTGATTTGTAGAATTCTTTCTCTTACATGTATTTTCTTGGTTAAGGATGATTCCCTGTGGCATGAGATAATATTTAGTATCATTTAACTTACAGAGAAAGTATTCTATGGAGACTGGATTATGTACTGTGAAGAAAAAAACCAGCATTACTAAATTAAACATTAAAACCAAACTGCTAATCTGATTTCATCTAGCCGTGCAAAATTACAGTATTTTGGTACCTACTTAAGAGTTTGCTTTGACTGACCTTTAAAAAAGAATAGATTTTTCTCTATTTAATCTATAGGGTATTTAGTGATAAAGTATATTTTTCTATCGTGTTACAAATTATATTTATCCGTGGGAGATTGCACAGCCAATCTTGCTACTAATTATAATTCATTCCAAAGGCCCTCCAGCAAGTAATAGAAATAGACAAAGGAAAAAATAAAAGTATTGTTTAAGAATGTTGAAAGAAAACTGCAGAACAACATTTTCATCTGGTATTAAAATCATTTTGATCGCATTGATCACAAAAAAGTTGGATTTCTCACAAAGGCATGGCCTGCAAAGAAAGGCTAAAAGACTGGTGCAAATCTGTCTCAGCAGAAGGAAGCAGCAGTCAAGAGAAGTAATTCTTCTTTCCCCAGAGTAGTCTGAGTTAGTAGGAGTCCTAAATACTCTTTTCAGCCCACATTCTGAAATGCTGATGGATGATACATGCAAGGCAAAGCAAAGTCATTGGGAAAGTAGAGAAGAACCTTCAACACCACGCTACAGTGCTCACCACAAAACAACACCGCGCGCTGCAATCGGAGACTCACAGGAGGCCAGAAGAGAAGAGAACCACAGTGAGCAATGTGAACAGAATGCCAGAAATTCTGATTCAGGTCTTGAAACCCAGCTGAGCAACTGGCAGGTTTTCAGCATCTGGGACATGAGACTGCAGCAGATGGGAAGCCAGAGAGTGAATTAAAAGTCAAACCAGAAGAAGGCTGTATTTTTGAAAAGGAGAGATATAACTGTATTACACAGGGAGAAAACGTAATTATGCCTCAGAGATGAGAGGTACTATTTGAACTGGTGCTTGAAGAACATAGGGAGCTCAAAATGTGCCTCGTGGCTTGTATTTCTACAACTACACTTAATCAAAGTCTGGATTTATAGTGCTATCTCTTGGAGATATCTAGAATCTAAGAAATGTTAAGAAGCATTACAAGAGAAAATCATAGCAATCAAGCACAAGCAAGGGATTTTGGGGAACAGCAAGAATCAGATGTAAGCAAGGCATGTA
Source organism: Corvus kubaryi (assembly GCF_017639235.1). Taxonomy (NCBI): domain Eukaryota; kingdom Metazoa; phylum Chordata; class Aves; order Passeriformes; family Corvidae; genus Corvus; species Corvus kubaryi. Next base: position 26,411,363 of record NW_024581135.1, read on the forward strand.
TTAGCCTAGTTGGATCAACATATAGAGAAGAACAGGGTTGGCAAAGTTTACCTCAGGGGGAAAAAATGGTAAAATGGCAAGGAAACAAATGAGCTTAAAAGCAGAGAGCATCTGCTTCAGTCAGCTGAAAGGAGACAGGCTGGGGGAGACAATTGTTTGCTGCCAGTATCCTGCCACAGGAGTCTGGCAGGCTAACCAAATTGATTTTCTTTCTTTGAACATCACCAGTTTTCAGATGAAGTGATAAATCTTTGCTTGTTACCAAAGACTGATGTGTTACACTTTTTTATATCCAAATAGTTTTTACTGAAGTGTTTTCAATTGGAAAGAATGTTTCTCAGGTGGAAGGCTATTTCTTAGGTGGAAGGAGGGTCTAACTAATAAGAAAATTAATTTTCTTCCAGTAGACAGTAAAACCAATCACTCCAAAAAAAGGAAAGGTTTACTTGAGATAGTGAAAAAACAATTTATCTGAATACATATTACGTTCACATTCACTGACAGCTAAAATCAATGTGCATACAAACTGAAAGAAGGGACTAAGCAGAGGGGAAAAAAATCCCCAACCCTCCCCCACAAACACCCATGAATTTTAAAAGCATGCAATAAATTTTAACAAGATGGATGAGGGCCTCTAAGAACTCTGAAGGAAGGATGAGTTTCAACTCAACTTGGCAACAACAGTTGATCAGGATGCACCTACCTGCATAAGTAATCAGGCTGATTTTTAGCCCATACTGTCTGTAAGGAGGTAAATAAGGAAAGACTTGTGCCTCATCACAAAACTGTTTTGTGCCAAGTAAGATTCATGATTTTTTTCTCTGTGTAAACAAAATACGTTCACAACCTATCTTCACTCAAGCTTTTAAGTATGGTGATTATTAACAGTTCTGAATAAAATGTATTTTTCAATGTACACCATTAGTGATCTAAATAAGGTTTTACATAAATACAGGGGGTGAAACTGCACACAAAATAAAATGGAAAAAATGGCTGACACTGTTTCCTTAGATTTGTTCAGCATTTTGTTACTCAACTTCACAGGCTGGCATCTACTACTATGAAGGAAACACATTTTGATTTGGAAGGATCAAAAGAAAGTTACGGAGCTCAGATTTTTTTTTTTTGTTCCTTTTCTAAAGCCCTTTCAAGTTGGGGAAAATTCATGTACTGTCACCTCTGAGCACAATGTGATATTGGCAGCTGCTTCAAGCTGGCTACGATGTGCAAAGTTCACTGTCATGACCGGCTGACTGCTCAACTGTCAAGGAAAAATTAACAAGTACAAAAATGGGAACATGTGGCAGTTTTAGAAACACACTTTTCAATAAAGCCTACTGTGAACTATAGACTATTGCACATTTCAACATGACACAAGGAAAATAAGGGGTTCAAAAGAGAATACACTTTGTAACATAGAAATATACAGACTAGCTTGTGCACAGAAATCAAAACATGGTTACAAGACACCACTGCAGTCAAACCTGTCTTATAGTCTGCTTATGATCTTAGTGACCTTAAGAAACTGGTCCAAACTGATTATCAGCAATACTTTTTTTTGTTACTTTTTTTTAAAAAAATATTTTGAGACCACATCTTTGATACACATATATATATTCCGTGGTCAAAACAGACAGACTTAACTTTAGCGATACTAAATAAAAGTGCAAAAACGTTCAAAAAAATAAACAAAATAAAAAATATGGAAGCATAAGCTACAAATTTTCTGCATAGCTGAAATCTATTTAAAGCGAGTCCTTGGTAGGGGTTGCTGACAGGAGGAGAAAGCAGTTTTTAAAAATGTCTTTCTGCATGTTTGTTTCAAATAATGCAAAAAAAAGGTCATTTGTCGGCTTCTGAAGTATTTCACAGGCAGTTCACCCCTGCGTCCTTAGAGACCATCGTGGTGGCAGTGCCCCCCTCTGCAAGGTACACAGCAGTGCTGGATTTGGGGGGCACTGCCTGCTCACTGCCGTTGTTGTTGACCTCGCAGTGCAGCGGCTCTGTGGAGATGACCCACGTTGACGGACGCCACCGCTTGAGAGAGTACGGAGTCTTCACACGTTTCTTGATCTTCTCTCCTGAGCCTGATTTGCCATCCTGTGAGGAGTCACCTACTGAAGGACAAAAAAAACCAAACCAAAACAAAAAAAACAGAATAGAAAATAGTATTATGAGGAAGGTTAAGATTAGACTGGGGTCCAGGGTTGTTACTTATATGAAACAGAACACAGGAAAAAAAAATCTTTAAACACAGAAGCAACTGTGTGGCAGGGGCATGACAGGTGTATCAACTACAACAGCTGCCACTAAAACAAAGGGCTACATTCTGTTCTCTGTCAGAAATTACTTCAGTGAAGTAATTTGTGTTACCTGGAATGCACATTGGCATCAAACAGGAGAATCAGCATTTGACATTTGAGGGGCTTTTGCAACCATAGTATCTTATATTACCTGTAATGGGAGGTACAAAAACATGTTGCTACTACAGGACAGCAAAGGCTAAAATTTAAATAGTGCAACTATATGTTAGGTCACCTAATCCTACTCCACCTGGCAAAGCATTTCACCTGAAGACAAAATGGTCCAATCTCTGTTAAGATCTTAAGTCAGGATTTGGAATGCTGGGTTGCAAAACTGACAAAACTAACTTTAATCGCGATAAAACTTCAGCAGTAGAAATCTGATTGTTAAAAAACACAACCCCTTCTTTTAACCTAACCTTCAGCTAAAGAAAGTCACTGCAATAGTATTTTTTATCTCGGTAAGATTTCAACTCACATCAACATGTTAAGACAAAAATTAAGGTTTCCTACTTAAAAGGAAGGCTTAAACATTCCATTGCTGAATACTCCACTACATTTCTTGGTTTTAAACTTTTTATTTCCAAAGATGCCTGGCACCCCAGTTTACTCCACTAGTATCACAGCATCTTTCTAAACACAGTCACGAGATTTGCAAGCACCTTTCAAGACTACAGTGACTTCTGAAACTATATTTTCTTTAAAATGCACACCAGGAGGTCTTTCCAATAGCTTGAACAGGCTCAAATGCAGAGGATGTACCTAATTTAACTATAACTACATGATTACATTCTTACTGTAAAAAGGAGAGCCCCATTGTAACCTCTTAGACCTCTGGCCATAAAACTCTCTAGAAAGTTTTTCTGAAATAGACTATTAAAATCAATTTCTTCTCTATAATTACTTGGATTAATTTTTATGCACATGGCAAACTGATGAATTGTTTTAATTGTTGGAGCTCAGACAGCAAAATAGAAAATGAGTGACCATCCATTTAGACTGAGCTAATACAGTAAAATCAGTTGCTTTAAAACCAAGAAGCATATAGTTATAATAAATTGTTTTAACCAATGCATCTGAGAGAAAGCTATTCTTGAGAGAATGAGGAAAAGTAAGGAAAAGAAGGTATAATGTGCCCTTGCAGAAAAAAATAGGATGCTTTTTCAATATGCTTTGCAGCTACCAAAGGTAGGAATCTTGCAAGGAATAATGGAAGTTAACCTAGAGTCAGAGTGGATGGGTTAGAAAGAGACAGATTTATTCTGTGTATGAGGAAGGATGATAGTGATCTAATATATTGGAAATGATGGAGACAGGACTTTATCAAAAACACTGAAATCGTGCTGAGAGAAATTAAATTTATATGAGATTTAATAAGTATGCTTTGAGGAGAGACGGAAATAATTTCTACTCAAGCAGATATATGCAGTTATTAGGTAGAAAAGTGTCAGGGAAACTCTTCAGTCCTGCAGGCACTTACACTGCATACTACTGCTATCCAAACTACTTGTGGCTGACAGATCCAACGAATTAGGCCTCTGTGCTCTTCTAGTCTGGGTCTGCCCAGGATTCCTCACTACATTCTGGATACTGGCTGCAGCTGTGTCTGGACACGGATTACTGTTGTTGTTGTTGGCGTTTGTTCGGCCGTTATCCAGTGGTCGCTCCCTCCTGTCTACCAGGCGGTCCAGAACCCCTTCGTCGTGGCCAACCTGCTGCTCCCGCCTCAACAAGGGTTCGTGCTCATCGGGACTGGAATTGATATTCAGCCGACTGTCCTCCCCACTGAACTGGTTCTGAAGCATTTCCTGGGCCCTCTGTGCTACCGAGCTGCTGGTCTGGCCAGAGGGCACCGTGCCATTGGCATATTGGGTTGTGCCAGCATGAGAGTTTATGCCGTGGCTCCTCCCAGCCACTCCATTCATGGTAACTGTCACAACATGAGGTTCTGCAGCATTGATAGTGTTCATCTTGGCAACGCCTGTTTCCACTTGCTTCAAGTTTGATTTGTGCTTGCCACCAAATTTTAACCGTGGCTCCTTTGTTGAATTTTTGGTGTTTAGAGGGAGGCTAGTAGGCCTCTTCGGAAGGTTCTGTTGCTTGGGTAGAGGATAGACCTGAGCAGATGGGACATCCGGAATCAAACATGCCTGACCATTGCTAGCTTGTGTGAAGTCCTGCTGTCCTGTCACCTCTACTGCAAGTTTTATCAGTGGATAAAGCAAGCTGGAACTAGTGCTGCTGAGCGGATCTGGCCCGCTAAACTGCTTAAGTGAATGTTCCATCAGATTCTCATCAGAGCTTTCTTTCAGGTTCTTATCCACTTCTTTTGGATCCAATTTATTTGTCTCCAAGTCCTCCTCTGTTAGCTGCAGGCAAACAGGGGTGGGCCCACCTGGCTGCATGACATTTGTAGTATGTAAGTTTGTTTCATCCGAATAAGGCATTTCGGATATGGTGGTCATGCCGGTGCTAGGAGTGAGGCCAGTTGTATTGGTGGTGGACAAACTGGTGACACTTGTCTCAGGACTAGGGATGCGAGCCTGTGCTTGCTGCCGCTCGTAGTTAATGGAATTTCTATTCTTTTCTCCTGAAGTCAATGGTGTAGTGGACATTGAATGTTCAGAAGAAATGTTCTTCACTATGCTGTCAGTGTGGTGGATTGAATCTTCAATGTAGGAAGAGGAAGAATAATCTGGATATGGCCTTATCTTTGATACACGTCTATGATGCGACAGATTCCTTTAAGAAAAAATAAGTGATATTAAGATCATATATGTAAAAATCACCTCATACTATAAAGCCTCTCATTTAAGGGAGCTGAGTGTCTTTCTGTTTCTTTTCATGAATAAACTAACGATAGATACAGTACCAACTGAGATATTTCAGCAACTTCCTTGAAAAGTGCTAGGGACAAGAAAACTGGTTTTACTAGGGCAAAATTTCATCATGGATGTTGTTTCCTAAGAGAACAGTAATTTTCTTCTATTTGTCCAATATGCTGTTTGTCCAAGTTTGCCTAAGCTCAGTTTAGAAGGTCCCTCTGTGAGAAATACAGTTGTTCACATACAAGATGCCTGAACTCTGGGGACACACAGGAGATCTTAAGAACACAAGCAATTGGGATTATGATGTCATGCAATACCCATATGCAGACTAGGTCATGTAACATACACCACTTCATGGGTGCAGTGAGCTGTACCTTCTGTCCTGGAGTGAGCTGAGCGCTGCACTGGGCATTTCCTGCTGACTAAACCCAAATGTGCTCTCTTCTTACCTCTCATTTTGCATGGCAGTTGACATAGGGTTGACTGTTGGACTAACTGATTTATTTCTCTCCCAAATCATCATGAGTTCTGCCATTCTCTCCTCAGCACACTGTGCTGTTAGCCGAGCTTCTGCATCTTGATCCCAACAGTCTTCAATTGTTTCTTTAAGTGACCTCACAGCCTGTCAGGAGACAAAATCCTTTTCTCGTAAGTTTTTTTACCTTTACATTGTGCTTCTGATTTACTGTTTTATGGCAGCATTCTGCATGCATGAAAACAGTTACAAGCTGCTGAAAGTGAGAAACAGAAGATACACAACTGCATTCAAAGTTAATTTAACCTAATAATAGCAATATCCAAGTCTAATATTATCACACCTCACATACATCAACTTGGAAGACGCTTACTTAGGAAAAGCTGCATTCACCAATGTCCATACAACCTTCAGCCAGCCCTCTGATGGATGCATGCTCAGCTCAATCTCCTTGCCTTATGAGAGCTGTGTACTAAGGATTGCTGACACTCTGGAAATGCTGTCATGGTTATCCTCACAGCTCTGCTAATGGCCACTGCCTTGCTTCCTCGCACTGTATGCAAATAACAGCCATGCTCACTTCATCATCCTTGTCTTCTCTATTTACCACAGTGACATCCAAATGTCTCATAAGTATCAATGAATTTGTCTGTGCCATGGGAGAAGGTTTTTGTTGCACTTGTTTTACAGGTGGAGAAACAGAAACACACATGCGTTCCTGGCATCACACTGTGGGATGAACTGTACAGTCAGGACTAGAGCTCAAGACCTCTAAAACATGCTGCCATATGTTCAGGGAACCAAAGAGGAAACAACTGAAATTACAAGCACTGAACACTTCTGTTTCCACTCCATCTGGAGTACAAAAGCCAGGCAGACGTTTATGGCCCCCCTGCTGCCAGTCTATGGCCCATGGAGAGGATCTGGTTTGCCAGCACAGCTCACATCTACAGCCTACTTCAACCTCTCCAGGACTGAGGATCGCGCATAATCCCAGCTGGGCACTACGGCATTCAGTGGGCCCTGCTGACTGTCTTTGTGCTAGAACTGCCTTGTGCCCTTCCGGCAGTGGAAGCCAGGACTAGCTCTGAGTGTGAGCCAAGAGCTCCTCACCCACAGAGTGGGCTCCTGGCATCGCTTGCATCTGGCAATCCCTGCTGCTTGGCGATGCAGCTCTGGCTGCACAGGTGGGGACGAGCTCCCCCACAAGCAAACCTTTCATCTCCCTTCCCACAGCAGATCACAGAGCAGATAAGCCAATACCCTCCCCTTAGCTGAGGGACACAAGTCAGAAAGCACCCTCAGGGACAAGGACAAGATAGGGTACTGCATCCATTTTCTCTCCCACAACAAAATGCCTTCATTCAGCTTTTAGGACTTGATTTCACCACAGTTTAGACCAAGTATCTAAGTCAGTGGACACCCTAATGTCCTGTCTTGCCTCTTTGCAAGACTCCTTCCTACAGGTTTCAACCAGTGTTTAATTTAATACTGTATGTCCTCTAGCAGATCCTTTCCTTTTGATGTTTTAAGGATCATGAAAGGAACACAGTAATGACTGTACACACAGTTATCAAAACAGAAGTTCTTTAGCATCACATTTACCACAATTATGTGTTTTCTATTAATTTCAGGTTCAAAGACAACTATGCTAAAATGCACTATTTACAAGTACTAGCACTCATCAAAAAGATGGAATGGATCAGAAATCTGCATTACTCTATTATTCTGTTAATATCCTTCAGTGCTGACCTCTGAAGTCAAGCATGGATCCCACTCTGGCAAGTGAAACAAGAATACTGTAACATCTCAACACAGTTTATAGCCCTTGAATTATTTTATGTACATCCTCTGCTCAGGTTGTTGCTTTACACTGTGAAAAACAATGCTGCTAATTAAGGTCTGTAACATAACATAGATGGTTCCAGAAGCAGACTGAGACTGCACAGGTAACCACAAATCAGGATTCCACATCTTTTGAGTACCTTAATTATGTGATGAAAAATAAAACATTGTTTTTTATTTGTGTTTCTCAAATGAAAAGGACAAATGCATTTCTTTCACGGATGAATTTGGAGGAAGGTATTATAACCCAACATGTCAGCAGAGCTTTAAATAATGGAAAGAAGTCTTTTACATGTGCATTAGATACAGGAGGTTGGGACCTGGCTCCAGAGTGAGGTTATCTGGAGCTTTCTACACTATCTGCCCTAGAGTGCTCATTCAGATGTTATCTTAGACTGGCATAGGGTGGAGGAAGTTCTTTGACACACATTTATTATTATTCTTTTCTCTTAAAGCAATGGTGTAGATCAATTCTTAGAGCTAAAGTTATCAACATTTTTGTTATTCAGAAAAAAACCACTAACAACACAAAGATTGTGTTAGGCATTTTAAATATGGGGGTCATCTAATAATGCTGGAGTCTATCAGCTTGCTAGAACATAATTAACATTTAAAATGGTAGTCAGCAAAACAAAACAGATCTTGAACTGTTTTAGTTTTAACTGTGTTCAGAAACAGCTGTCAAGCTTGGTTCTTCCAACACTGCATTTGCCAACATGGTTATAGTTGAAACAGCTGTTGTTTGATTTCATATACACTTTGGGCACTGATTCCTTTTTTTTCCTCTTCTCCCCCTTTGCCCCCATGACTGGCTGGGCAAAAGTTTGTAATAAAAGAACCTCTCTTGGAAGCTCTCAGCTCGGTTTCGACATGTTTTACTGCAGTGTACCACTGCAGGCTATGCTCCTCTCTGAAAGCAGGTTCCTACGTATTTACAAGCACGAGCACAGGTGAGGCCTTGGGCTCCTCCTGGTCTGCACAGTAGCTACAAACTTATCAACCACCAAAGTCTCTGAAGATTGAAGGGCGTAATTTCAACAAGGGAATAACTGGAAATATCTTTTCAAATAAGTCAAATATACCATTTTCATAGTTGCAACTAAGCTATATTACCTTGTATCAGGTAGAATCCAGTAACTGTTTGCATTTCACTTTGCTTGTAATAAAAGACAAACAGCCCCCTCTAAGCCAAGGGGATTCACATTACCTGACCTTTGCTGCAGATGAGAGCAAGCACAGACTCTCTCACCAGAGTTCAGCTGACTTGCTCTAACTTGTTGGCCTGCAGCAGCAAGGCTCTAAGCCACAGCTACGCTAATTCAAAACAACAAACAATATTATGATGTTTATAGTCTTGAAAATAAAAACTGCAGATCAAATGAACCCATATAAAATTCTTAATGCAGTTATAATGAAATGATTGCTAGAAGCTTTAGCCTCTGCAAATTCTGAGGACTATACAAGTTCAAAAAAGTTTATTACAATGTTTACCAATTTTAGTTTTGGAAGAGTATATTGACATTTTTGCCAGCTATTTTAGTTGGTATTTTAGTTCAGTTTTATTAGTTTATAAGATGTCAAAAGCAAAAAATGGCTTCATGGTTCTCATTCAGCACACAGAGAACACATGGGTGCTTCATGCACAATACTACAGGTAGTGTCCAAAAATTAATGTAACAGGTTATCTTTGGTGTATCACACTGCAGCATGCAGCAACAACAACAGTATTTTTCCTTAAAAGAAATCTAATTTTCATGTCAATAACCTTTAAAAACTGAATTCAATATTTAACAAATCCAGGCAGAAAACAGCTCCCAATCCTTAAATACTAACAAAGAGGAAAAAATCCCCCAAAACCTAAAAAATTGTTTTTAAGAAATGAATACACCCTAAAGCTGGTTTAATCACTGTTTCTTTGAAAATATTCTCTTTCTCACCAGGCTGTTCTCCTTCCATGCTTCTGGGAATTTCGGTCTTTGCTTCTCTCTAGACACCAAGACTTGCATATCTTCAAAAGTGGGATGGTTTCCAACTTCAGTCTGGAAAGCCATCTGGTACTCTGGCACAGATTCCCCTGTTAGCAAAAGAAAGAAAGGGGGAAAAAAAATCAATCACAGATTAAAAGGCAGAGCAAGGGCTTTGAGTTGATGAAAGGCATTATCAAAGTTGCTGTCTATCGAGATGTTCCCCACTTTCCCCAAAGTCTTAACTTCCAAAAAAAAGCTGAATTAACTGCAAATGAATTAAGTGCTGTTCAGCAACCTTTCAAAGCATAGCATCCTCAGACTTTACTGGTTCAGTGGCACATTTGGAGTGTCTTGGAGCCTGAGGATGACACCTGCTTTCTGTGAAATGCCACTGACTGATTATATTCATGTACTTCATTCAGGAGGAAGCCCAGCAAGATTACAAGCCTCTGCAGATAAAGTACAGCTGTTTGACTGTAGAGAGAATGCTGCATTTTAGATTCATTCTTGTAGTTTGGGAAGAAGATGGTGGATGCGGCACAATCTCATGTGTAAATTTTAAGCCTACTTCCTTTTGGTTTGTGTTACAGGTATGGAGGCTTTCCCTGAATTTTCAATGTCACTCTCATAAATATGTATGACTGACTAAAGGCTACATTAAGTCATAGTGTTTTTTCATGAGGAAAAGTCTGAAAGACACACTTCAGGCACTTCTGTCAGTTCTAAGAACTGGAAACAATGCCTTTGCCATCAGTCTAACTCTCGATGTTTTTAAACTCTGGACAATAATAACAACAACAATAACGCTCAAATGGCACTCAGCACGAGGCCTGCAAACCGCCTGAACAGGTAATACCAAGCCTTTCAGCAGGAAGCACGCCTCCCCCTCAGACGCACTGTCCTGACAAGCACCACCTCGAACACTAGATGGCACCGACTTAATGGCAGAAGCAACTGAGAAAACAACTTCCCTTCTCCACTTCCAAAAGCTCGGGCTCGGGAGTAGCTCTGGTTGTTGGTGCCACTTCCTACTACTATGGTTTTCTCCAGTTCTTTTAGTTACCTGGGAAGAGGTCTGTACATCTCATGAATATCTCCCAGTAGATAAGGCCCAGCGCATACATATCTACTTGTTTCAAAGCAGATTCACAGTCCCTCAAGTTCACTGCTCCTTCAAGCACTTCTGGGGCCATATAGCGGATCGTACCGACCTGAGAAAACATCAGATCAAAGCTTCACATCAGGAAGTAATTTCCAAATTCAATTTAGTTTTTTAATACCCTATTCTGCTTGGTATTTTCTACAGTTAAGGAAAACACAGCTCGTTCCTAATCGATGTCCTCAGATTCTACATTCTTACCAGTCTAGTCATAACAAAACCCTTCCCCTACTCTGTCACTTTTTTGTATGTACCAGAACAAAATTATTTTGTCCCTTAATGTTCTCATATGAAATATGATACAGTAGAAATGTTTCTTTTTCCTGAAATTACACTATTAAACACCAAGGTATGAATCATAATGGAAGAGGATCCTGCTGAATAGAAAACTTGCTCTCTATTCCTGGACTGTCAACAAGGTTCCACCCTAGATCTTCCATAGTCAAAGGTTATTAACAGTCTTGGAAGATACCTATTCATTTTCACTAGGACATGCGTTAGATTAGAGCACTTACGCATCAGTACTTGTAGGACAGGATTTTGTCAAAGGACTATTCCACATCCCTGCATTTTAACCAGCAATTTCCCTGTTTCTTTGTTCAGTATGGGAAGATCTAGAAGGAGCTCTTCTGCACTAGGTATTTTCAATTTAGCACTTGCTTTCTAAGGGAGGGTGATTAACACTGTGAAACATGTTCTTTGAATGAAATACGAAGTTTTTCTGTAAAAGCACAGACAACAACTACACTGAAACATTAGACATTCTTTGTTTAAAACAGTCTCACTGTATTTCAGTAGCCTGTATTAGATGTCAAGCAGGACGTGCAGAACGTGGTATGTCACCATTTCAGAAAAATTAACACCAAAACCATGAAAGAATGTTTGGTCTTCAGTTAGCACTTGCAGTAAAAGACTGAAGGGACTTCTACCACATAGTCACAGAGAACATGGCAACCAAACCTACCTTGTGTCTTCTCATATCTCACACAGAAACTTCAGTCTGTCAATCTATTGCCTTTCAAAATGGCAGGTTTGTGTTGATGATTTTGAGAATAAAACCAGTTTCTTCCTATGGAGGCTTCAGCCACTTCTCATCCACACTGCAACCAATGCCCATTACAGAAATTGTACCACCTGAACATTCATCCAACCATTTGTACTTACCTCACTAATGGCTGCATTGTCTTCCTCACCTGGTCGTACCAGTCTGTTTCCAGTTAACTTCATGGAGAGTCCAAAATCACTGATTACACATGTTCCATCATTCTTTACCAGTACATTGCGGCTGTTCAAGTCACGGTGGGATATTGCAGGTTTGTAATGGTCTATTTGGACACACGAAAGTGCTCATTACTATATGAGCAATCCTACTGTTTGGCAAAATGAGAGAACCTCATTATGTCTGCTCAGCTATTATAAACAGAGAAATCAACTTATTTTTTAGAAAGCTGATGATTTTGCTTCTTTACAATGAGCTCCAAAGAAAACTATGTAGAGAAAACTGACTGGCATTGAGAGTTTCACTGTATCTATGTGATATATTAGGCTACTGTCATATACAGCTCTAATGTTTGCCAACTGCCTTCTTCCCAAGGCATATTTCAGCATGATTTTGGCAGTGGAGACATTGTGTACTTAAACACAGACCCGCTACCACAGCCCTAACAGCCAGTCCAAATACTCTCCATCATTTCCACACTCCTGTGTCAAATACAGCACCAATTATTTACATTATGATTGGAATTACCATTGGCACCTATTCAGAAGATATGCAGACAATATTATTCCAGAGAGTCTGAGCATGTTAATGTTCTAGGGGTCTGATCTTTTCCAAAGAATAATCTCAGTTGTTCATAGTTTTTTATTTTGTTAGCAAAGCAGCCAGCAGTATAGAATTCATTTTACTGTGGAATTTATCCTACTCCTTGAGTTCCTTCCTAGCATTCACAGACTATGGCTGTCTCTCCTTTATGATGGAAAACTTACACGTTTTCTGGCTGCTAATGGACACATCTGTCTGCACATTTCAAAACGGTGGAGTTAAGATGATAGCTGCAGTTTCAATGGCACATAGGAATACTGATTTGGGTATTTTCAGCACTTTTAATAGCATCTTTAGTTGTCATTCTTTGCTAGTGCTCATGCTTAACATTTGAGATATACAGTTTGGAATTTTAATCCAAACACTAGCACCTTAATGTAGATATAATGATATCAGCCTTTTATTTACTGCCAAAAACCTAATGTTTCAGTGCCAGGCCATATTCTGCAGCCTGATACATCACAGATCTCAGAATATCTACTTTATAATTATGATACTTCAGCTGCTGAAATACTGGCTGAAGCATGCATGCGGAGATATAAAGATCCAAATCAGTATGTTGTCACAGCTAGTACTCTAATAAAGTACCAGAAGTCCAGCAGTATTGTTTGTACACAGCAAAGACTAGGCCCAAACCTCAGACAAAAATCCAGAGACACGATAAATAAAACTACAGTTGGGTTAGAAGATTTAATTATATAGTATACAGTTCACACACAAACTAAAAATTGCTTTGGTGATTTGTTTCCGAACTGCAAAACAGGCACAACACCTCATCTGTTTGCCCTCTGCCAGAGAGCCAGACAGTGCTTCAGGTCTTCAGTAATCTGCTGCCAGGACACAGCTGCACTGCACAACTCTGCCTCCTCCTCCTGCTTCTCTCTGGGGCTCTCCCAGCTCGTACTCCATGTTTTCACACAAGGGTCACAGACAGAGCCCACAACACGGGGTTGTTCAGAAGGAGGGAACATATCAGAGGTTCTGAGCAATCTCTACTTGCACTCATCATTTCCTACTCACAGTAGGAAAAAAGAAAGGCTGGAATCTACTACTGGATAGAAATAAGAATATACTGGAGAACTTGGCATCCCTTCCTGGCCTTACCTCCTCGAGGCAGTTCTGTGTGCAGGTACGCCAAGCCCCGAGTTATAGAGTGTGCCAAACGACAAGAGCTCACCCAGTCACTTGTGTGGAGACTCAAATATTTGCACAAAGAACCCTAAAAAGAACCCAAAAAAAGACAAAACAAAAAACATGGATTAAAATCATTGTCCAGTAGAGTAACTCAAAATCTTTTGGAGACTCAGTTTTATTCACAGCTTCTAAAAGGCATAAACCTGCAATGCTTATGTGTTTACCCACATATTCTAAAACACAAGATTTGACTGAAGTTTCATTAAATTCCAGTGCTGCCATTTCGTTTGTCTAAAGTGGAATAGAAATTTTATGACAGAATAACAGGGATTGCCTCTAGAAAAAATTAAATTAATTATAAAAGTCTTGTTGCAGAACAGAATAAAGGTAACTGCAGATGTAACAGCCTGGGTTTCTAAAAAGTGGGATTTAGACCACTATCCCTTACAGAGTACTCAACATCTCTCACCTGCTATTATCTATTTATGCATCAAAACAAGAACACCCCAAAGGCAATTCCAAATAGAAGTGAGTCCACATGCACTGAAGAAACATGGAAAAAAAGAATGCCATGTTCCCCTTTTCTTGAAAGGGCAGTTACATGTATAAAATGGGGGATATTCTAGTAATTTATCTTGAAATCTCTAAGCAAACCGAAGGAAGTGTGCCAATTATGATATTAAGATATTCTAGAAACTGAGACTGCTATCCAAAACCGGGGCCAGACCCTGCAAACTGTGACACGTTTGATGCACCGTCCCCAATGACAATATACTTAAACAAACTAAATCCTCAAGCATGAAGAACAATCTGGCTAACTCTGCATGCTTGTTATATTTTTTAGGACTACAAACTACCCTGGTTTTGCCTATTTAAGTCTGTAATCTTAAAGATGCACCAATGTGTAACATCAGATGCAACTAAATACGTATCATTGCAAAGTAAGTTTCGTAACATTTGGTTCATAAAATTTGGTATGAATCCCTCTGGAGTTGACACTTGGGTATGTTACACATGCACAATTCAGATGGAGGCACACAGATACCAGAATTTAAGTGACCAAGGTATTGAACATTTTTTTAATCCAGTACTAAGACTAAAATCAAGTTCTTGACACTTCTTAATAGAATCATGAAAGTCTTACACCGTTTCAGACCTAGTCTGTGCAGAACAAGGAACCCCTAAATAGGCAACATCCTTGGTGAAAACACAGACTGAATGTCACTCATGCAAGCTCACACAAGTAGTTTTTCATTGTTTAAAATGCTGTTACATGAACTTCAAATAGATTCTGTAATACATAAAAAAAGCTTTGAATCCACCTAGAAATAAAGGAATTGCATATTTTTCCTTATTGTTTACAGATTTTTAAGAAATACAAGCACTCTTATTAATCTCCAAATGTCATCAGCTTGGGTTTTTTTCTTGGCTTAGCGGGTTCAGATTCCAGCCCATTCTATTGAAGGCCACAGGACTGTCGTCATGACGTGACTGGGAAATACTCACTGTATAAAGATCTTAAACGAGCTTCAAGATCTTTCTGCTGCAGAGCCTGCCCACTACCAGATGTTTTTAAAGCTAGCTGAAGGCTGTGGTTTTATGCTTTTAGTGAAGTTCAATATAAATGATAACCAGGAAAAGTTTTAGAGAGATATATTTGTAATTAAGACTATCTTAAGAGTCACAAGTTACATGTTAAATTGGGGATATTTGTTCTGATTACAACTTTTGATAAAACTGGTATTTTTAACAGAGATTCTATTTGTGTTTTACAACAAATTGTCTGTTGTTCTAAAAGGACATGAGTGTCTGACTACTGGGGCAATAATTCTGTGGCTGTTACATATTTCCTACTATGTCATCCCTCACAACTGACTCCCTTACTGACCTACTACACCTCAGAGTCTCATCAGAACAGCATGTTGATTGATACTCTTATGGTTCCTTTCACTTGTCTATTTCCTTTGATCTGAAGGCATGTTTGGATAAAAACACAACCTGGGTCAAACCTATCTGTCTTGCTTTCACCATCAAGAAAAATTTTCTATGTAAAAATGCCCTGGTTTGTGCGTTCTTATTTTCAGGAAGGAAAATATTTTGAGGGAGAATGATGTTTTGGGTGGGGAATATTTCACCTGCACATCTTGTATTGGTTAGTCCTTATTGAAATCAGATTTATGGCTCCAGTTTGAACACTGCAATTCTGTTCTAGCAGGGCTGCCACAGAAGGCTTCCTTTTCTGCTGTTAACTCCACATACAGCAGAACATCTGCTCACTGAATTACAGATCACACTGTGCATTAATTACACCTGCTGTGCACTTTTTCCAATGACTTCCAAACAACCAGTGCATTGATTTTAGACTAATCTTGCTGTTCTTAATACCACATTGGGAAAGAATCTGATAATATGATGTCATAAGCTTCATCTGTACATTTAATCAGCTCATTAACAGAGCCTGTTTACATAAGCAACAAGACACAGTTTTCAATCAAATTACATTTCAACTGAAAATCCTTTCATTCAAGAAAACAGCAAAACCAGATCACCTGTGAAGACACTTATGCTGTGCCCTCCCACGAAAAGAATACTCACTTGATTTTACTTAACTCAATTACATGAAAATATGCCAGTTTTGTCAGAGTCACATGCTTTGCCCCTGTCCATCTGGTATGGGCACGACCGACCTTTTTCATGGCTGCTTCTAGTTTCTGCAATCTCTTCTTAGATGCCTGTCTCTTACAAGCTGACATGATCAAGTGCATTCTCACTTAAAAGCTTCACTTAAGACACTGTTTATGTATTTGTGCTTTGTTGCCTTCAGTTTGTATATAGCGTGTATGTGTGTAAATACATACCTATGTTTAAGGTATGTGTTTACATGGGTGCATTTAACTTTCAACACAAGCACATACATAGAGCCCAAAAATCCCTAAGACAGGCCATCATTACTCCTACTTAGCACTGTTCTGCTCCTTTTTGCGATTCAAATAAGCAGCTTTTGTCCTACTGCCTCCATAAAAGATCAGGCTTCAGCCATCCCCTTTTACACCTTGCAGGAAATACGAGTTTGCTTACTTCAGACCAAAAAGCTTGTTTAAAAAACCATTATTTAACTAATTACTACAGTTCTTTCCCATACACAGGCAAAAAAACCCCCAAGATAAATTGTGGCACAATTTTTTGCATTTTCATATATATAACCCCCATATACATTTTATGTTTTCATGAAAGCTACTCACATCCATACTGCGTATTTTTTAAATGTTTCTGTTTCTGTATATGTGTGTACACGGACAAAACATTAAGTACCCTAATCCATGAATTTGAGAAATATAAGCATTCAATTAGCTGAGAAGATTTGAAGATATGGTTCCAGAAAGTAAGGATGCCTTCTTAAGACATGTCCTACATCATCAGTATATGCCACAGAAAGCTTTAAAGAAGAAAACAGGATAAAAAGGCACCATGATTTATACTGCTACGAAGTAGTTTGACAACAATCTTGGATCTACTACATTTCACTGTAAAAAATCCCTCTGTTTACAGCTATTGAGTGAGGTCATAAGACAGAGAGAATGTCTTAATATTAATAAATTTTTAATTTATTAAATTATTTTGAAGTAAAAACAACTTTTCAAATTCTGTCTTTGAGTAAGGACAGAATTGACTAAAAACACCTTGCACCACAACCAAGAGCAAATACTCCAGAGCTAAGAATTTCTAAGACTACATTTGGTAGCACTAACTGGGAAATCTAAAAGGTTATTACAGTAACCCACAATAAGGTGCATTAAAATTGTCATTTATATGGATTATTTTTACATTACTGTGCAAGAAGCACCACCAAAACCTAAAGTACATCCTTTTTATGTGGCTATTCTTAGGATTCTTAACCAACCCAATTGATTTCTTTGAAGCACTTACATTGGGGTAATATTCCATCACCAATAAATATTCCATACGGCCGTCTGCAGTGAATCTCTCATCCCCCACAATGAAGCGGGCGATATTATCATGTTCCATCAGTGGAATCCTGTAAATGTTCCTCTCATTGACAAAGTTCTGACGATTAGCAAAAGAAAATACTTTCACAGCAACTGGACGTTCATCTAGGGAACCTTTGTACACTGCTCCATATCGTCCCCGGCCAATCAACTGCAAAAAATATAAATAATTAGTTCACTAAATAATAAATGAAGACAAAACCCAAGTTTTCACTCTACAATAATTGTATGCCAACTTTTATCCTGACTTACACTGTAAGAATAGTGAAGATAGTGAATATTTTGCAATAAAACCAGAATTAGAATGCTGTCATGAAAGCTATTTTGGAGCTGGAAACCTCAGCACAAGCCAACACAGGTCTTACTAAATTGATCTATAGTCTGAATATCCAGTAAATATATCATAAATAATCTATTCCGTACTTTTATATACAGAATCAATAAAATACATGTGTTCCGTGCTGCTAATTCTCTTACTAACTTTTGCCTACTAAAGATTTACGGCTTTTTACGTGATCAATTTCATTTCACTCCATAGATCACAGACATCAGGCGAAACATTTTTGGTTTAGGACAGTTTATAAGCTGTACCTTTCAGGTTAGTAATAACAAAATATGCATTTGTAGCGCAAAATAGATGCCAAAAGAGGTAAATAGATTTTAACAGAAAGAAGTAATTAATTCCTGACTACCTGTGAATCTTTATTCTAGCTCCCAGTGTGTTAGGCAGTCTTCAAGAATGGCCTTTCACATCTCCATAGTAACTGCAGAAGAAAGATGCAATCTCTACTCTAAACCAAAATGCACAACCACCTTCAGGAAGAGCCCTAATTTCTAAAGCTCAAAAAATTCCAACTACATTAGAATTTAAGTACCTATTTAAAATAATTTTCAGGAAGACCCATACATGAAACCGTAAGGATTTCATGAGCCTTTTTTTTTTTTCTTTTTAAATACTTACAAATGGAGGAGGAATAGAAAACAGAAGGGATAACAAAAGTAATGTTTCTAAAGATGATATAATTGTTTTATGGGAAAGTTTTCAAAAATAAAGTATCATTTAATGAAGAGACTTTTGGTTTCTCAGTGCTTTTATACCACTGGGTCGCAAAGCAGCAGCAAGTCAGTTCAAGGTACAAACCTGGAATGTAATCTACCCACAGAAATGTCAAAGAGCAAGCACAGGTTAAAACATTTGTCCTGCAACACCCTGTGACTGGGAGCGAGGGGTCAGCTCCTTAGGATACAAGAAACAGGACAGAAGACACCATAGCAGATCTCTCTACCAACTTTCAGACTTGGAGAAAGTCACTGCTTTCTCCAAGACTGCATTATCAGTACAAGTGCTTTCATCTGGGGCTTTGCACACTCCTACAATACACATTGTTAGACTCTTGTAAACTGCCTCCAGTACTATTTCGTTGGCAGAAGACACCCAGTGTTCTTTGCTGATCAGTCTGCTGTCACCATTAGAGCAGCTCACACTGCACGTCTGCAGTCTGCATCTCTAGGTGGAGTTTCTACTGGGAAAAAGAAGAAAAGTACCACTCTGCATCTCAGTCATTCTACTCATTTTTTTCCTGGCTAAAAGGTTTTAAAAATTCCATATGTTCCATCAAGCATACCAACTGGTAGCATAACATTTTGCAGTTTTGTGATGATACATCTAACACCAAGCTGAGCATAAAGTTCTGGTTGGCCTCTAGTTGCCATGGAGATAGATAAGACTGATAGATAACACTGAAGAATGACTACACATAAATGCACCACTACTGAAATATACTGCCCTATCTGCAGTACATTCTATATTCCAAGGGTGTTACTAAAGAATTTCAAATTCCTACAGTAGGACACTGTACTAAAAGCAAGCAGAGTCAAGCAAAAATAGATCTTTTGATGCAATGCTGAAATATAGCACATTCTAACTTCCCCCACTACCTCACAGTGCTTCTTTTTTGTTCTCAAGGTAAAACAATTTCTAGCTAATACCAACAACATTACTAACAAAATTAAACAAAATGTACATGCAGTAACCCTTTTTTATTTTAATTTCTTCTTGAAACTGTGATTTAGAAGAAAACATTACAGGAGCATTGACACATTCATTTCTGTAGCTATGCCTGGGATATGACCACAAGCATTATATTGAATAAAAATGAAGATTAAGAACTGAGTTGAATATTTACCTCTAACAACTTCAGATTATCCAGATCCAATGAGGGCTCTGATGCTGCTGCCTCCATCATGTTCATACTGTGCAAACCTTGTTTACGGTCTCCTGGGGAAGAGGTGACAAGGAAATCAGAGAGTTTCCTTTCTGGACATGCTCCAAGTGAAAAAAATGCAACTTACCTGGGACCTGGCAGAATTACTTATTGTAGGCAAGGATGTAACAAGTAAAAAGAAGTCCTGTAAAATCTTCTCAAAGTCAGCAAAATGAGCAGTGAAGGTGCTGATAAGCTACAAACTACCTGCTACACAACTATTTTGATAATTTAAAGTCACTGGCAAAAACTATAAAGCATGTTCACCACCTCACTTAAGCTGTGCTGAGCAGAGGATTTGTGGAAGAAAAATGGGTCCCAAAATGGCAGCTTAGAGAACTCATTACTCTCTCCAAACTGTTATGAAAGGGATAACACCATAAAATGTCAGAGAGGAGAAAGGGGAGCAGAATTATGTACAAGCAGGTAATAGGGAGTGGGGAGAACAGAAGACCTAAGTATAACTTTGAGCAATAGCCAAATGAACAACTGGAAAATAACAAAGGCAAGAAGATTGTCAATCCCTACCTGCAAGCATCCTGTATCCAAAGAACAGAGCAGCTATCAGAACAGCCAGTACAGACACAGATGCCAGGGCAATAACGATGGTCTCATCTCGATGAAAAGAATGAGAAGAATCTAAAAGCAAACAAGATGAGGACTATTAAATTGTAAATTTGAAAGAATAAACACTATAAAACATGTAATTGTTATTACAACAATGAGGGGAAAAAACGTACTCTGGATTGCCAAACATCACACTAAACTTTTTTCTCTCAAAATCCAGGGATGGCAAAAGAGCCAATCAGCTCAAAACCAGCTGGGCACACGTTCACTGGCAGCTTTTCCCAGTCTGCCCTTGCCCTGTAGAGAGAGGCACTGACAGCAGAAAGTGATTCTTCCTTCTATCTGGCAAAGTTCAGCCCTGCCATACAAGGCCAAGTTGATGCAGTTCTGCCCTCCTATCTGTGCCTTGATCCAGTTTCTGGTATGCATCAGGTCTGTAACCTTTACAAGGTTCTTTTGTTGCTCTTCCCAGGACAAAAATCTCATGAATTTGCTAATTGGGCTGCAAATATGAGGAATATTGAATGTTTCAGACTCAAATACCTACAACATACGTAAGTCCACTTACGCATATATTTCAACATACTGTGGGGTTTTGATTTGTTTTGTGTCAGTGCTCAGATAATTTTTGGCATAATTCTTACTTCTTAATACACAAAAAGAGGTATCTCTAAAGACTGCAGCAGGAAACCTGACGCAAAACCAAAACACTAAACGAAATTAAATAAAACTAGTTTTATTGAGCCTGTTGTAAAATAGCACTTGATTTTTTGTCAGAATGTGAGTATCTTGCTTTTTCAGGTTTTCTTGGTTGGGTTTTTATTTCCCCAGAGAAGGAAAATGATTTCATGAAAACATTTGTTAGCGCCTTGAAATGCTTCTCCATGTCAGACCCCAGTCTTGCTTCTCGCAGGCATATAAAAAATCCAGCCACTTTAATATAAAAAATTATTAGTGCAGATACTCTTCTGATGTCAGAAACACTGGAATGTGGTGCTACAAGACCTCATTTACTTTGGCTTCAAAACCAAGTTTGGGAACTATGTTTAAACACGTCTTATATACTGCAAAAAGTACTCCTAAAAAGACTGTAATGAGATCTAACTACACTAAAACCACAAAATATAAAATGCACACAAGACTTAAACATTGGATAAACTTCTAGGTGAGACTGAAATATACTTTATCCCAGTCTACACTAGCTGAATAAACTGACAAATTCACTTTCCTTGAATTGCATTTAAAAGAAATTCAACATGATTCACTGCTTCAAATTCCCAGTGTCAACTGTCATTTTTACATAACCATACCAGTAAGGGGAAATAATAAAAAGCTGGTAAAACAGAATGCCAGAGAATTTCAGCTGTGACAGAAGTATGTGAAGAATCACCTATCAAAACCCACATGCAGCTCATATCTGATACCTTTATTTATTCTTTAAATAAAAGGGAGGGATAATCACGATACCATCAAATTTAAACTTGTTCTGTCGAAAGAAATACCATCACTACTGGTTTTGGTCAAATAAGTTTCACTAAGAAAATAAGTTATTGCCATAGAATGCCAATGAGGAATATGAGCTGTGACTTCCATAGTGAGAAGATTAAAAGATACACATTACAATTGTCATCTAAATTATGAATTCAAAACATAGACATACATATATATTAAAACCCACAACATCACAAAGGAAACTGTTACATCATACAAAGCTATATGAAACATGACAGAAGTGTAAGAAGATGAGTAACTGCTGGCAGGGAAATGGTAGTTTTGACTTTCATATTTTTATGAATGGAATTTACATTTTATCAGGTTATCTTTTAAAATATATATTAAATGTGGTAGCTTTTGCATCAGTTCAAGACAGTGCCTAGCATGTACTAAGAAGTAGCAGGTTTTGAGAGACTGACCTTTTTGTTATAATCCCAGCTGTTATTTTCCTTGACTGCACACAACTAGAGCACAGCCATTTGCTACCTTCCCATTGGTAAACAACCAGCAATCATTTCCACCACTGTTTGCCAAATGACATCTGATGCCTAAGTTTGATTGCTCTTCTTTAGTTTTCTATACAATCAAAGGCTTAACAACATGCCTCATCAGGAGCGCCCTCCTCCACCCTGGAATGGGATTTTGCTGTTCAAGGGCATCCTGAGCAACAGTTCCTCTGAAGCTCTGGCTGCCTTGGCACACTCCCCTTAGAAGCCTGTGAATGGTGTCATTCTGCAGGCTGAAGAGATACCAGAAAATCTCAAGATAACATTTTGTTCCCATTAGCAGCTGAAAAACACAAAGTGAAAAAGGATTGTTTCTTTCTCCTTCCTTGATGGACCATCCCCTCTTCGGGCTTTTTCTGTTTAGTGGGTAGCTGTGCAACCACCAGGTAACCTCACAGACCTTCCTGGCCTTCAAGAGGAAAGAATGCTTTAATTTTTTTTTAAACAGAATTGTTTCATAAGAATCTCATATTGGCTTATCTTGAACTAATTTTCAATTCTTAAAAATATTTAAAAATAACACTGTCAACATTCCAACAACCAAATCAGTCCTACAATGCGAGTTACTACTGTCAGGGTGATGTGCAGTATCTATAAATTTAAGAATAAATACAGATTTCTTAGTAAGGGTAAGTGAGCATCTCAATGGAGTGATAACATGCAGCTCGAAACAACATGAGTGAGTAAAATGCTGTGTGTGACAGCCAGTCATTTCCCAGCAAGGACAACTTCTACAAGCAAATGATACTAATCTACACTAAAAGGGAAGCACAAAAACCCCACAATGACAAGAGGCCCAGACAGCTCCAACCTACCCCCCCCAATGTTATTTCTATCAACCCTCTACCTGCTTTGTAAAACAGTAACTTTGGATGTTGTCAGATTATCAATCTTTCTTACACAGAACAAAAAGGATATGTCACTTATCAACCCAGTTTTCAAACGTTCCAAAACTTAAGAAAACTCTTATTAACTCACTAATTTTATTAATCCTTCTCTTTCTTTGGATATATTTCATCTTTAGTCTTTCACATGATACTTACCTTTAAATGCCTAGCTAAGAATCACATAGGACCTCTCAAGGCATTTGCAGAGGCTCATATTTCCTCTTTTATCTACTTCTAAGCGATTCATACATGTTTTTTATATACATATGCACAAGAGTCATACTTCTCTTGGTATTATTTGGAGTTGCGTTTTAACTAACTCCCCAAAAGACACATCAGTGTAGGTCAATAAAAGTAATCGCTAACCTTTAAGCAAGGCACTTTTGAAATAAGGATGTAAAATGTACATGCTTTCTTCCATAAACTTACAGTCTGGGCCAAAACAACCATGACTCATCACGATTAGGACAGTCATTATGAAAGCTATGATTTGATATTACATTTTTCTGAACGAAGACTTGGGTGGTCTTAAGCTGTTAACAACCCCTCCCTCAAATCAGTGGACTCTGCTTTTCAGGTCCAGTTGAGAGGACCAGACACCCTGCCCTACAGCTTCACTAGTTTTTCATCATGTCACTGTACAAAGAGACTTTAAACATGCGTAACAACCACTCAACAATCTCACCTGAATTTTTGGAATCATTACCAATATTTGGGTATTTAGTGACACATACCAACTGATTTAAAAACACTGTTTTCAAATCTTAGACTGGGAGTGCTGGTATCTCGGTATTATTCCCAAACCAATGTATTGCATAAAAAAAGCAATAGCATAAAGAGCAGAATTAGCTGCAGACTCTAGAAAATCCAACAATTAAGGAGTTGACTGGTGAGCTAAACTCTATGTACAGTTGTACACAGAAGATCTTGTCAGAGCTTCCTCAGATTTACGTTACTGTAACTTAAAGCAAGGCTAGTGCAGGTGCTTGTTTCACTGCTATTTGTAAGTGCGACTTTTATTTCCAGCTTCAACTTAGGCTCCCTGATCTACAAAGAAATGTGCCACAACAAAAAATTAAAACCAACAGAAACTGCTGTGTTGGGGTTTCAGGAGTTCTCCTGGGGTTTTTTTTCTATTTAAAGGAATTTTCCCCATACGTGTTGCTAGGGGGACAAATTTCTGGGTACTTAAGAAAAACAAAAGACCTACCCATTGGGGGTGAGGTACATCTGGCTACTCTTTTGTTTCACCTGGGTGTGTGGGCAGTCGGTCTCAGGTGTTTGGACAGAGAGAGCGGCTGCTTTCTTCAGCTGCTTTTCCTTCTGCTGGAGAAACCCCGGGATCCCAAGGCCGCCATTCCCTGCCCTGCTGGGAGCCGGGCTGTGGCTGCCCTGCCCCCGCTGCTGCTTCGAGCCTTCGCTGCGTTGTAGCCGTGCTCACCCTGCCTGCCCGACCTCCGAGGGGTTCCCTGTTTGGATGCATCTCATCTGCCACCCGGGATTTGTGCTCGTCCCTGCTGTTCCAGCCTGCTGTTCCTGAGGGTCTGGCCGGACACCGGGATCGGCTGCCCAGGGGTTTGTGAAGCCTTTGTTCCATCCCTTCCCGGGATCCCAGGGCACCGGTGCCGCGTGCTCCCCGAGCTCGCTCCGGAGCGCCCCCTGCAGCCGCGGGGGAACCATCGCACCTGCCCTGCTCACTGGGAGCCGCCAGCGCCCCTGCCGGCTGCGAGCGGAACTGCACCTGAGGGGAAAGGGCCCGACAGCCGAGAAGGCTGGGACTGGGTTTGTGATTGCTGTTACTGCCAGAGTTGTTGTTGTTTGTTTGACTGGTTATACACATATAGATATATAATAGTAAAGAACTGTTATTCCTATTTCCCACATCTTTGCCTAAAAGCCCCTTGATTTCAAAATTATAACAACTCGGAGGGAAGGGGGGTCGCATCTGCCATTCCAAGGGGGGCTCCTGCCTTCCTTAGCAGACACCTGTCTTTTAAACCAAGACATGCTGTAAGGCCCAGACAACCTTAAGAGCCAATTTCTTATCCCACTAGGATGGGAAAGGGAGCACTGCTCAAAGGGCTACTGCCTCTACAAACAGCAATGCAAAGGCGCCATGTGGAAGACACCCAGCACGAACACACTTCTGTCTTGAAACATTTTGCCAGTAATTCTGATAGCAGTCAGCAGTTTACTGAAGTCTACCAATCCCATCACAAAGAAATATCACAGCAAACAGCATAAATCCTTTTTTTGTCTTTTGTAAGTAAGAAAAAGAAACAAAGCACAACTCGTTAAAACAGAAGGACAACCTCCTTCTGTCTGGGGAGCAGCTGGTAACCAACAAGCCACCATTCCCAGAAGCGTCCTGACCTCATCATCAATAAAGAGATTGTTTTCAGGTTCCAAAAACCCGAGTACAACAGCTCCTGTGTATGGAGAAGGTACACACAAATAACTGGGAATGTATTTCAGAGCGAACCGTGAAGAGAAATGCTTCTAGTACTCAGTTAGAAGTGAGTCATCTGGCTGAACCCAGCCCTGCACTTGGGACACTCCCTGCAGGCACTCGTATCACATCAAACATTTCTCTCTCTTTTCTCAGGCATTGCTGCCATAACAGTTTTCAAGCATCTATACAATATCTGTGCTAAATTAAGGTTTGTAGATTAAGCTTCCATACTGCCACGCATGGAAGTTGTCAAACTGCTGCCTTCCTAACCTTCCCCAGTAATGACACAGAACGAAGAACACTGCCAGCGCTAATGGCATCAGGAAGAATGTTTTTTCTTCAAAGTAACTTTTCCACTATAAACATGAGCTTGTAATATTAATTAATGCAAAAGTATTCCAATCTGTGCCTATGCTTGAAAAAACTTTTTTATTTCTCTGTAATCTAACTTTCAAAAATTAAAGCCTCTTTTGTAGGCTTCCTGTTTCCATACTTCAAAATTAGAGTTTATCCTATGACCAAAGAATGTTGTGAGAAATCAGAGAAAACTGAGACAAAGCCAGGTAACAACAGCCAATGGCAAATGAGTCTGTAAATACAGAGAACTCCTTTCTGGGAGCCAGAAAGGGGATGCACAATTCTTCTATCTTCCTTCCCCTTCAGCAAGTGCTGTGAGGCCTGCAGACAGGAGGCTGCTCTGGATAGAGCATCAACTAACCCACCACTGCCAACGTCATGGTGTCAGTTCAAGCACCCACATCTGTGCTCTTGGAGGTATAATATTCCAGCCTGGATGATGAACTGTGAGGAACCCAGGCAGAGTTCTCATATTTCCTACTTCACCATTTAACACATTGTTTCCCTAATACTATTACTGAAATGAGAAGGTATGAAGCAAATGGAATCGGAAATGAGGACAAGGAAGGCTAGTCTCCTCCCTAAGGCAGCTGAAAGCTGTCCAGAGAACTTCTCTCTACCCCTACATCCAAGGTGCTACACTGGAATGGCCAGAGAGCTCCCTGGGACATCAGAGAGGTCACTATTACGATGAGACGTCTTGAGACAGCCGTGAGAAAAGGCAGTGAGTGTTAACCAAGCTGGAAAACTAGGAATCCCAAGAGGAAAGATTTGATTGTATAATTAAAGGCTGTATCCCAACACAAACACACAAAAGGATATGGCCTTGAAACTATGCAGGCAACGATATTGTTTCCTTCTAATATTTGAATATGAAACCTTAGGCTTTTGAATGTTGTTTCAATGCTATATATTTACAAGGTTGTGATCATATAATAAAGGACATTTGCACATAAATTTCCACCAGATCTCTATATTGCTATTAAAGCTTTTCATTCCACTTTAAGAAATCTGCCTGCTCTTCATGTAAATGACTCACAGCTGTGTATCTGCCACACAGTAGTAAATAATTCTAGAAAATGTATGTGTGTATTTAAGTTTAGAGAAGCATTGTATAAAAACATTTTAGACAAACATACAATTATTCTATATAATCAAAATCAGTTAAAAAATAATTACGTATGTTCCCACAGAATTTCTCATAGCTATATATCAAAAGCCAAGTGGTCTTAAAGCCAAGTGGCTTTGATAGGTACCAAAATATTAACATTTTTTTAATTTCCCATATCACATGTAGGTAGCAACGTTAGTCTCGAACACATAAGGAAAACACCATCCTTTAACCTTCACAGCACAACAGTAACATCTGATTCTTCAAAACAACTACAGCTGTATGGACTCTGATCAAAGTCAGTAAAATTACAGAGGGATTCAAAAGATCTGTCCATACAGATCACTTTTAAAAGAAGCAGAGTCTTCACGCCATCCTACAACTATTTCTTTGATGTGATAGATTTAATATGCTCATTGCCAATCTGGTGCAGAAGTTGCCCTTCCACTAAGGAATCTCACTGATACTGAGGATGAGATCAGAAGGAAGAGGGAAAGCTTTCGGTTCTGTCACCAACGCAGCATGACATGGAAGGCTGCAGTGTGGGGGCAATGTGGCCTTCAGCTGCAGATAACTGCAAATATGCTCTGCAGCTCAGGAAGAGGCCTTTCAAGTGTATTTAATTCAACTTGCTTTTAAAGTCACATTTCTTTTCATGGTGGCCCTGCACTATTTTCATGACAGTGATAAGATCTCGGTCCTTTGAAAAAACATCCCATTAGCAATCTTTTCCAAGGGCCCACAGACCTCAATCATAATCTGTTTATCTGTTTTGTCTACACAAAGCTTGTATCAAACATGTCCTTGGAATTCTCCACAACTAGTAAAATTTGCATCCCTTACTGGATTCTAGCAGCACATTCCAACCAAACCAGAACATCTCATCAGGTCTCTTCTCCCCTCCTCCTTTCTGAACCATAATCAACATTTCTTTCCAACCAAGTGACCACTGCTTCATTCCTGATCCACTGTCCTGCAGCAAGAGAGTAGAGTCTTCATCACATTAGAGCAAATGACAAGAAAGCCCCCGATACAAACACTATGCCAGAACGACCCAAACTATTTTATGTAAATCCTAAATTCATTCAGTGCAGGGAACAAAATGTGTAATGAAAGAAAAAAAAAGTAGAGAACTTTTAACAAAAAAATACATTAGTAGCTGTACTAGTTTGAAAACAAACCAGTGGGAGGCACCAAGTCAGAAAAA
>NW_024581135.1:26439757-26601536 GCF_017639235.1 Corvus kubaryi
AGTCAGAAAAACAATTTAATGGAAATTAAAGAAAAAAGGGAAAAAAAGGTAAAAGAAAAACACTGTCAAACTGACAGAGTCAAGGTACAACCTGACACCCTGTTAGGCAGGGTGGTGGTAGCAGTCTGGTAGAATGGTGGCTGCAGCCCTCTGAAGCAGTGATCCTGTAGTAAAACAGTTTGCTCTTCCTCAGGAAGTCCAGTGGTGGCTGTGTAGCTCCTGTCCTCTGGAAATCCAGTGGGAAGCCAGTGTCTCTGGTGTTCAGCCTCAGCTTATATCCACGATGGGATGCTTGGTTCCTCCCTCTGGGTGGAGCATCTCACAATGGGGTAACGAGTCATGAGGCAGAGTGTTGATTAGGCTCATTAACAGAAGATAGTCCGGAGGGAGTTATCTCTGAGTCAGGCGGCAGGACAATGATGGGCAATTAACAGAAAGATAGTCTGGGGGGAGGAGGCAAGGAAACACTGCCCCACCTGATTTCAACAGCTGATGGGGATGGTAATAGAATACACTGCAACCCAGGACAGTAGCCTTTTAGATACCAGGGACATAGGTCAGATTATCATATAATGACAACAAGAATCCCATCTACACAAATTTAATTAAAAGCATTTAAACCTGTATTTTTAGTTAAATTGGATCTACAGGGTTGGAATACCTTTAAATTACGGTCTACAGACATTTAGAGTGAACTCCAGCAGGAGCTGTTCCCAATTTTCTATTAAATCTATGTATAGTTGAGAAGGATGAAAGGAAAAAAGAGCATTTCCTAACAACTTCTGGTACTGACCTGAGCTTTTATAGGTGCATGTTTTAAAACAACTATTACCCTAATTCTGTTTTATGAACCCATGTATAAGAGGTAAGGTTGCATCTTTTCTGTAAGCATTTGACAAATTATTAATAAAATTAAGATCCATGTCCAAATTTTGCAATACGATTACAAACTGTTATCAACGTGTCCATCTTCAGTTCTTAAACTGAAGTTAGGGTAAGGAACCACTCTTTCACATAAAAGTTTTGGAGGCACTTGAAGGCACAATGAAGTTAGGAAGATAATTTCTGTGGAAGAGGACTGAGCACGGTGCACACGCAGATGGAAAACACAATGGGAACTGTATTTTTTGTGGGAGATGGTGCAACATTCTTTAGCAGAATAATCCTGCCAATCCATAGCCCTAGGGCAATTTTCTTTCATAACTGAAAATGGATGTTTTCCCTGGACTTAAGAGCAAGTCTCTGGTTTCTGGTCTATTGGCTTAGATGAAACAGATAATTTGCACTTGTTTCCAATCATTCCAATATTTGAAGAAAAGATTTAAAGAGTTACCAATGTGTTTCCACTTTGCACTCAGCATCATCACATTTGACTGACTTTAACTTTTTATACAAAATCTTATATACTTATTGTCATATGGCACCCTTCAGGACACATCTTTTCATGTTTTTCTCCACATCAGGAGAGCTAAAATTTTAATGCATTTTTCACATAATTGCATCACTGTGTGGAACCTGGACTGTCAGAAAGCATCAGCCTCTCATGAGACTTGCAGTAACATCAAAACCTGGCAATCATGCATCACAGATCCCATCTGCCTCCTCAGTGAATGCCTCAAAACATCAAACAGCTTGGGCTGTAAAATTTATTTCACATAATGTGCTCCAGAGGAATCATGCTACAGCTAGAAGTCAGTCATCCATGATGGCAGAGTTTCAGTGGGCAGATCTCTCTTCAAAAATCTGCTGCTGGAAAAAGCCATTTGGATTTGAGCTTTGTCTCCAAGAGGAGGAGTCCCTCGCTGCCCCTGCAGCCAGGCAGTCCCAGAGATGGAATCCCTTCCACAGTCCTCCCTTCCTCTGTCCTCCTCCAGTGTACTGGCTGCCACCAAGCACCCAATCCGGAGCCAGGCTATGGGGTTTAGATTGGCTGTTTTTGTTCATTTTGAATACTGAGGGATGCAATGATACATGAAACTCAAAAATGAAGCATGAGTAGTAATACCTTTGGCAGGAGAGTGAGTTATGAAATCCCTAACTACTCTTTCTTTGATGACTAGATAAGAGAGGTGAATTAGCAGCTTGTCACATGTGTGCAGAAGAAATTAATGAGTTCATAAAAACCCAACAAAACTTCTCTTTCTGCCTTTTCTTCCAGGAGTTCAGGCCTCTTCAGTATAATTTCTAACACTACTGAATAGAACCTTATAATCATGATGTATGTAAAAAAAATAGCAATCCAAACACAAAACTAAATTTAGGTTATTCTTTCTGAAGTTCCCTATATACCAATAAATATTTGATTACTAGAGAGATTAAAGCAATATGTTGCTTCTATAGTCAAACTGTTTTTGAGTACACCTCAGCCTTACCTCAAGCTAAAGAGAAAGCTAATTTGAGCACTTAACAACATAGTGGGGACATCTCCCATATTGAAATATAAGTCAGAAAAAAAAATTTTAATAGAAAGGCTGAAAACAACATTTACATTATCCCCTTATATTCATCTTGGACCAACAGGACTTCCTGCTTATCAAACCAAATGGTAACACCAGCTTTAACATAATGGCACACTTCCAGCCTCTATAACGCACTGGGTCAAAAACTACATGTGCTGCAATGGAAAAAAAAGAGTACTTCAGAAAGCCTCTTTAAAGACATTTGAAGTTATTTTAACTCCAACAAGCTCAATAGCTACGTATTTCGTATCAGTAATGTTCCCAGGCACTAAAAATAGAGCCCAAAAAAATGACATCAAAACACTGAAATGCCTGGTTTTATACAGGTGAGCAAACAACCAACCCCCCAGATCCTTCAGAAAAGGCAGCTCTGATCCCATGCGCTGCATTTTTCATGTCTTTAAGAGTGCTGAAGCCCAGGAATGCTGTCTACCCATCAGTCATGCTCCCCTTGCTCCTACAGAAACCCACGTTCCTCCCTTGCCAGCCATTTCCTTGACGGGAAGACGAGCCAAGCCCAAGCAGTGTGGGATGTCTGGGCCTGTCCCAGCAGGTTCTTGCTGGGCACACCCTGGAGGAGTGGTGGTGCCTCTGTTCACAGCCACAGCACAGAGATGTGGTGCTGCTCCTGCCTGGTCAGGAACACAGAGCACTCATGTTCTGTCAGTAGAGCTGCACACCTCTCATTGACTTCCAGGAATATTTTTTATTTTCTTGTCAACCTTAGCAACAGGCAATGAAGAATGAACTGATTTAAAGGACAATTGTACTGGGTGTTTATTCCAAAATAATTTCCCTAAGCATGCAATGAAATCTGAATGATAGCACAATTTTAGGCAACCAATCTGTTTCAAGTATAAGCCCAAGATCAATACAAACAGGGTGAGAATGAGTTTTGACAAAACTTTTCATTACATTTTTGGTTTTATGTCCTAGTATTTCAGATGTAATACCCTAAATCAGCTTAATATTGTAATCCTCAAGTGTAATCCTCAAGTGTAGGAAGTATTTTAGTACTAAAACTTAACTTTTCCTACTCTCTTTAACTCAAGAACATATTTCTATACTTCTAGTACAACTCAGTATAGCATACATTCTTGTATATGAAAGGTTTTGTGATTTTAAATTTGAAGGCCTATGCTACAGAGTTGTGAGTTAAACCTGTCTGATATTTTAGAAACATTCACACAAAGACTGTGTTAGTCTGGCTAATGCAAATTCAGACAATGCCTGCAGTAGTCCAAAAGGTATGCATCTGCTCTAGCTCTTGCTACAAAGGTTTAGAAGGACAGAGTAACATGAATGTACATGTCCCGTTTTTCCATTAATCCTACCTGCTCTCTTATTTTCTCCAATCATCTTCTCTACATGGCCATACAATTTCTAATCTTAGCAAAACCTTTTTCTAGGATATTCAAAAAGATTCAATATTTTTGAATATATTCAATATTTTTGAAAATATTCAAAAAGATTTTAGAAGTCTTCTGTAATTTAAAGATAACAATAATAATTACGTTTCTCTATGCTCAAACATCGTACTGGTTGGTCTTACCAGGTATTTCCCAGATGAAATGGTTATTAGGAGGACGTAAGCAATAAGCAGAAAGTGGGAGGTTGGGACCAGACAGAAATCCCCCTCCTATCTTGCTCCAGGGCGCCTGAGGAATGCAGTGAACAGTGAAGATCTCTGCTTATCTTCTTCAGGACCATAGGCACTCTCATTCAGTCTGCATCAATGCCTCAGTCTCACTCCTGTTCCTCACTTGGTCCCATCCAGCACAGGCCATCACTGAGGACACTGCTCTCCCCTGTGTCCATGCCTGTGAGCAGAGGAGGGCGGCGGAGCAGCTGAACCTCTGGAACCTCTGAAGCTGGTTCCTGCTGAAAGCTGCCTCTCCTTCCCAGCTGAGAGGCCTTAGCAAGGGCTATTTCCCTCTACTGTCCTTTCTTAAATGGACATTCAGATGGTTTCCGGGCAGGAAGAACCTCTCTCTCAAAGATACGGCACAGATATGAGACACAGCTATTTGGGGACATCCTCAAGCAGAAGGAAATAAAGGACAGAAAAGGCTGTGAGACAGAAAAGGACAGACAAGCCCGTGAGGAGGAGAGGCAGTGGCAGGGCCAGCACTCGGCAGGGCAGGAGCTGAAACAGTGAGAAGCCCAGAGCAGAGAAAGGCTTTAACCTCACGGGGACCCTAGCAAAATCAACAGTCTCCTCTGACACACAGCTCCTGTTTCCAAGACACCAGCTGGAGTGACCTTCTTCAAACAGAAAACTGCATCTTGTATGAGGGCACACAAGTGCACGTTAGAGATGTGTAAATGCATTTTCTTTTCCTAAAGGAAAGAAAAAATTTCCAGAACTTGAAATATAAAACAAAGAGAAACTCAAATTGTGTTGCTGGCTCTGATACAGAATAGCCTGATCTTAGGTAGGTTACTTTGCCTCTTAGTGCTTTATGTTAGCTAGTTATATAATGGGAAAAAAACAGTACCTTCCCTAACTTCAAAGGTTATTCTGATTACTTTAAAATAGCATGAAGATGAAAAAGGCAATAATGATAAATAGTAATCCTTAGTTTGCACTTATGCAAAATCCTTCTACAGATCTAAGTACTTGATTTCAGATGAAATACAGACATCGTTTGATGTTCAGTTCTTGCAGCACAAGTGCTAGCTCAGGCATCCCTTGCCTCCTACTCCCAGGTGCTGTTCCAGCCCAGCAGTGCCCAGCAGCTGTGCTGCACAACCACGGCTCTGCTGAGCTGGGAGCGGGCTACGGAAGCCAACGGGGAGACCATGGGAGGGGAGGAAGGACCATATCTAAGGCAACATCCCTGCCAAAATAAATATACATCAATCAAGTACAAAGGCTGGCATCAAAGCTATCAATTCGTGTTACAGCTGACTTCACTTGTATAACATGTTCTGTCTGCCCTACAGTAACAAACTTGTTTCAAACCAGGAATAAATATTTCAACACAAATCTGAATAGGTCATGAGGAGACATTTCATAATCCTATGGAAATTACTTGCTAATGATGTTGGAATCTGCATGATTGCTAGATAGATTTCACAGACTGAATAAAACTTACATATTGAATGATATGGCTTCTGTAACTCTTCTACTTTAAACATATTTTCCATGTAATAAAAACTTTCTTAAATCAATCCCTGAACTGGTCACAGCCCTGAGTATTGCTTTCAGCTGTTTCAATGATGTTGTACAATTAAACTAAGTCTAAAACTGGTACCTTCATACGACAGTTATTTACACAGATACTGTAGAAATTAGAATGGAAAAAGGAGCCTTTAAAAAAAAAATGAATATAAAGAAGTCTTCTGTCAATCTAATTTACTCAAATCCTGACCATACCATGAAATCCTACTAAGTGAAAGGCAAAAACCTCAAGTCCCATTAAGCAAGTAGAAATCTTTTTTTGCAAAATGAAAAACCCAAAATTAAACTTGAGATGGACTCCTTTCTGAATGTCCTGTTCCCACTTTAACACATCAGAAAATACATGCAGTCACAGGCAAGGTTTTCAAATTATTATCTGGCTCCCAAGTGGTCACCATCAAAGCATTTCTACACTTCAATGAAGACGCTTTTAATACAGCCTTGTTTGGTCACTCAAAATTCAAGATACCCTCAATCACTAGTCTAGGTTTAGGAATATGCAACTCTATAAACTTCATCAAAGTGAAAATGCATACCCAGGACAAAAATGATGATTTACAATTGCAAATCAACTCCATGCTTTCAGCCTTAACTATGGTTTGGTTGCTGGGGTTTTTTTTGCTTGTTTTCCTTGCTTATTCCTTCCAACAACTCACAGGTAATTACACCAGTTATGCCTCTGGGCAGATATTGTCCTATTATCGTTTCAGACAAGAGTTCTGTTTCCCAATCTATCCTTTAAAAAAGGAAATCCAAGTGTTCCATGAGCTCCATGATGCTTACACAACACATTTCCTATTTTTCTTTCTAAATTGCCATTTGCTGAAAGGTTTCAACTCCTGGAAAGGTCTGTCAGGAGCCCTGCAAAAATACAAGAAGTTGTCAAGTACCTGACGACATTTCTATCAAACAATCAAATCATAGCTCCATTACAGGTGGAAGCTGATGGCATTTGCAAGAACATATTTGCTTCTCAGAAAAAACTGCAGCTAATAGCACCTACCTGGTAACTGTTTCATTCCATAACCACCTAGAAAGAATGGAAAAGCCTGCCTTCCAATCTCATTTCAAGGGCTCCATCGTAACACAGGCCAGCATTTTGCCAATAGCACTTTTGGGAATAAGATACAACCCATTACAGTGATTACAAAGACATTAAGGCAGTGAAGAAATTCATGTCATGCTTCTGGCATCAGATGTGCTAGGCTACTCATCAGGTTCAGCCTAAGCACAAACTGTAAATGCCTAAAAAGTGGTACTTTCAATTCTGATACAGGTAGAAAAAACTAGAAAAAACTCTAAATGTACCCGTTTATGCTCACCTACCAACCCACTCATAAACTCACATGTAAGTGTGCAGGGATAAAATGAACATGTCCTTGATGAACATTTAGGTGACATATGATCTCAGCTAATCAAATACTTAGTGCTGTGCTCCCTTATACAACAGGAAACTTCTGTTCCACAGCAATCATGGCACAGTGACCACACAGCCAGACTCTTCTTAAATGTAGGACTGTGCTCACCTCCACTCCCTGCTCTGAGTACAGATTATAATATTACGCACCAGCTCAGTGTAGGATCAAGCTCAGTAGTTGGGAGAACCTGTTCAGACTGACATCTTTAGTACCTTATTTCACTTGGTCTATTCTGAAATATCTAGCAAAATCAAGGATTTGCAATTTATGAATTTTCCCCCCATTAGCAATATTTAATTATTATTGTCTTCATCTTCAACACCCCAAGACTATTATGAAAACTTTCTCTCCACAACAGAGCTTGACATTTTCAGTTTTAATTAAAATCATAAAAACCAAAGAAAAATGCCCCCCAACCCCAAACAAACCAACCTTCTCAAAAACAACATTTAACTGTAGAAAAAGAAGGAAAAGTCATGTAAGCACATCTGAGCTATATACTGAAATCTCAAATTAGTTTCAAATCTTTTCCTTGATGCACTCCCTCCCGCTACTATTACTCACTACCTGTTCTCTTAGTGCCAGAGAGAAGTCTCCTATTTAACCCTCCAAAGCTGGCCTACACCTCCCTTGGCTCGGTCTCCCTGCGCCCTCTGAGCAGTGCTGGCAGGGGACAGCAGCCCCAGAGCACCTGGCACCACACTCAGAGATGTGTAATGCTCCTGGTTTACAGTCTGTACTTATGTCACCCACACACAGTTTTAGTTTGCTCCAGAGATGCTATGAATGGCTCTGCAGCTGGGAGTGTCTCACGCAGGGGTGAGCAGTGCTCTGCTCACCCAAACCCATGGGTGGGGGAGCATGGCCCAGCCTTACCTGCAGGTAACAAGTGCAGGATCGATCTGCTCACGGTGCTGATAAAGGCAGAGAAACTCAACTTACTCTTCAGACTCATTACATAAACTTCTCAAAAACCATTTAAAATATTTTCTAAATGTTCATCTGTCACTGATTTCTCTGGCTTTCCAGGCCTTATTTTGCAGTATGTTTTCACCAAGTTGTCTCTGCTTTCCCATAGCACTGCGGAACAGCAGCGTCTGGACCTGCATTCAAAGGAAGAACACAGTGCAATTCACTGTGGCTCAATCAGCATCATCCATTTTGCCTTAGTCACTGCAATTATACCCTCAGAGACCAGAAACTGAGGAAAACAGAACCACAGTTAGAATATAACCAATTTGTATGCACTGCAATTTGGATGTCTACCCTGTCAGGAGTTCATGCTGGTGTGAATGTGGGTATTTTCTCCATGCTTGGGGGTTATTTTGTCTGTTTCTTCTATCGGGAGGCAGGGGGCGGATTTGGGTTTTGCTTCTTTTTGAAGTTTTTACGTGTGTGTTGTTTTGGTTTTAGTTTTTTTAAAGAGTAAAACCCCCCAGGTGAAAGGAATACATACACAAAAACTGTGCTTCTGTTTTATAACACTAATTTATTAGGGTTTAAAGTTCTATTTCTACATGCATCACTACTTTTAGAGTAGGTTAATGCTTTAACAGGAAAACAGAACTACAACTAAGTAAAAATTATCTCAGTGGCTCCATATAGTTGGTTCAGCTGTTCAGAGCACATATCAGCAGTGTATTCCTTCAGACAGCCACATCCAGCTTGTGAACAAATTGATAGACAGGGCACTGAACCACAACTCAAAGATAAAAAGAAATAAGATAAAGAAAAATATTTTTATTTGGCACAGGGAGAAAAAAATCACTTTCACTGCTACAGCTCCAACACTTGTATTTCCCGTTCTAGCATTACGAAAGCGAGAAGTGTTTTTACACAGGATGCAAGGATACCTTACACCCTTGCTCAAACTATATATAGTTTTAAGTCAATATGAATGTCTGAAGCAGGGAATTTTTTGCTAGTCTCAGAAAATACTTACAGGCCTGAAAGCAGATTCTAAATGAGCCTCATGCCACCAGTCTAAAGGGAAGGCAAAAATCCAGGCCAAAGTCAAAGTATAATATCATTCACAGGTACTTCAGAAACTTCTAGGAAATAATAATGCCAAGAAACATATATGTAATATTTTGTAGGCTCAATCTTTAAAATAAATGCATAAAACTGTAGTGATTAAACATTGAGTCCACCTCACTGGAATCTTCAAAGGAATTCAAAAGAACTGGATCACAAACTCCAATGTCACTGCAACTTGGTATCTATGTCTTAGAAAAAGTCCTTCCTCAGATCCCTCAGAAAATGACAAATTGATCTTTCTACTTCAAAATAAAAGAAAAAAGCTAAAGAACATTTCAAAAAAAAGGCTAAGGTAATAGAAAAATCTTCACAATTCCCTCTTTCAGTATACTCCCTGCCCTTAAAGATTGAATTCCTAACTTCTCCCTCCTAGACATATCTATACAGCAAATGTTTTTCCATTAATTGATTCTGCATGGAAGTATACTACACAAATAAACTGAAATAAGGTAAAACTCACTAAGTTAGATGTTAAGGCTAATTCATATATTGATTTCTTCCAAATTAACAAATGTGTTACATAATAAAACATCTTAGTATCCCAAAAATAAAACACTGATAAACAAAAGAGGACTTCTGAGAAAGAAATGTATGGACTGCCTACACAAATCTGATGTTTGGTTTTTAGAAAGATCAATACCTATTATAATGTTGAAAACATGGAAGCTAAAAAACAACAACAAAAAATCTGCACATCTCTAACAGCTGACATGAAAAATCACATTTCCTACCACAAAATTCAGTCCTAATGAGAATTGCAACAAGAGGAAAAAAGTCTCTGTCTCACACAAAAATAGACAAAACACTCGGTGTCCCTAGCCTAATGCTTACGTATTAGTGTCCATAGCAACACCTCACCATTCATTTTATTTATTAAATACAAACCAGCAAAAATAATAATAGTGAATGGTATACATCAACAACAGCTAATTCAATATGTCAGGAAAGAAAATTCCCAAACCTATCACAGAAAGAAGAAACTGCGACATAACTGAGAAAGGTAACACCACAAAATACCAAGATAAAATAAAAAGACACAAAGAAATATTCAGTATGGGTATACAGAAGTAGTTATGGATTAAGCAACTCTATTTTTTATAGTTCATTTAGGTCTCCTTATAACTTTTTCAGGAACTCACCAGACCCTAGTCTGCCCTAGTAGCCACAGTAAGCTTTCTTCATTATAAAACCAACAGAAATGTAAACAGATTTTTGGCATCAACTTGAATCCCTGTTTAAGTAAAATTACATTCACAGGAATCTTCACCAAGATTTTAGTGAATATACTGTCATCATCTATTTGGACAGCAACAATAGGAGTTATTCCATCTTGAAAATTACAGCTTTGAAAAAACCTGCAGTTGGTGTATTATCAGGGGTAACACGACCAGAAGCACACTAATGCAATGCACTTAATGTTGCATTGGCTCCCCTGGATGCTCTATGAACTCTTTGTTTTTCAAGCACGTGGGTTCTGTTAGCCAGAAAGCCAAAAGATCACCTCAGGTGACTTCAAAACAACCCTGACATCTCAGTTCTCCAGAAATAATGGAGATATCTATAGCCAGGACGACATATGTCAGGAGCTAGATGCCCAGTTACGAAACTTCACATTCAGAATTCCAGAGTTAATCACAAGTTCACAATCCAAACACTTGAGGCACTCACCTGAATTTGCCATTCACTCTTTTCATAAGAAGGACATAAGCCTTTCTTTGTAAGGAAAACTAATTTAAAACACTGATCCCCAATATCCATCCACATGCAAAGATTTTGTCTGATACGACGAAGGGATGAAGAGAAAGAGAGAACCTATAGCTGCTATGAAGTATAGCTCCTAACCCTTTTTATATTCCCAACAGAAGATGCTCCAACAGCACAGTTGTGAAAGAAATCAAACCACATAAATAGTTGTCACTTAGTGCATGTATACGAAGATAAGCACAGTCTCGAGGTCAGGCTTTGGCTGCAGCACCTGCAAGCCAGATCCAAGCCGGCATGGTGCTGCCCTGCAGCCTGTGCTCCCTGTTTTGGGGGCAATGTGGCTGTCTCCACTCACAGCCTGCTCTGCAGGAGCCACCTGGCAGCTAACCTACATAATTTCAGCTCTTCTGTCTAGAAGTAATTCAAGTGTCCTTAAAAACAACATCACACTGTTAAAAACCAAACGCTTTATTTACCTAAAGCTCCTACGATTGTGCCAGATTGAAAGGTCATTAGCATTTTGCCTCCAGATAGCACCCTCTCTGAAGATACACTGCATGCTATATCGTAAGGAAAGGAGCCAGAAATCAATGTAACATATTGGGTCTTCTAGATCACATTATTTTTCAGATAAAGAAAAAA
This sequence comes from Corvus kubaryi, assembly GCF_017639235.1. Lineage (NCBI taxonomy): Eukaryota > Metazoa > Chordata > Aves > Passeriformes > Corvidae > Corvus > Corvus kubaryi. The sequence continues at coordinate 26,451,202 of NW_024581135.1, forward strand.
ACTATCAAAAAAGGTTCAATAAGGAAATGTGACTAATGACCAGTTTTGAAGGGGCAACATATTTTAAGTGTGTGTCTGGACTTTCAGTCTCCTCTGAGGCATTGCGCTGAGCTACAGCTGCAGCTCAGGTAAGACTGCAAAGCAGCTGGGCTAACAGGCTAATCTGAGGGTAAGTTAAATGCCAAGAACCTAAATATTTCTTTATTAATTGTATCCATTTCAAAATCATGGGGGCAAAATGCATTGGACAAAACCATGATATAGAATCATATTTCTGTCAGCAAACTTAGCACGCAGGACAGAAACAAGTGAGGCTTACTGAAAATGTCTAATTAAGGAGCAAGAAAAAGACATGAAAGGTTTTCCATGATCTAAACACTATTCTACACAGATGAGCCTAATAACAGCAAACAGCAGACACGATATTTGTAAGTGATCTTCCCTTTTGCACTTAACAGCTCCAGTCCCAAGCCTGCCTCTTACTCTGCCAGTAGTCTGAGGACAAAGACTATTACTGTACTGGGCATGGGGTGGGACTTTATTAGCAGTAGCTGGCAACACCTAGCAGTGCTTTATAACCAAACTTCACAAAGCTCTTGCTCCTTTTAATCTTAACTCCATTCATTTCAAAATTGTTCAAGACGACCAGAGCAGAGCCATGCTAAAAATCCTGAGGAATGCTCCGTGGGTAACATGGCAGAACAAAGCAGGTTATGAGAAACAGTGTTCTCAGCAAGCGCAGCAGCTCCAGGCTGCCCAGGGAGATACAACTGCAGTATTTTGAAGCTAATGCCCTCTGTCAGGAGCTGGAGCCACGGAGCAGCCTGTGCACAGCCCTCTCTGCCATTCTGGCTCCCTGCAAGGAGCCTTTAGCATGACAAGACAGGGAAAGCAGGAGATCAACACAGCCAACGTGAAAATAAACATTTGAAAAAGCACAGGGACATAGACAAGTAGACCATCCACAAAACATAAACAGTGTTTCCATTTCGCTTGGCAATGACTTCAATGTACACTATCTTGCCTAATTCAGTCAGAACTCTTTGTTGAGGAGAGTTACCTAAACAAAATCCACAAGTCTTTAAAGGAGAAATGCCTTCACAGTGGTGTAGTCTTAACTCCCACTGAAATGTTAAAATTTCCAGCACCCAGCGTTAGAATTTTTGAGGAATAGCTGTTGAAGCCTATTACTACTACTACACCATCAGAAAGCCTGTCAGTCTATAATGACACCCAAAAGTGCACTGATACATCAATCTGCCTTCCAGAGAGCTCCTACTATTTTTCAAATTATTTGTGTTGCTAAGTAGCAGTGTAGGGTTTGTTTAGAATGATGATATTGCATGCACGCATGTATTACACTGCATATTGCAGCATGTGAATAAAGACATAAAAATTACAGCACCCTTGTCTATTATCCACTTTGCCTTGAGACGAGGCAAAACAATTCCTGATCTGCTACCTTTTTTATTTACAATCCAGCTTTCCACTAATGTGTACTGAAACAGTACCATTCTGAGGAGCCTTATCTACATTTACCTTGTGTCTATAAGGCATTCACAATAAAGCCCCAACGTACACTGTCACAAAAGATATCTGCTAATGAAGACATTGAATTTATTATCCAACAGTATAAAAGTCTGACAGTACTCAGCATTCCCAGTAAATGGAAAAAGTATCTCTACTATATTTGTATTACCCAGAGATATTTGCAGATCTTTAAACTCTTAGAAGTGTATAAAACGCAAGCAAGTAATTTCCAGCTGAGATGCAAATTGGTGCCTCAGGAACTGCACATGATACAAGACTGTGAATCACTTATTTACTTAATCACTTATTGGTTAACTTAAAATGCATGTTTTCACTATTACTGATGGTGGCAAAACCAGCGATTACGCTACACAAAATTTGTGTTTCCTTTCTTAATTTTAGATCTCAAATATGAATAAAATAGTCACTGTGGAGTACAAGAAATAAGCAGGATACTTCAAGGATGACAAAAATGCAGATCAGACAATTGTATCAAACGAGTAAGCTAGAAGTTATGCTCACAGCTACTTGAGGAATTGAAATCTCTAAGGACTCAAGAAAAATATGTTTAGCCCTCTGAAACAAGGTGCAAATATAGCTCTAGCACTTCACAAACACACTATATTGCAACATCAAGATACAGAAAAAAGTCCCACCTTGCATCTAAAAAACCCCTTTTTAGATTCCAGCATATTGTAAACAGAGCTTTGCAAAGATGCTTGCTCTTGGACCTCCAGGTCATAACACACTACTAATCCCTGCAGTTACCTTCCCTATCAAGTGTGGTCCAACAGGAGTTTGACAAAGCAATAAGGAATGTAATCGTAAAAGGGGGGAAAAAAAAAAAAAAGAGGGTTTGGTTTTTGGGGGTTTTTTGGTAAAAATAATATTTGAAATGTCTCTGCTTTTTCAAACAAACACGTTTGCTCTTTTAACATGGTTTTCAGTATTTTGTGGGTTTGGTGCATAGCAGAAATTTAAAAACATTTCCAAAACATTTCAATGTCAGTGCAAGTAAAACACTTCAATTTCATCTTCCTGATTAAATGTTTCTGTAAGAGAAAAAATTTACACAGTTTTCTGCCTAAGGAGGTTTTGCTTTCACAGCTAACATTTCATATGCAAGACTCCAATTTCACATCAAAGCTTTACTTTTAAATTCAGTAAAGATTCAAATTTAATCTCAGGAGACTATGATGTCTTAGAAGTTAAAACAGTAAGTGCTGCTACCAACAATCTTTAAGAGATTCTGCTTTTGATAGATTCAATTTTAATGGGAAACTGAACTGAAGTTACTCAACAAGCATTACTGGTTATCTTGAGAGACTTGCAAAGCATTCCACTGATTCTACAGAACTTAAGACTTTCACTTGAATTTCTAAATAACCTTCTATTGCAATTGCTTTAATACTGTGCTTCCTGCAATAACTTTCACTTCTTCTCCCCTACAGTAATCCACAATACCGTCAGTTCTCCCTCAGTTGCAACACAAGACATAGCCTTAATTAGTTCACGTTTCCAAACCTTATCACTACGCATTTGTAGCAATGTGGACCCAGTGTCACAGCCCCCTCAGAAGTTAATTAATTTCCTGTAACCAAATAAACAGCAAAAAAACCCTCACTAAGCACTAAATTTCAGAAAGAAAGGCAACTGAAGTTTCATGAAAATACATTTGTCAACATATGGCTAAAAATCCAAATATTTCATCATGAAGCCAGTATACTAAAGAATTGTTTTTAAAAAGCCCTACTTTTTATTTTTCCCCTCTATTAGCTGCACCACATACAATCTCTTTTAAGAGAGACACAGGCTAAGAAACCTCCACGCACATTTGCTTCTATCTCCTTCAGCAGTTCAGCAACTTCATTTTCTATAGCGCCCTAAAGTAACTTCCTCAGAGGCACAGTATCATCCTCTTGCATCAAATGCTTAACTGTCTCAAAGTAAGCTTCTTTTTTCAAGAAATATTAAGGCCCTTAATTACTGTCTTAATACCTATTCCCCCACCTTATAACAGTTAAGGTACATTAATGACATAGAATACCTTGTCTCTTCACTAAAGGAAGAGGTGCCTGAGTCCCTGTCATTTCAAGGGTACAAGTCTTATCTTATTCCTTGTGTAGATTAGTCCCACCTTCATCTTTTAAAACTCAAGATCTGCCACCTTGCAAAGGTTTGCAATTTCCCCTTTACATCTAAATCACCTGAAAACAAAAGGAATAATGCACATAAAGGAAAAATCTTATTTACAGAGTGATTTTTTAGATTAGGCAGATCAGAAATTAAAGACCAGATTAAATATTAGCAACAAACTTAGCTGAAGTAAATGCATTTCAATTATAAATTAATATCAGATGCTACTCTCTGGAAAAAGCAGTTCAAGACAACTGAGAGTGAGCAGGGTTGCAACTTTCCAAAATTAGTCTGACATGATCTAATTCAGCTTCAGTGGGAGTTAGATTGGGCCACATGCTCGCAGCTCCATGAGCCTAACTGCTGCCTCTCAAAAACAACAGTTACATGAAAACTGTCTTTTTACTACCATAACTAACCTGTCCCAGTCACATACATTAGTAATTACTTTTTTTTTTTTTTAATGGTAGTTTTTGTCAAAGTTTCCACACAATTCCATGAGCACTTCAAGACAGACTTTTACATACATATTTTATATACATAGCAAGAAGGCTGGCAAAGAAAGGCAAGGATGTTATACTGGAAAGATAAGCTTGTCTACCAGCGTTCTGGAGTAACTTCCTTCACTGTGTGAGGTTGTCTCTTCATATCCACAACACAGTGCTCTTATTTAACAAAAGTTTCCTAAATCGTCTAAAAATTGCAGCCACAATTTGCTGTTATGAAATGAAAACCCTATATAATTATCAACCACATGTACCAGTAACTGCTCAACTGTTGCTGCCAGGGATTTTTTCCATGTATTACACAAATACATTTTTGTATGACAGGTGATGTATTCTTAACACTCGGTTGCTGCTACATTATAATACTTGCAGTGCCAGGAAGCAGCCTTGAGGAAAAAAATAATTAAAAATTGCTCTTTCATCTTGATGTTATTTTAACGTGAATGTTTCATTACAGCAATATATCTATGACCAACAAGGGAGATCATTTAAGTCTTTAGCTACTTAATTTCTATTTAACTGGCTATTATGAATGATTGAGGACCTAATGAATTTGTCTTCAAAACAGCCTCAGAATTTAAGAAGCATTCTGTAGTCACGAGATGCAGATATTTAGCAAGTCTCAAACTAAATATTTGACAAAGCCAATGAAGTGAACACATCTCAAAACACTGACCCAGGAAGCCATAGTTGGCCCTTTTTAGATTGGGTTAAGGGGTATATGAGTATACTGGCTGATGTTAAGATGGAATATTTTTGGTCAATTTTTTGTGAAAATATAAGATGAAAGAATACTGAATCTATCCATGAGCAATTTATCACAGAAGTAGAAAGTATATCTTTCCTCAAAAGTGCAAGTTAAAGATTGAGGATGAGTGGTTGTTTCTGAACTTCTGCATTTGAGTAGCTCCAAACTCTGCAGGCAAATCTTGAGATCAGCAATAAACACCATTCTCCAACCACTACTTCTCCTGGCATCAGGAAACAGCTATCTTAATCTCTGCATTTTTAATACCTCCAGACTGTGGGTTCTAGACTATAACCCATCCTACAGCATTTGCAAAATTCTAGCTGGAGGGATTATCAACCAACAGCTACTCAAATCTGCCTGGATTATCTTTAAAATAGAAGAGATGAATATTATGAGTACTCAGATGTATGATTGTTTTAAATTACCAGCTGCACATTAAGAAGCAGTAAGGATTAAATTTAAGGCTTCAAGAACCTGTTTGTCCTCAATCTTATCTTTCATTTTTATACAAGTTTTTTTACAAGACAGGATGAATTACATGTATTTATACCCTGATCAAATATGAATTAAAAAAAAAAAAAAAAAGAAGCAAGCTGTTCTGTTCTACACAGATATAGTTGCGAGACAAATGTTTTGACGTTCTAAAAACAACAGTGACATTATCTTAAATATTACACTTAATTTTTCTAATTGCTATATGTTATGACAATGATAATTTGATATATCTAACATGTATTAAGATCTTAACTTACTTTTTGTCTTCTTGAATCATTTATAGTCTAGCTACGTCTTTCAACACACCACTGTTAAGTATCACAGAAAAATTGCAACCAAAAGATTGTGTAAAGTAATTGTTTTATTCCTCCATTATTTTTCTGGATGGATTTAGCTCAAGGGCCTAACAGTATTCTGCTGTTTCTACAGATCCTTAATATAGCTTCAAGGAAACATCTTTAAAAGAATAACTGCAATTTTCCTTAAAAATTAAGCTTTAAATTGATTAGGGTCATCAGCAAGGTCTTCAGATTCCATTCAACTAGAGTTGAATTTCTACTTGTCATTCCAGGAACTTTTTATTCTGTATTTATACTGGAAATGAGAAGAAAAACTTTTACAAATACTTAGTTAATTGTTGGCTGAATTCATCAAGCTTCACATAATTGTACATTAGTCACCTTCACTTCAAAATTTCCAGGATCATAAGCACAGTTCTAGGAGGTCACATACCTTACTCTGGGCCATTCAAGAACTATTTATCAAAAATTTAGATGAAAAATAGTGCTCTTACAGTTCACAGGTGAAAAAGATGAAATAACCTTCTGCAGAAGATTTCCCATGTAACTGTGATATGTTCAGTTTAATAATCTAAAAGGTATGGTAACACAGATTCCCACAGGCTGTGCAGCTAACCCTACTAATGCCCTTACAGCATTCTGACAACTGTAACAGAAAGGCTGGAAGAGTGCCCAAGAAAGGTATCTAGTAGCTAATACAAAGCTTCCCAACAATTCTATAAAAATCAACTTTGCCAAGCAAGAATTCTGTACTTAATGTTGAGGTGCCAAAATATAATCTTACATCACCAAAATGGGTTCTGGAAGAAGCTGAGAGACCATGAACACTCCACCACTTGGAATGGGGTCAGTAACATTGCAGGGGTCTGTGTGTTACAGCCTCCCTGCTTTTTCACCCCTCCAGCTTCCTTGAGTATCCTGTACCTCCACGGTGCTACCAGTGTGCTGGATAAACAGGCAGGAGCAGCCCCATCTCTGTCGGATGCAGCAATGGTAAAGCTCACAAAGAAAACACCCGAGTGCCAAATGAGGCCATCCTTGCTGCTGGAATGGCCCACACCTCCATCTCTTAACCCAGACAAAGCAGACAGACAACTGTGCTTGGAAGCAACCTACTTTGCTTATGCTTATGCCTAAAGCCAAATTTGCCTATTATGAAAATGGAAGGTGACACAGTAACACAAAACAGTTTGAGTCAGTAGAAATGCACGCTGCAGCACTCAATTACAGCTGGGTGAATTAAGGACTGTGTTACAGATTTAATTCCACACACCCCCCCCTTGCTTTGCAAGTCAAGATAGATCTTTCAGTATTAAAAATTTCATTTAAAATTATTTGAAGATTTTATCACTCAGCAACTGAATTAATTTAGCTTGTAATTTTTATCCTTGGAGAAGAACAAGCACAAGTCATTTTGTAGGAGCCTGGTCTTCCTGCTTTGGGGGGACAGAAAGGAACAAGGAATTATCTTTACACCTGTTTTTCCTCCTGTCTAATTTCCCTGCACAACACTAACTCCAGTCACATTTAGGGAGCCCAACCTTATGACTCTTACCAAAGTCAAGCAGAGTCTGTTCTGCACTGTACAGTGCTGAGACACTGATTCCAAATGGTGATTGTTCATTGGTTTTACAAACAGTACTGTCAACCAAAAGGCAGCAATGTTTCACCAACTTTCTCTACCCATTCATATTGTACACCCTTCCCAGGTTAAAGACTGCTGTTTTTTAGCATGCCAAGCCCTCATTTTGATCAAACTTCCTTACAAATACTAGACCCTACAGCCATTTTTGAAAGCACCAGTGATTAAAGTATCAGTATCTTCAAACTGATTCAAATACTGTCATTCCTAAATGCAAACTATTCTTTTTGCATTCTACAGCTGTAAATGCTATCCAATTAGACATCTTCATTTCACAAAATACTTTCCATTGATGAAGAACTCTTGACACACAGAACAGTTGTGCCTCCATTTACATACCTAACTTTATTCAACTTCCCTTTCACAATTCATATTTAGAAAAGGCTATCCAAATGTTTAGATTAAGCCACTAACTCAGCTTCTTTACAGGCTCTTAATTTTTGGAACACAGCATAACAGCATGCCTGATAGTTACAATCTTGTTTCTGTCATAACACATTAAGGGGTCTGATCCCTTGATTTGGATCCACATGCTAGGTTGATTTTATAATAAATAACTTAACAGAAACTTAACAGTGCTCAAACCAGTACTCTTTGAACATTATGTCAGAGTTAACCCTTACCAGAGATATGCAAAAGAAAGAAGTCAGATTTCAGAGACTGTTGGAGAGAATCTCAGCAGTCTGATACAAGACCGGTTCTACCACTCAAAACTACCTGTGATTCATGACTGAACAGACAGGCCAGACTTTCCAAAGGTACCATGGTGTTAATGAAACCATTGGACTGTTTTCAACAGAAGTCATGAATTCTTCTGAATACATCCCCAGGCTTACGAAGTTGGGCATCCAAATATCGAAACACACAAGATTAGAGACCATTTTGGAAAACAGAAATCTGCATTCAGCAGTTGCCTATACAAATAGTCCTCTTGTAAGCATTTAGCTCGTTCTTTGTGGAGCAATGTGGAATATTCCTAACTTCATAAGGGAAAGTTCTGTTCTGTTTCCCATCACTGTGACATAAAAATAGAAAGGTCACAGATTTCACATTTAACAGTACCACAAAAGAAGGCTCTTTCCCTAAAATCTTTACACCATGAAATGACAGAGATGACTTACTGTAAGGTGTTGTATCAGTAGGGTCAGGAGGTGGGAAGTTTTCTGTGAAGTTGACATTACACAAGTCCGTACTACAGCAGCAGAAGCGGTATGTTCCATTCTGAATCAAGGAAGGGGTGGTTGTAACTATACACTCTTCAAAGTGACACTCCTGGGGGTCTCCTATATGAGACCAACAACCTGTAAAAAGAAGCAAATTACAGATTTTTTTTTTTTTTTAAAGTAAGCATAAAATTAATTCTACTGACTGGATAAACACACCTACAGAAATCAAGACATTACCCAATTAAACATTACAGAGTGGGGTAAAAACAGTTACCATAATTTGCTTGTCTGACTTTACTACCACCTTTTAAACCAAAACCTGAAGAACTTCTTTTAGAACTCCCCATAGCCAAGGAGAAGAAAATGTGGGCAGGGATGAAGGCCGACATCAGAGGTGTCCAGCTGCTGCCTTAATATGATAAAACCTGAATTCCTGAGCCTTCTCAGAGGAAGTATGCCATTCCCCATCTCTCTGATACCACAGACCATACCAGTCCACAGTCTAGATGAATTGTGACTGAGTCACTTCCTTAGGCCACAAGACTGCATCTATAGTTTGATGCTTCTTGCATAATTTTCAAAATTCTGCCCTTCCTCATTGTCAACATCACTGGACTTTTCTACAGGATCACAACTTATTGCCTGGTTAATACCAGGCCCTTTGTCCCTGCAGCAACTGTTCCTTCCCAAGTATGGTCTACAGCAGTTAAATGTCATTTATCCACAAATACCTGGAAGGGAAAGAGGCAGCAGTGGGGCAGAGGTGAGCAGTCAGACTGCTCCTTTCAGCAGATTGCCAGATCGAACAGGAATCATGAACTACAACTCCACAGGCCGTTTGTAAATACCAGCTGCATTTTCATTCAGCCTTATACTACATTAACTTGCATCAAAGTAAAAAAGAGCAGAGTTCCTGAGAATGGTAATCAAAACATGTCTCCAGAAACAGCAAGGCCCTTCACCTCTCCTACCTTCAACTCTCCCCACAGAACAGCAATGAATTACAGTACTGATATGTGAACTATAGCTGCAAGTTCCTTTGTAAACAAACATCCAATCAATAGGAATATACACTTTTTACTTAATAAGACACTTACTGTTAAATTTATCATTACATCAATACATATACTGAAATTCAAGCCATCTTCCTCTGGATGTCCTAAGTAACAAGAAATTTGAATGCTTTTCCTTTCAATTGTGCATTGATGTCTTTGGTCTCTTTCAGAAGTCATTAATTTCTAACAAACTTTCTGTTCACATTTAAAATTGTTAAATGGGAAGTTTAAAATTATGCATTTGTACAATGTGCAAGAAGTCTAGTTTTGCAGCTGTGCAGCTTTGTATCAGCTGCCTAGATCAGAAAGAAGTGAAGTAAGTAGCAGAACTACAAAACAAAACTAAAGTGCTACATACCTTGTTTTACAAGATGTATGTCTCCTTCTCGTGTTTTTTCCCAAAGCCCATAGCAGGTACTACCTTTCATGCACAAAATTGTGCCATTCTCCTGGGAGATTCGGCTCTCGCTGATTCCATGGTCCTGCTGATATGGGTCTTTAAATGCACACAGCCGCTCCTCACTCTGTGTAGCTTTAGCCAAAGAAAGAAAAATAATTTTTGTCAGTGATACATTCTTTAAACTGTGCTCCCACAGCCAGAAATAAAAATGAGGTCTATGCTGACGTTTCTTTCACACAGAGGGCAAAAACACCTTGGCAGATGTCAGAAGGTGCATGTGCCAATGTTTGAAGTTCAAAGGTGCAAAATAAAACTTTCATTGCATAGTCTGCCATCATCTGCATCGCTCGTCCTCGACCCTCAGTTACACGACTGTTTGCAGTTTTCTTCAATGACCGCATGTGCTACTTAATTGTTTCCAGATCCTAAACCAAGATGATCTTTTTCAGATTGCCATCCAACCCAGTGCCTACCAAATCCAGAGGGTTTTTTCCACTTTCTGCTATTGACCTATCTCTTTTTTCTCTCAATGTTACTCAGCCTTTGCACTGCTACTTACTGCTTTTTGCTCAGCAGCTGATCGGTTTGAGTTCTTTCACACGACTACACTAATGACCAACCACAACAATACTAACAACAGAGTAAAACTCATATTATTGACCAGCAGCTCTGGGAAACACTGCCTGTAAACAGGAGCAATGCAGCACATAAAGTCTCCCTGCAAAATGCCCAGCAGGAACACCATAAAATGTACAAGAAGAGTTCAAAAATACTCCCTTACTACCTGAAAAAGTTTTTGTGGGTTTTTTTCATTAAGACAAAACCAAAGCCACCCACAAAAAGTATACTGATTTTTACACAATTATTTCATCACCAAACTCCAAAAATGTAGTACCCTAACTCATTAATGTTTTAACTGCCTCTGTCATCTTTTCTCTAGGAAGAGTAAAAACAGTCAAACAACAAATTCTTCAGAAAGACATCAAGTTTAAGACAAATAAATCCTACATTTGTAATGACTCTATTTAGAATATTTTCATTCTTCTGGTACTGATTTTATAAAATGCATGGAAAGCTAGATGTGCACTTAGATACTATTCAGAAGTACAAGTCAGCAAATATCCAATCACAGTAAGAATTTGTACTACATATTTCAACAACTAGATTTCATCCAGTTCTTCAACTCCCATCAAAGCACTGGCAGCAAAAACATGCAAGATGAAGTAGATTGGTCTTTTGGGAAAGACAGATTTTGAACTTAAAGTAAAATTAAAGCATATGTAACTGTAAATTATTAAAGGTACTGTATAAAATATCTCCTCACAGATGATTTATTTATTTGATCATTCTTCAGCACTGGCCCCAAGGAAGCCATGTTTTAGCAAGGCAGACCTACTGCAAAAACATTGCTTCACTGTGTCACCAGTGCGGGTGACTGGGTAAGAAAAAGAAAAACCGGGAGACTTGGATACATGTGTCTCACTTTTAAGGGTGTTACTATTCCTTAAGGAGTCAAAATTTGTAATTCTTTTACGCTGAGACAACTATAAATTGCTGCACTATTCAGGCCAGCATTCTGTCAGTGTTTCCCAGTTTATTCTGTGGCAGCAGTAACTAAAATAGCACAACTTAGCTGATTTTTCTACTGGTCTGGTAGGGCATGTGTGATCAGTTGAGCTTCATGTCGGCTCAGTGGGGGTAAAACTCTCAGTGAAGGAGACAGGAACTTCTTAAGCCAGTGTAATTCAATCACTTACAGCTCCACACTCTCCAAGAACTGGGCTGGCAGTCTGTACTGCTCACCCACCTCTCTGAACTCTGGTCAGTGCACTATTAACACTTTACATCTGGTACTACAGTTTTGCAATGATAAATACATTTATTAGGAAGCAGCGACTTACTTGATATTCAGAAAGTTAGTTGCCTATATTTCATATCCATTTTTTTTTTTAAATCTCCATGAGCAGAGTTAGTCAAGTTACTGAGTACAAAAAGGTCACACATTAACAGCCAGCACATGCTGCCTCCAGCAGAACTTGCCAGTTGCGCGCTGTAGTTTTATTCTCAGAACAGCTGAGTATGCCAGGCGTGAAGCATCTGTCCTGCAGTCTCTGCTCCATGACATGGGACTGGCCAAGAAACAATGTATGAAAGGACAGGACCCCACTGCCATAAGGGAACTGGATCTGACTAACTTTCTGAAAATTCAAAGAATAAAAAACTATCACAGAATTACAGTTTTCAAGACAGAACGGGACAGAAGTATACAGCCTTGTGAAATGGGACGTATCTGCTCTGAGGGACAGTACAAAGCTTTTAAAACCTGTTGCATATGATAGGTGAGTGGGGCTAAGGCCATCCAAGAAGTGGCTGTTTACAAAATACCAAATTGCTGCAAGATAAGCCCTTTCATAACTTGCCTTTACTGTGAAAAATAAATTTATAACAACAGAATTTATGGAACAGTCACACAAATCTGGTTTCCTTATTAAAAGAAAAGTAATTCCAGGAAAGTCCACTTTAATAATACCTCAATAGGTTAAAAAAAAAAAAAAATCTTTTAACCTATGAACTAATTACAAGAAGAAAAAAGACCAAAACAAACCAAAACCTTTACAGTTTGCCTTGGACTCAGAAAACATAACGGTATGTATCATGTCTGTGCTCCACAGACTCAGACAGTTTGTATTGCTTATTTTTCAGGTCTCTCAATCTTTCTATAAAACTCTTAGATCAAGAATAAGAATATGAGAAGATACTCGAAAAAAGAGACGTTGTTAACTGTCATGCTAGATGCTGTCCAACCATACGTGTACTACAGAAAATAAAAGTAAATACCAAAGGCTTTTCTGATTTAAAAAGATTGTACTGCCCTATAAGAATACCTGCAGAGGGGAGGACGGAGCAAGCATGAGAAAATACAACACACAGAACTGGCAACCTGAGTGTCTATCAATTTTCTTGCTAAGTAATAAAAATACAAGTTAACTTGACACAATTTAATGTCAGATGATCTCAGTGGGAAACTTTTCCAACAAAAAATAGTTTACTCATCCAACAACTAGAGTTTTCATGCTGATCACTGCACATTCCTGCTTCGATTATAACTTGGAGAAGCACGGCCCCTGTGGGAGCAGTACCCACTGCAATACTCTGCTGACCCCTGCCCCTTCCCTGATGGCACAGAACATCTGGAAAACAGGGGACATGGAACAAAAGCTACTTTATTTTTCTCTATGGCCTCTTTATGTTCATTGTTGAAGTTGTAATGCCGAAGAAAATTGGGTAGGGCATTCAGATGTACAGAAACCATCTTGAAGAACAAAGGAATAGATGAGCTGCTTCAGTTACTGTACATGACTTCAGTCCATTCCTGCTCTGGGATGTCCTTCTTCCAGACAGTGGAAACTAGTCAGGTTTAAAAGCTTTTAATACTGGAGTACTTCTAGGTCAGGTCTTGAAAGAAGTCTCTACCTAGGTGAACATGCTATATGCCTTAAAACTTGCCCAAAAGAAGTACTACAAAATACTACTACAAAAAACACACAGAAGTTCTGGAGTGCCTCTTTAAAAGTTGACCTATTTCAAGAGAAATCTTACTCTTCAAAGTAAAATACCATTGCTCATTTGGATTTACACATGTTCCACATGGATGACATTGTTTGTCAGTTTTCAGTCATCATGGGAGCCAACAGGTATGCAGGGTTCATTCAGCATTCAGAGCTGAAACAAATCTCCCTGTCCTTTGGGAGCTGTGCACCTGCAACGTTGGAGGGCAGCTACTAACACTCTCTGTAGCAGCTTAGCTGGAAGCAATTCCAAAGCTCCTTCTCCATGCTTGGAGATATTAAAAAACCATCTGGATATGGTCCCAGGCAGCTGGCTCTAGGTGACCTTGCCTCAGCAAGGAGTTGGACAAGATGACCTTCAGAGGTCCCTCTCAACCTCAATGATTCTGCAATTCTTGCATGTCTCCAAGTACTCAGTGTGCAGCAACAGGACACAAAAATTATTTCTCAGCTGGGCTACCTGCTCTTTTTCGTCTCCAAGGCAGGCGAGATGATAGGGTAAGACTACAACTACTGGATTCTCTTGTTTGTCTTCAGCTCATATAGATCCAAACCCAAGGAAATACCTTAATGTTAAGATCTTCATTAAACAACAAGAGCAATTAAAATAAATAACTTATCCTATGAAGATTAAGGCTCCTGAACTGCTCTATTTGATATATCCAGTTCATTTGCTACCTGCTAGAAACATGAAGGGCAAAGTCCCTGCAGACATGTGTGCTCACCAGATACTACAGATCCATAAGCAGTTCACTGTACAACGCCTTAGAGATTTCACAGACCCAGGATGCACCAGCAGTGTATCCTCAAATCAGCAAAATGCAGAAGCCATTTACAGATCAAGCTATGAAGTGTATCTGCCCAGACATGAAATGCCCCAGCATACAAACCCAACCAAGACTTAGCACCAAAGTAAGTGGCAGCACAGGTTTCACAGGACATCTGCTGTATGGCTGAAGTCATCCTTTAAAACCCTGAATTTACCTTTATAAGGCAAATTTCATAATAAACTCTGTTTGTTCATCACATAGAACTCATTAGACATTCAGATCTTTTCTAATTAACCCTTTAATGAAAGAGCATGAGAGATTTTGAAACAAATAAATGGCAACTGAATGCCTACATGTCATACACCACTGAAAAACTTGCTACTGCAGACAACTTTAGGAGCAACAGATAGGCTGACACTGAGGAGGTCAAAAAGTAAAACTTAAACAACAAATTATGAATGATTTATAATGAAATGTCAATTTTCCATTCCTCCTGTATTTGTGTACCAGACAAACTATGTCAAAATAATTCAATAGAACTAATAAAATGAACTCAAGCTTCTGTTCTCTCATCCTGCAGAGATTTCTAACAAAGACAAGAGGGGAAGGCACCATTCCCAGAAGTTCTACCAAGGGAAAAACCAACAAGAGCACAGCAAGCTCTTGAATTCCCCATCATAAACCAGAAAAGAAACCAAACCTCAAAATGAGTTCTGTTGCTCTCCAGTCCCATTTTACACCTCTATTTATACAAAATGCACTTCTGTATAGTTTCAGAAATGAACATGAGTGGCATTAGAATTGAATATGGGTGCTCCAAGCAGTCATCTAAGAAACAGTAGATGTTCTCAGCTTTCCTGCTCGGCTGCCACTACCGGTGAGTCTGATCATCACACGCACTTGTAACAGACTTCACTTGAATCAGATTGCGAAACTTATTGTCCTATTCCAAGAGGAGAACAGATAAACAGACTACATTAAATTACTTTCCTTAAATCACAAAGGAACTGGGAATTGTCCGTAGTTTCCCAAGTCCATCCTGTGGCTCACACTTACTGTCACAGTGCTCTGGGGGCATAGAGTTCATCCCCATGCCACTATACAGCCTCAAGAAAGAGGATCAGGGCTTCAGGAATTTCCTTTTGGCATATGGCTCAGGTTTTTATGTGATTTACCACCTTAGAATTACGCAGTTCTACCATCAACAAAAAAAAATCTGAACATTATCACGGGAAAAATGCTATATAGATATTTTCACTATTTTCTCCCTGTAATCATGCTGCTATTTCCAGCTGCTCAGAAACAGAGAACTGATTCACACTGATAAGGGCTCTTCAGATAATTCTGTCTGTTCACTACAAAAACACCCTCAGATGTTTACTATTTGAATATTTGCCTTTTCTCCCTCACTAAAGGTATTTCTGAACAGCAAAGATCAGAAGAAAATTGTAAGTGCATCAAGTGCATCTACTGTGTCAGAAATGCTGTATGTGGCTAATACCCAATTTATCCATACTAGGATGAGTTTAAACAAATGAATATGTCGCTATTGTTTTTAATATAGTAATTCCTTCACGATCACTGTGTGTTCTAGGAAAACAACTACTGAAAACAATAAAAGAGAAATACCAAAAGTTACAGGAATCCAACTGCAAATCCTTAGAACATGAGTCATGTTTTCACTAATAGCATCGGAAGTCAGCTCCATTAGTCCTTAACTGATGCTTCCTGACCTTGCATCTATTCAATGCAGTACATAGAATTCACATCAAGTGAAAAGTGAGGGGGAAAAGAAGAAAAAAAAAGACTCAAAATGTTAATTGAATGCTACTCCATGGTCTAATCATTGGGATTAAAGACAAATAAATAAACCACTTGCCACTTTATGATTAATGCCAGGCAAAACATTTTTGTGACTCAACAGTCACAAATACAAGAATCTGAGATAAGTCTGAAGACAAACCTGCATGCAATCGACAAGAACAGACCTGCTGGCATCACAGACCACACACAGGGGTACCATGCTGGTAAATTACACCAACTGCCTTTAAGTCCATAGAGGTGACGACTTGAAAAAAAAAGGCAAAAAATTAAGAAGGTTTCCAAGCCTTCGTTTGCCTGTAAAGGGATTTCTTTAAATACAAGCCACCACACATTCAACTGGGAATCTCAGTACGCTGCAACAGATTTATTTTCAAAGATTGGCGTTTTTTCTGTAATTTGTCTTTTCAATTAGTGAGATTTTCATCAGAACAGCCATAGACACAAAACCTGTTTCATTTTGGCCCTGTCAGCTTTCTGTGGAGTTCTTTTATTTGCACAATAGGGGGAAACATCATTGCCCTTGAGACAGGGTTATGAGATAGTTTGCATTATGAAGACACATGCTATTATAAGGAAGGTGTACATCAGGAGGCTCCTTTGAGTGTGTATTTTCAAATACTGATAGCTGAATTCTGGTGTGATGTACAGAGAAACAGAATCTCGAAAAAATCATCATTTAGCAAAAATTCTAATGTTGCTCTTCTTATATTTTTCTCCTCAGAGGCTTTAATTACAAATATTTCTAAATGTGTATCCACTTACATTAAAATATATCATAAGCAGATGTCTTTTGAAGGAAGTCATGCTTCTTCAGACAGACCACCCTCAATACCAACTTAGAGTAGGAGGAAAAAAAGCTAAACTACTGATAATCTTCCATGTATTTACACTTCCAGTATTCTGTTTTGTAGCATTTTTGACCAACTGCACAGCAGGGATCTGCACTGAGTGGTCACAAAAACAAATAAATTGTCTGCCTAAGGATTAGACATGAGGGCATGAAAGTCTAAACCAACCCGAAATGGCCTGGAGACTTTCTGAGCAAGAGGTCAGGAGCAGCCCAGTGTAACACAAAGCCAGGGAATGTTTAGTCGGGCAGGCTGCACAGCCTATTGCTTTACAGCAAACTTCCATATCAGTAGTCCTCCAGACGGGCTCCAAAACACAAGCACTGGACTAATATTTTAAAGACATGAAGATGAAATAATGGAAATTTGCACAAGAGAATACAGCAGAACTTCTAGGAAGGAGGCAGGAAAGTAAAGAAAAATGCTTCAGAAATTTACATCTGTGGTACAGTTAGATATTTTCCTCTCCTCCTAAGAAAAAGAGGGGAAATAAAGACCATCACAATCATTAACTATTTTACAGGACATAATATGTACCTCAAGATATACTGTAAATATATTTTGACAATAAACCCTTTACAGTTTATACTCAGTGTTAAAATCTGGAATAATCTGTTCACAATACTGCATGTCCTTAGCCTTCATTGATGAAAATTATTTTGGTTTTGTCAGCTTTTGATGACTAAGATCACAGTTTCAAATTCTGGCAATTACATAGAACCAAGAAGTGCCAAAAGTGAGAAGTAGTGCCAGAACTAAAATGAATGCTAGTACTGATACTCATTTTGAAGTGATTGACTGCACAGGCAGATGACAAAATAACTTCTGTTCATTACAAGGTCCTTTGCCCTCCAAACAGACTAGAAAATTCAAGTGTCTTTCTTCCGTACATGGATATACGTGATCTTTCCTTCTCCTCAATCTAGCCTTCAAGCAAGTAAATAAATTTGAAATCTGTTTTCTTTCCTTGCTCACTTTCTAACACAGTGTTGTGGGCTGATCAAGGCTACCAGCACTGATGGAGACATCAGCCTTTTCCTGTTTTCTTCAACAGTCCTTGGGTATCTTGGTATTTCAGCTTCATTCTGAAGAATCAGCGGTCTGCTAGCACTAAATAAGTGCAACAGAGCCAGATTACATGGCAGCTGTATCGAGCCATGCTGTGCACCAGGTTCACACTTTGCTTCCCACTCAGGCATTGTTGCCTCAGACTGCTTTGGTACATAGTCTATGGCTTCCACTGGGCCCCACCTAGGACCAGCTGACCCTCCTGGCACAGCCTCACTGCCCCTGGCTACCAACACATGGCCCTCTTGCAGCCTTACATTAGTATTATACACCTCTGCCCAGATGCTTCCACCATACCAGGAATTTCACCAGCTGGAATTAATGTAAATAGAGATGTATGGAGAGGCCAAAAAGTAAATCATCAACTCAAATTCTGTACTGAAGGCCTTGTTCTCCTTTTACCCAAATTTACTCTCAAAGGAAGTGTTGCCTTAGAAGAACCCAGCTTACGCAAGAGAAGCCATGCAGCAAAGAACCAGGATGGCAGAGATTTATTGCTAGCAGCTGACAAATTATGTAGTTCCCAAACACTGCCAGATTTTATGAAAAAATACCTGAGCTTACTGCCAATAAACCGTGTCATTGCCTCATTTCTACAACCTTCTAAATGTTTCTGAGGACCACCAGACCACCTTGCAGTGCAAACCTCACCCGAACCAGACATTACCACAGATGCAAAATTTTATCCATCTAGTATGAGCACAAGACACAGTGGCAAGAAAGCTAGCAACACCTGTGTTTTGGGTCAAAATTCAAGAATGTCAAGTGAATTTGAACAGTTAATACTGCTTTACATCAAGAGGCTGAGCATTTTTCAGCTGATAGGGGAAGAGATTTGAGCTGAATCTGTAATAAGGATATTGACTCAGCCAGGGTCAGAGAAGGACAAACTGCAGAATTAAACCCAAGTGTCCTGAAGTCTCAACTATGGCCATAACAAGTTGACCTCTGACTACCTTTACTGGGGCCACTAATCAGAGCTTCTCCCACCTTACAGTATCTCCTCCACAATGTATACAACTAAACAAGAAAAAGAACTACCTCTCACAGTGATTCGGCATTTTCCTTAACATTGTTGTACAGCTGTGTTCAGCAGGTACACAGTTAGGACATTTCTTTTTATTACATAAATCTGTCTAGTTGAGCAGGTTTCTTACTCCCATCTACGTCCCCCTCTGCTAAACTCCCACTGATTTTTAACAAGACAGAATTAAAACAAAAGGCACATAACAAAAAGGTAGTGGAAAAAGGTTATCAATCTGACCAATATGAAATTCCTAAATATATCACCTGCTAGCTGCAAAAAAAAAACCCTCTGGTATGTTAAAAAAAACTGTAACAGTATCTTAGTTCAGTGATTACACAGGACTGATGACATTTTATCACAGAACTTGGCACTTAAGAAACAGTTAAAGGCTTTACAGCAAGAGACTGCAGCAGGTTTCTTGGTGTTGTAAAAATAGTAAAATGTCATGGCATTTTAGCATTCACTTTGTTAAGCTTTAAAATACTCATCTTTGTCATCAGACTTCTTAGGGCCATTTTCAAAAACTTCGCATTTCATATTAAAGCAAAATCCAGTCAGTGTGCTCTACATGGAAACGCAAGGGTCCAAGCACGTTCAAAAAGTCTTCTGAAAAAGCTGTTAAGCTCAAATACTTGAAAGTAGAAGCAAATTAGCATAAAACATGATTAAACCATTAAATACCATAAAAGTGTCAAATCATAGAATATGTTTGACACTCACGTAAGGGAAAATCTAATCTAAACACATTAGTGGAGGACAAAGCATAAAAAAAACCTACCCTCAACTCCAAATGCTTGTCTTATTTTAAAATAATCTTAGAGCTTCCAAATAAAGTTGAAGATGACGATTTTCTGTAAGGATTCACATAGCAAAAAGCATCCCAGTGGCTTCAAATCACATTAACTGGTTTGCACCGTCTTCTTGTCTCAAGATGAAACAATTGCTTATTTTATGCCATGAGCAAACAGGAATTCCAGTCTTTACACACAGTTGAATCAGCTCAGAGAGAATCTACTCATGGACTCACAATGTAGAGCAAAAGAAAAATTTTCAACAAAAAGTATTTTGCAAGCCATCTTTAATGTATACCTTCCACTTTATTTAAGAATTAATCCAACGCACAGTAAAGGCCATTTAAACTCAGATTTCTGGAAAAGCACAGGGAAGGAAGTAGCTGGCCTTCACTGACTCGGCAGGATTTTAGACATCCAGCTTCTCAAGGTCTCCTGGAAAAATCCCAGTCTACATTTAGTCTGAAAGAGTGACTAAATTACAGGATTTAAACAAGTCTAGCCTTTTTCCAATTATTTTTTTATACATTTTTCACTTCCTAAATGACTGTGTCTCCATTCAAAGAAAAAATAAGTAAGTTCATGTTACTGTTTAGCAATTATGTCAGAATAGAAATCACCACAGCCTTAGTCACACAAAATCTTTTCCAGTGGCCAGTGCCTATTCATGGAACTGAAAAAGCCTGAATTCTTTATCTTTGCCCTAGACTGGAGTTCAGGGATTTTTTTTCTGGGTATGAGCGTCTGGCTTTTGTTTATCTGGGCTGTCAAAGTAAAGTATCTGCATGGAATAACACAGGAAACTCTGCAGCAAAAGCAACAGTAAAGCGAACTAATGATGTGGTATTTATCCCCCAAACTCAGATGTAACAGACTTCCCACAGCAAAATTGCTTATTTCAGAGTCTGTTTTACATTCCCTCTAAAAAAGATCTGCTACTTGGTAATCCCCTAACACATCTCACTCACTTTTCTACCTAGCAGGGATGCCATTTTTACTGCAGATATTACTGAAACACTTTCTGGAGGACTTTTCAGTAGCTTACATCTGGAGAAAGATAGTACTCTTACAGCATATTACAAAAATTTTTCCTACAAACATTTTTAGGAAGCTTACACTACTGGCAATATGCTGAAACATTTGAGAACTGGCGAACACTCTGTGACCTGAAGCCATAAAGAAATTTAGCTCCAGAATCATAATCATATTTTGCCCTCAGACAGAAGCATAATCTATTTGGCTTTGAAATCTTAAATGCTGAAGAAAATGACAAGAGCAGCAAAAGGCAGAAACTAGCTTCTCCCCTGACATGCTTTAGGAGGGTATGAAGCTTCTCACCTTTCCAGAACTCCTCACAGAATATATGTTTAAGCTCAAAAACATCACGAGTCTTTTTCTTCAAGACATTTATTAGTATGCCACAGAATACCCCACAAACCATTGTTATCTTGAGTCAAGAGCATGGTCAACATGACAGCTCCCCAGGCACCTTAACACGGCCAGTGCAAGGTGAAACCCAACTCACGCAGAGGACAGACTATTATCAAGGTCCAATAAGAGATTGTGGGCTGCTACAGGAACTTGGGACCTACTTCAAACACTCCTACTCTGTGTTCCTTAACTGAGAGCAGGAATGGAAAGAATTGTCAGCTAAAGGTATTTATGGTGTTTGTTGAACTGGTCAAAACCAGAAAATATTGACTTTTGCTTCTGTTAAGACTTCAAGGTTATCAGCCCATCGAACAGAGGTCACTGTTCATGTATTTCTTGATGTCACGGTGCTTAAATTGTTAAGAAATTTATGGGCACAGTGCTGAACTACTTAAAATCAACTCATACATTTTCTTTATGCATTTATTCTTTTCCATTTAAATCTTTGCTGTACCAAAACCAACTTCACTGGCTAGGAAGGTGATACAGGCAAACTTTTGCAGACTTTGTATAGTCAGAAGAAAATCAGTGTCTAGTCAAGACAAGCTCTTCATTAACTTCTGATCTCTACACTTAGGCAGTTAAAAAGGGCATGGTTGGTACATGCAGACAAGCCCAGATTACTGAACACACTTGTTTCAAGGACTGGCTTTCACGTACTCAAGTACAGTACGTCACACCAAGGAAACAAACTTCTGGGGACAAGGAAACAAAAACCAAAACATTTTAAACAGAAGAAGATTGTTTTTAGTTATCTTTGTTGACGCTAATGACAGGAAACATGGAAAAGGGCACTCCCAAAATAGACACTCAAGGAAAAGACTGTGATCAACTTGCTTAACATTTTGCATTGCACACCTGAGAATGATGGCTGGAGCTATGTTCAAAACACCATCTGAACTCCTCACCCTATATATATATACCTCAGGCAGCACAGGCTAAAAGATCTCACAAGACACAGCAGTAGTGTGAGCAGAACACATCAGGTTCTTCAGGTCACAAGCCAGTCTAACCCACCAACCAGCTGCTGCAGGGGTGAGCACAGAGCCAGACTGTGCGGGGGCTTCCCCACACACACTGCAGCTCGCTACCACAGACACAGACAAGATCTGCATTTCAGTCCAGGAGAGTTTGAACCTTTTCTGATTCAGACCTACTTAAAGGGCAGGAAATAAGCACAAACAGCATCTTGGCATTTGGGACTAGTAAGGAAGGAACAACACCAAATCTCATAATGACAACCAAAAAAACCGCAAAAGCGTAGAGCCTTTACAATGGCAGAATTTACCAGTAAAGAGGTGGTTTCCTCTATGCTTTCACTTTTTTTGAAAGACTTTAGTCTTTCAACACCACAAGGCGTTATATACATTTATTACAGGGACATTGAACAAATATTACTTAGTTGATTTGGTGTCTTTTGAAATAAAACTATGATCAAACACTTTGTTAGCCACTACTGAGAACATTTTCAGTTATGACGGCGGACATAGTTTAGTGGTGAACATGGAGACACTGGGTTAATGGTTAGACTTATTCACCTTAGAGGCCTTTTCCAACCTTAACAATCCTATGATTCTATGAACTGATAAATTTTTCTCTTTAATTTGAACTAGAAACATTAGAAAGCAATATAACTTGCGGCAAACATTTAAATAGCAGCTTTGAGTAAATTCAGATCAGGTTTGTTAACTCATGTACTTATTTCCTAGCAAACTGGCTCTAATTTATGAAAATTCAAGTGTAACACTGAAAAATACTCATGTTTGCACACGCATTAAGTTATGTTTCCTTATAAAAAATACACGGTTGTACAGAATACTGCATATTTTACATAATCCATATGTACTTACAAAGTAGGTTTTCTATTCTTTTTAATAGATTTGTATAAAGGAAAATTTACTTGCAATCTCTCTGTAAATAAGTGATCCTGATCTGAGCCCAAATTACTTGACAGGGTGATAAGCCAGATAAGGACAATTGCTAGTGATTAAAATACAAATCCTTCCAGTGTTAAATGAATTTAAGTTCAGTATTTTGCTAAGCAGTTTTAGGACAGACATGCCTTTTTCTTTTTCCCCTTTAAATACAAACATAGTTATCAGAAAAGGGAAAAACCCAGAACATACACAACTCATAACCTGAATGTGTGTTTTAGAGTCTTAAGGCAAGATATAATTCATTCTACAATATTCACTAAACACATTTACAGGATCAGACAGGTTTTCAGAATCTCTGAGACAAACTAATACTGCAATCAAAGGATTAGCAAACCAGCTGCCTATGTGCCATTACAGCTGATTATCATAGACTGTAGACAGCTAGCTTACTTGGAAAGTGCTTTCAGCAATACTCCATTGTTGCCAGAGAGAAAGGTATAGCAGGATAATGTGATAATAACTCATTATTTTATTTATTATACATAAAAAGGGAACTTATGTAATATGAATTGCATGAGCTTTTAGAAAATCTTGTTATAAACTACATTTACAGTAAAACCTGACAAAATGAAGAAGAGGAGGCTTAATAAACACTGCCATTCAGAGCTAAGGATGCCACACAGCGAAGATTTGACTTTTCAATCTTTTCCCCCAATCTCACTACAGACTAAACCAATGCCAAAATTCATCTTATCATGAGACCTTATTACCTTATACATGTTAGAATAAAATCATGGAAGGAGAAAAAAATGGAACAATTTGGACGTTACAGGTTTATCTTCAAAATGTTTTCAAGTATCTTTTCAGTTCACATGTAGAAAAAATTGTGAAATAGAAACTTCCAATAGCCCTCAATAAAAAACTGCTCTTGTTATTATATAGTCCTCCAACAGTTTGTTATGTCCAAATACTTTTCCCTCCCTAGGGCCAAGAGAAAGAATTTTTGTTCTTAGTGGAGACTGAGCTACTACCAGACAGGAAAGCAGCAGAACTCAGCATATATAAAAAGATACTGATGTGTTTACAGCATTGCTTACAAAAAAAAAAAAAAAAAAAAAAAAAGTCTTTTATTTTCTGGTAACAATAGTAACCAACTTACTTCATCCCTCAGGTAGTTGGTAAAAGAAATAATGTTAGCAGAGTAGAGCTGTGTATTTCTATCAGAAGTATGGACATGGCATTCTTTTTGCTGCATATGGTTTACTTTGACTAACGCTGGCTTCAGCCTATGTAATTTGAAATTATATATTAAATCCTAAGATTCCTGTACGGGGAGAAAAACAGGATCATCCTGATCAGAGTTATCTAGCTATTGATATAGCTTCTGTATCTCAGAAGAGGAAGCCAAAGTCAGAGAGGACAGGCTGCCTAGGGGAAACCACAGAAGTATAAATATGCACCAGTTATTCAAAGCACAGCTTTCCAGAAATCTTCTAGATTAAATAGATTATGCCTTCCTACTTGCTTCTTCTCTAGTTTGTCTTTTCTCCGTCACCTTCTGGGGATTTAAAGGTCTTTGAACATCCTGTGTAGGAGATGAGATGAAACAACAGCCATTCACAGTTTTTAAATGCTCTGTCTGAACGAGGCAGAGTAGTTAAAGAAAAGCAGCTTACCATAGTTTTATCCTCAGCTTCTTTGTTTACAACGTGCTTACTCTCCAAATCTTGCTTCCTGTCTCTATCTCATAATATTGAACAGTAAACCTCTCAGGTTTGCAAACCTTTTTCACTCTTACATAAAATCTCTTGAAATCCGCCTCCCTATCCCTTCATCCAAGTAAAGATGTCTAAGAAGGTCTAAACACAAGTTCATCTACACTGCCATTGTCGTCTTTATTTTTAAAAGCTGTATTTTCCATTACACGTTGGTTTTTTTCTAAATCACAGTTGCACATCATTGAGGACAACGAGGATGAGAAAACAGGAAATACTTCGATTGATGTGGGGTTTAATGTTACCCAGTCACCGTATTATTCAGGGACCAGAAGACACTAACAGAAATTAAAGTGAAGAAGATCCCAACAACAGAATCAGTTGGATCTCACAGAGGAAATATAAAAGAAGCTCATGCTCAGCTTCATTAAATCCTTTCCCCTTGGCCCCCCGCCTCTAATTACTATGTTGTAAGTGCTCTCTGAGAACACTGGACCATAAGGATGTACAACACAGGTATCAAGGCTAAATTGAAAGTAAAATAATAAAAACGTTGGCAGATAAATAAGTCTCTTCTCTGTGAAGAGAATAGAGCACAAAACACAAAAACAAAAATCCAGGCCAGGTTATCTTTGTAGAATAATAAGAAAGGAAAATGAAGAAAGTCTAACAAAGGAAATGTGCAACCGTTACCATCTGACAATAAACAAGTGACCACTGGTTACAGAGGAAAAGGAGCATTCCATGGATGAAAAAAAGAGGAATTTAATTAAATCATGTCTGAGCTTTCTCTACCTAATAAACAGAAAGACATCATTCTCTTCAGCTGAAGCTCACTTGGTTCAATACAAAGCCAAACAAGGAAGCAAAGGACAAACATAAATAAAGTTCTAAACAAAAATAACTGTTTTTTTCTCTACATGAAAATCAAGTTTCAGGGTATTTTCAACATTACAGAAAAATGTTAACAGGACCCGACACTTCTCAAGCTTTGCAAAATTACTAACCTGTAGCTGAAAACACAGACAGATAAGTACAATGAAATTCAGCAATCTCTGAACACACTGAGTAGCTTACTCAAAAAATACCATCATTATAATAGTAGTACTTGGACTTTAAAAGCTACTGAAACAGTTGAGTGCAGAATCTGTCCCATGACATTTAAAGTTCCAGGTAGATTTTACACAACCACAGAAGTCATCATTATGTACTCTTCCACCTCCCTGTTGCACCCCTCAAGCAGTAAGGTTCTCTCTTGCTATTCCTTCCCTTGATGCTTAACCTCATTGTACTTCCACCTTACCTGTCCAAGTCCCACCACATTCAGTCCCCCACTGATTTTTTTTCAATCTGCTTATCATTTCCATGCCTGCTCCTCCCCGATGCGTTTGATAGCAGATGCCAGTTTCTCTCCTAAGCACCACTACACCTTTTCTAGGTCACTCTATACATAGAGCACAGTTCCTGTGAGCAGCTGCCAAGTCACCGTCACTCTCACCTAATTTTATCCAAGCTTGTGCAGAAATTAATTTCTACCACAATTTAAGTCCATAATGAAGGAATTAGTTCCTCTTTTTAAAACCATTAGAAAATTATCAGCAAAACCCCCAAACTAACAGATGCATTAAGTTTGACAAAACACATGGCTCCACTGTGACAGTCTTTGGCATTCTTCAGCCTGTGACCTGGCTTCCACACTTCCAGTATTTTTTGCCCTGATTCATTTCACTGTGTCTTTATTGTGATTATTAATAAACTGAGACAGGATCCAACTCAGGCTTTCATCCAAATACATATCAAAACCATTAAAATAAGAAAGATGAAATCCATCATGGTTACTGTCACGTTGCCACAAAGTGCTTATCAAAGTCCCTATTCAGGAGAAGCAATTTTGTTCTCCCATTTTATGGGATAACATACGTAACTCCAGAATCTGAAGACATTCTGGTGACCTCTGTGGGCTCCGGTGAAGTGACTGGCACAAGCACCCACTGTGGAAGATTTTCTTGGTGATCCCAGGTGAGCCTGCCAGCCAAACCCAGAAACTGACCCGCAGGAGCTCACGCTGATATGCATTCACCAGTGGATGGGCACAGCACTTCAGTAAGAATGACAGCAGGGGAGATTTCTCCCACTGGATTTGTTTCTACCCACACAAAAAGTCCCTTTCTTAACCCTATGTCTGCTCTATAACCTAGAGACAGCAGATGCTAAGACAAGAGAAGTTCTTTTTTTCATGCTCTGCTTTCCTCTCCTGCCCATCATAAAGTACTGCTCACTTGCAATTTCCAATCAAATTTGACAGAAAAGACCTCGTGGATATGCATTTCTCCAGAGTTCAATGAAATCATGCTGGGTAGAGGCAAGTGGCACCGGAACCACTCCAATAGAAAGAAAAGATGCTTATTAGGCACAAGAGATTATACAGCCGAAGGAAAGATCACTTAGAAGTGCCTCCTACTTAATCCCAGCACAGCAGCTCTCAGAGGACCTCTGGCAAACACAACGATCCCAATTTGGTCAGAACTTTTCCCATCATCACATCTAATCCACATTTCTCACTTCCATAACATTTTAGCATACACATGTAACCATTTACACTTCACTTAAATTGTACTGAAGTTGTTAAGTTCTGGTCAAGTGCCAAATGGCAGTGCTAGAGGCAAATAGGAGGTCAGGATGGAAGGTGAGAAACACTGCAGAGGTCTCTCTGCTCCTTCTCAGCAGAGCAAACAGCTTCCCAAGCAAGACCAGTTGCAGTGGAACAGGAGAGGAAATGGAAGAAGAGCCACAATGCACACTGCATTCAGTTCAATGCAATGTCTTGCTGTGTTTTAATCTAAGCTCAGCCATACGCTCTTCACAGCAGTGCCCGTTTCTAAAGCATTACAAACAACTGAATCCTATGGGATCTACACACACACCCCCCTCACCTTCTGCTGAAGCACACACTAACATTAATCCTACACTGGCACAAGCAGCATCTTAAAAGAATCAAGAATTTTGTCTATTAAAATGTAAAACACTTGGCAGTAGGATGAACAGAGCAGACATTCTTTTCATTTTATACAGTTTTCTTGACATGAATAAATTGATTTAAAAGATTCCACTCCAGACACCATTTAAAGCTAAATGAATCTGAGGCTGACAATTTTTATTTTCTTAAGCTTTACTTTTTATATGTGTTCAAAGAAAACAAGGACTGACAAACATCACTGCAAGCATCACTATAGCAACTGCAGCTCTTGAAACTTCCTTGATGAAACACACTCAGATTCCAGATGGAACAAAATGCCATGTCTATCTTGCTTTTCTAAGGAGCCTCTCTTTCCTACAAAGCCTCCAAAGACTAGCAGGGACATCTGCTGCAGAAGTTGCCCTTGCAAAGACCACACAGATTCGGACAAATTCACCTATTTTCCACAGTTCTGAAAATAAATAAAGCAATCAATATCTGCACCCACATGCCTGCATGAAACGTCACCAGAATAAGAAAAGAGTTATGCAAGGTATTTATTTGAGTCCCTTTACAACCCAAGGGTTGACCTCATTAAAGTCAGAGGCAGTTTTGCCACATATTTCAGCAGATCCAGAATTCCACACTTAAGGGAGATTTCTCCAGTAGCCCAGCTCTTTGACTCATCACACTGCACCCATGGTATTTTGTAACATTTCACTACATCTGCTGCCAATCAATTCTGCCTAACTACCTGGATACAATTTGCAGAAAAGGCTGTTTAGCCTTGAATCAAAACCTTAGAAAACACAGCAATAATAATGTACTTTTTTTTTTAAGTGCTGTGGAAATTGTAAACAAATCCAGGGTTGTTTTAGCTCTAGGAAAAGACAGAAGACTGGAGTAAAGGCATCATTGGCTTACATATTTTATGCAGCCATCCAGGGATGAATAACAGACAATTGTGTATTTTGTTCATTGGTTCCATTGTTCTGCATGAAAATTCAGTGTTCTGGAAACAAGAAAAACCTAAAGATCCTTTCAGATGCCAGTACAAACTATAACTGACATTATAATATTCAAGTAAAAATTAAAGCATCATCAGAACGCATCAGTTCTCCACTATATTCCCATTGCCAAAAATAGGATTAATGGAATTCACATGGAATTAATGAAAATTCTGATAGATTCTCTGGTTTGGCTCCTATTCTGAAAAATAATTATCAAGACATTCGTCTGGCTCTTGTCTAATCCCTTTTCGAGTTTGCAAAGCCACCCCTCAGTTCCAAGGTGAACTTCTGATATTTATTGCACCTTCTGGGCTAAATGAAGGCCCTGGGCAGGACTGTGGTGCCAGGAAAGACAAGTAATTCACCACTGCTAACGGCAGGCACAGATGCCAGCATTTACAGGGCTCTTGCAAGCCACCATTTTCAAATGGCAATATGGTCATGTACGAGGAACATCATTATGCCCTGGAGATTCAGCCCTTTGTCCTTCAGTTCACATAAATGAAAACAAGTGTTAATACATCAAAGAATACTGTCTGTAGTTCTTATTGCAAGTTTCTGCTATGGCTGACAGATGTCTCAGTTCTTATGAGTGGAAGAAAAAACATTTCCTAGCAGACACCAAATATTTGTGCTTTCTTGGCACACCTCTGAGGAATTCAAGAACAGGAAAATGGGGACAGTATGAATTTTCCTTCTGAAAAGAAAATAATAATGGAGGGAAATATATACAGATCATGAAATTAATTAATATTGTGCAGGCCATATTTGAAAAATACTAGACAGAACACACATCTATACTTCCCTTCTAGAGCCCTGGGCATAACACTCAAAAGACCCTCAGCTGCCAATTAACCAGAGTCCCTATAAAATCTATCGCAGTGAGGAATCTGACAGTCACTAGTGGGGAAGGTACAAAAAAAAGGTTTACATTACCACTGTCATTTGACAAATGCGTAAGTAGTAAGTTCAATTATTTTTCTTCAATAATAGCTTTTCATTTTTAAAATCGTAAGTGAGGGAATGTCTACAATTTCTGATGGAAATCTTATGTATGGAGTTCAGATCTGAGAAAAAGTTCAAGTAGTATCAATATCTAACCTGCAAGCAATGATGAGAAACTATCATCAACAGCAATAACAACTGAAAACATTTCTTAAATGGCTGTCTAAATTCTTAAACCAAATATCTAACAAAAAAATATTTTCTAAATTACATAAATGGAGCTTTAGGTACTAAATGCAAACCCCAGACATGCAAATTTGATTACACATTTCTGGCATACTATCAAGGCACAGAAAAACAACACATATACTTGTCTGCTTAACTAGAGATGGTTCTGCTCATTATTATTCAGAATCTTTAAAACTTTTTTTTTTGTGAGCTAAACAAGTTCAAGGAAATCACCTCTCACTTGTGCATATTTTGTGGGGGGAAAAAAGTAAAACTTCAATGAAATTACTTCCTTACAACTATCTCAGCTACTTCTAAGCGCAAAGATGGCAGGCAAGATCTATGGCTGTAGAGTTCCCACATCACAAAATATGGCTCTAAGAACATGCAGCATTATTTAGATCGTGTCAAGGGAAGCTACAACCTTCTAAACTATCAAACATATATCTTTCACGTCTGTCTCAAAATATGTCACTGTTAAGCTTATGGGGGGGGAAAAAGTCAACAACAAAAGCTTCGGTGAGGATTTTTAAGTTTGTCCTTCGCATTCTAGCATTACTAAACAAATAAGCTGCAGCGGTCGGTTAGACTTTTCCTATAGACTATTATCAATACCTGTGTACTCTTAACATAGCAAATGCTCAAATCAACTTATTTTTTCCAACTGGGGTGGAAAATCTGAGTTTTCAGCTTGGTCAGCAATATTTCCAATATTTTTAGCTTTTGACAACATTGTTTTAAATACCGGCAGAACTACCATTTCTCAAAAAAGAAATCTGCAGAAAATAATAGCCATTGGTATGTCCTCCTCTGTCTGAGGCTACAATCCCTAAAAATTAAACCAGTATTTTATGAGAAATTGTAAATCAACTCCCTCTAGGCTCAAGTAGCAACTATATGTCAATACTTGTGTATTAGCTCAGTGCTCACTCCTCTCCACGCACGTAAGACTTACTAGCAAAAAGACTACCACTACACTGACTCACCATCAGTTCATGCAACCTTTACAGTAATTCTAAATCCCTGTGAAAAAGCAAACCAAAAAAACCCAGTACATTTTCTTTCAGACAACTTATCTGCACTGTAAAACAAACGTTGGTTTAAAAGCCAACTGTAACCACTCAGCAGCACTGCCCCTTGCACTGCCCTGCTCCCAGAAAATGATTAACACCATCGTATGGGACAGGCTGCTTCCCTCCTTCATAATCAACCCTGGTAAGTTTTCAGACAATACAGGACTATTCAGATCCCCATCCTGGCCTGCTTCTTTATGTCTCTATTAACTGACCTGCAGCTGTACAAACAGCAGTGTTTCACCAGCATACAGTCTCCTTTACTACAATTTATCTCATTCAATAGCACTTCCTTAAGCCTAAATAAGTCCAGCGTCTGAAAAACAGTAACAAACACCTTCAAGACACACTCCCTAGTCTACAAAAAGATACATACCAGGTCTCAAACAGAAAATTGCATGGCAGTCTGTCTACCGTATCTCCACAAAGGGGTTTTGCTGAAACCGTAAGTCCTGGGGAGTCTGAGGGGCCATGTGTTAGTTTTATGAATATTCTGACTCATTATCAGGTTCCATTCTCAAAACACAAAACAGCACTGTATAAGCTTTGCCAGTACAACCATCAACAAAAGCCACCATTTATTTTTTCAGGTAGAGAAGGTTTCCCCAGCTGTGCTAAGAATGCCATCATCTTCCTAAATAAACTATTAAACTGATGAGGGGACTGTAATTTCTAAAGAAAAGTCTGGAAAGAGTTGTTTTTTCAAATTTGCAAAACAAGTCAGCTAACACGAGCAAACAGTCCCTCTCACAGCTGACAGCCCTGGCTGGCAGCAGGCTGTAACTCATTTTCATGCTTCCCGCTGCTCCCCCTGCAATCTTTTTGGGCGCTTCTGGGTAAAAGAGAAAGACTGAAGAGAGATTCAGACAGATCCATGTAACACACATCCAATCCACTGTTAAAAGCAATCCACATTACAATGGCTCAGCTACACTAAATTATTCTGGATTGTCTTTGCACAGACATCTCAGGGCACAGTTTATCTTCTTGGTTGTTCAAAACATTCAGCAGGGGAGCACTTATATGAAAAGCTTTTTATATTGGTGCTGCTCAGAGCTACTGTATTTTTTAGAAAGCCTGAAATCTTATCCAGATCAAAATCATAGGTTCAATACAGAAGGACAAACTTGGCATCAGAGTTGAAAATCCTTCTGTCAGGCAGACTTCTCAGAGCGTGTTCTTTCTTGATCTCTTACAACAATTCCCTCAGTTACTGAGTATTTTAGGAAAGTTACAAATTAATACAGGGAATATACTTTTAATATTAGCCAAAACCCAGCTTTATGCCTTATAGAAATTATTTCAATCATTAACAGTTTAAGAAAATGGATTTAAATACATTTAAAAAAATAATTTACAGATTGCAAAGAATGGGACATATGAAAACAAGATCGTATTTTTCTAAGGTGGCGATGTTTACGTCTTTAACACATTATTTCTCATTTGATTTAGAGTATAGCACAAGAGCAGTCAATCTAACCAAGAGTACGAGAAAACCTTTGAATGTCCTGTTACAGCTATTGTGTCTCACTAACGCCAAGGAAAAAGGCGAGGGACAGGAGGGGCCACATTCAACTTTTACAAGAGCCAGCAGAAGTTACAGCCTGGAGTTTATTTCCAAGAACTCAGCTAACCCCTTCAGCACAATAAAACACAGCAGTTGATGGGTGAAGCAGTCTTTTCTTTCTTCCCCTCCCTTTCTGAACTGCCTCTCTTCGCTGGGAGAGAAAGCGCTGAGGCTCCCCTGCCCTGAATGCCTGGCTGTGCTCCAAGCTGCGCTTAATGAGGTCCCGGCAACTCCCTGGCACTGCAGACGCCTCTCAGCGCCACAAACAGCCTTCATCAAACAGACAAGGACCGCGGGCAAAGCCGCGCCTGACAGCAGGGCTTTTACTTCCAAAATAAAGAGACACACAGACATTCTAGAATATCGCATACCCCGGACTTCAACTGAGCTAATCCCATGTCACTTCAACTCTCCTCCAAGAAAAGAGGGCGCTAAAACCTTACAACAATTAACAAAGTTTACATATAGTGCTGTTCAAGTCAGCTAACATTTGATGCAAAAGAAACCCTTAACTCTTCTAATTTCATTTGTTAGAAACACAGTTATATATTCAATATTTGAGGGGAAAAAATAGATCACTAGTAATGAATTCTGACTTCTTTTCTAATCACTGATAGGGCAAATAACTACAACAGGAACCAAATTCTACAAAGCAGGAGATTCATTCTTTAAACAAGTATCAACTATAGAAAACACCTCAATAATACGTTAGTGACACTACTTACTGTAATTTGTTCAAGAATGTAATGCTCACTCATACTTCCACATTTTTAAATTACAGTAATTTTTATGCTTTATATCCATATTTTAGATGATCTCCGTTTCTGACTGACTACAAGCTTGGTTTAAAACAAAAAAGATTACAATACAACCTAACTATACAATAAAGAGCAGTTTGTATGCTTCCAAGATGACCTATACTAAGTTTTAAGTAAAAAAAAAATTAGCCAGAATATAATGTGCACAGAAAAGTGCTGTCTCTTACACATTTATGGAGTAGGATTTTCTTGTTTGGCTTAGGGGTTTATTTACTTGGAAAGAAATGCCACTTTTCTCTACAATAATTTGCAAACTTTATTAAAACAGTAATTTAATTGAGATTGACCAACTATCGTATTACAGGGTATAACCCAAAATCCTTGCTAACAAAACACATCCTTTCAAAAAGATCACTTGTGCACAGGAGAGACACCCTGCGAGAAACCACACATTCAGATCCTACTGGCAGTCAAGTTCCATCTGGAAAGGGTAACTTTTGTAAATTACCAGCAGTGAATCAATAAAGAATCCCACCTCCTCAGGCTTAATGCCAGCACTGCCCAAGCTCAAAACAAACACGTAGGAAGTTTACTCCCATTACCATCTTGTGCTGAAAGCAGTTCTCAGCCCTAGTCTTTTGTTTTAAACACAAAAATTACATACATTATATACGGTATTTAGCAAAGGCATTTACTCTGCAAACCTTACATTAAAGACATTCTGTTTGTAGTATCTAATGAACACACCAAGTAAATCCTAGGTTACAACCAGCACCAGCTCTCTCCACCCATGCCAGCCTTGCTGGAGTGGAACAAGCTTTTCCCAAAGGTAAGGGAGGAGGTTACTGCTTGATTGTGTATGAATGAACAAGGAATTAGAACAGCAAGAGACTGTACCTAATAAAATATGTGGATAAGCTTTAATGAGAGCACAAAGTGAAGTTGTAATAAATGCTACAGATAAAACCTAATGCCTCCCCACTGCTGAGAGGAAGAAGGTGGTGCAGGTCTCTCCAGATGACACTTGGCAACGAGACATTGCTCCCTATGAAAGGGCATTTCGTAGCATGTTGCTCAGTAAAGCACTGCATTTGAATAATTTTGCAAAGGCAAACCATTTAATTAAATACAGTAGTAACAGCACACACAGGGTGTGGGAAATACAAACAGCAAACAAAAAGGACAAATAAGGAAGGTTAAGGGTACAAGAGAAAAGATGCCGAAAGACAGCAGGTAACTCCATCTGCCCAAGAGTGGCAAAGCACTGGCTGGGTTACCATTGCTGTGTCAATCGATGCCCACATTAATCACAAATTATATATCCATTGGTCATAACACTGCTATAAGTTGAAATGGAAAACCACTTTTATACCTAAATAATGATTTAGTGTATTAGGTATCATTTAATTTTAAAATGAATTAGCCATCCACCATATGGTATTGAAGAAAAGGGTTGCAACTAACATCATCCTCTCACTTTGTTAATTTCAGATTATGAAATACATATGTAAGGATATTTGAGAAGAGACTTTGATTCTGCATAATTAACAGGATGGGAGAGATGGAAATGTTTGCTCTTCTTAACAATATTTAGCAACCTGTAATTTAGCAAACTGCTATCATGAAAAACCTGTTATTCCATTTATCATTTTCTCACCAAACTGGACTAAAATTTCAGTCTGGATTCCATTTAAATCTTTGTAACGGTGCAGCTGAACATAGTTCCATAATCACACCACTGAGTACTTGCTAAATAGGCTATATTTTGAGAGAGAAGGAGGTGAAAGACCTTTTCCTTTAGATACACTAAAGTAGCCTTTGAATCAGACTGAGGGACAGAGTGAAAAGGCACCAACAATGCCCACATCAGGGTAATGAAGCAGAAAAGCAGCAGGATCAGCAGCAGCAGAGCAAAGGAGCTGCGAGGACACTGGACCTCCCCCACTGCCGGCAGGATGGCACCAGTGCCTACGTGACAACACG
Organism: Corvus kubaryi; assembly: GCF_017639235.1. Lineage (NCBI taxonomy): Eukaryota > Metazoa > Chordata > Aves > Passeriformes > Corvidae > Corvus > Corvus kubaryi. The sequence continues at coordinate 26,486,622 of NW_024581135.1, forward strand.
GTGACAAAGCACACCACAGTACGGGTGAAGCTTTCAGATTAAGGCCACGCACCTTCCATGTACTCCTTCTTCAGGGGGCAGCTATGTGCTTTGGAAAACCACACTTCTTATCTGCTTGTACCATCACTGGTGCGCAGCACAAATCCCCGGATGCTTAACAAGGAGGAGACGGGAAAACGCTCAAGATTGGTCTTTCGTCATTCTTAATGCACGGGCGAAATGATCAGAAGACTTTTATTTTCAGTAAAATAAAAGGTTTTTCCCAATGACTCAATGCACATCATTTACAAGGATTATCCTGCTGGTTAAAAGGCATTTCAGCAAGCTCACTGCTCAGGGTATGAAAAGGTTTTAGGGTGTTACATTAGTTTCCCTCCAGCTATTCACTTGGTGCCAGTAATAGAGTACAGTATTTTTGAAATCCTACACTTATATTGCATATGTTTTTTGGATGATTTCCAATTCTGACCAGTTTCAGATGTTAGGCACACAAACATAAAGTATTTTCCAGTACACTTTTCTGGTTTCTAAGCAGGAGCATCTTAGGACTCTCCAAGATAGAGATTATAGCATTTCATGTAAAAAAAAAAAACAAAACCCACCTCTAGAAATTTTTCTTTCACAGATATGAAATGAGTATTTCTCTTTTTCATAGTCCTGTTCTATGCTGCACATGTGCCAACAGTTTTTAGAAAGAAACCAACTGTATCAAATCACACCTTCCATAGAAAAGCAACAATGGGCCTTACCCAACTAAAATGCAAATATGGATGTCAAGCAATTCGAAATTTTAAATGCAATTCAATACCCTTTAATGTCATTAATCAATATTCTTTTCAGGAAGGTAATGGCATGAAATAGCTTGCATTAAAAACAGCAACAAAACATTTTGCTAGCAATGACCTCCTTCAATCTTGGTAAGATTGACATCTTTCTCTAGAGTTGGAATAGACAATTATAGCCTTAGTACATGTAAGCTCACATTTAAAATGTCCACAATTGACTACCAAAACCATTTGTTTACCAGGTCACAAAAAAAAAAAAAAGAATTATCCAATTGTGTAAAAGTCCATTATAAAGTATTACTTTATTAAAAAGCAATTAAGCACCAAATAAAATCTGACTTTATGCAAATCCAAGCTGTTTACTATGAACACAAGATAAATGTCTTTCTTTGGCTTATCATTCAAGACCAGTATTCAGCAGAACATAAATGTACCCTTAACTTTGTGTTTATCATTAAAGATTTGTTAATTTTCTGTTGTATATGCCCCAAGAAATTATGATTTTGAACCTGGTATTTAGCAAGTTTGCAATAGATCATACATACAATAACAAAATCAGTAATCACGTCCTTTTTTTCTCGCTTATGTTAGTATCTCTAAAAATCATAGAGCTGTCTAACACCAAGTTTGTATCAGTCCCGTGTTTTCTTCAAAAATGAAAATTACTTTCTTAAAATCTCATCTAAGATACACATTGCACATTCTTCCACATGTAATGCTTACAGCTTATCCAAACATGACCAGAACCGCATAGTAATAGCTTATGTCCATAATGCAGCTATTACTTTACTGAATAATCCAAAACGGAGCAACAGATGAAATGGAAGAAGAAAAACACAAAAAAACCCAGCCACAATCAACTCTTTAGCATGAAATATTTAAATTATAAATAGGTTAAGTATAAGCTTATGTAAAATTGTACTGATGATTTATTTAAACAACTAATTTTTCAGAACAGCAACAGTATTATTTTAAAAGACATCAAATATGATACAGTACCAGAACTAGAAACAGTTTGTCAGAGCTCTGCAAGTTTTCTGTTCCAATGTCTCTCATCTCTTACTATTTCTTCCACTTTAGATGCCTCTCAAAAGCCACCTATATCTGCAGCATAAATTTCAGGCAATAATATCCACATCATTTACATATCTTTATTACTTACATTTTCTTATTATCTTAAGTAAACAAAGGCTCACAAACCTAAAAAGTTTATAGAGCCTTTACCCTCCTGCTGCCAGGGATTAGCATATTTAAGCATTCTAAGGAGGCCCTCATGAAACAAAAGATAAGGGCTAGGAAGTACCACAAAGAAATGCTTCTCAAGTAGAAATGGGTGCTTTAAAATAAAACAAAAGGGACAAATAAAAAACAAAAAAAACCCCAACACTTAAGCATTCACACCACTTGCTATTTACCCAGTGATAGAAACAGAGGTTAAAAAAAAAAATCACTGCAGAAATTCAAAAGATGATAACAAAGGCGCTGTATCATACACAACCAGCTCAAAGTTATTCAGTTCCTTTTTCCTTGCAGCAAAGGTCTGACCCAAAGCTCACTAAAAAGCACAATATAGTCAAGCTCCAAAACAAGCCTCTTTCTCCTATAAATCAAGTAAACTACCACAGGGAATAGCAGATGAAAAAAAAAGAAATCTCTCTCTCTTCATGCAAGAAGTTCCCAAAACATCAACACTTAAGCCAAGATTTTCATTGAGACAATCAGTTTTAAATTGATGTGTTTTTTTACACATCAGTAGTGAACTGCTGGGTCTCTTGTGCTCCATGGACCAATTGTGGTGAGACAGATTTTTCTCCTAATCGGCCGCTCAATAACTCTAGACAACCCTGTTATTCAGTAATCCAGGAGTAATTCTCTCTTTCTCTCCCGGGGCCATTACACTGCCTCTTAACCCCAACTGAAGTAGGATTAGCACCATTTTGCCTCTTCCCCTCCCCTGCTTACTGCTGTTTCTCTTGAGCTAGAGCTGACACTCATGGAATCGCATGGTGAACCAATCTGGAGAGACGCTCTGGGGAAAGAACAAGCTGGGAGCAGGGGGACGTTAGTCTTGAGAAGCCTGCTCTCGGAAGGGTCTCACTGAAGCCCTGGTGCCCGCAGGGAAGAGAAGGCAAGGCGAGCTGGCTACCAGTGCGTACTGGACGCGAGTGGAAGTCCACAAAGGTAGCCCTTGCCAGGTCAAGGTTCAGACCAACTTCAGTTGCCACAGAACTGCAGCCCAGGCTTCACTGCTTCCTTCAAAAGCAAACCAAACATCTAACAGTTCTACAAATGCAAAGAAACCAGTAATTTTAGCCAACGGTCATATCACTGAAGTAGAAACTTGTACTCATCAAATGCTGGCTGGAGGCATGTTAGAAAACTGTCATTGTTGTCTGATTGTTTCAGTATTCCACTGTGTGATTCCATCCACACAACCATGAATTAAAACCAAGAACTTTTTCATGGGGAAATTATATTTTAAATCACTGACTTGTCACAGTGCCTTTGTGGGAATTTTACAGAAGTTTAAGGTGCAACCTCGTCCTGCGCTGAGTAATTAACAGTATAGAATTGTACAAAGAACAGTAAAATACAAAACCTTTGCAGTCTAAATGCCACTGCACTTCATTCTTTGACCTCTGTGGAGCTAAAATGTAACACCATCTATTTCACAGCAACCTATTACCAAGTACATCTACCAGTCGATGAAGAAATTTCAAATTTCTTTGTAAAGAAATGAGAAATGCAAAGAATCTGTTATGTTACTAATAACACTTCAGGATTGCTTGGTTCAATTTTTTTGAAGTGCTTTAATACATTTTTGATAGCTCAGTGAATGGACTTCTGGGTAGTCAATTTGCATATATTTTGATAGAATATGCAAAGAGCTTCTCTGAAGATCCCTTTAAATAAACTACAGAGAAAACAGTCATTATTTCAGTAACTAAAAATGATCGATTTCTCTGTCCCAGAGAAATCAGATACCCATACATTCTCTGCATTAAAATTAATTGGATTATTTACTAACAATGTGATTTCCTTCCTGAAAACCATTTTATACTCATCTCCAACAAGCCTCTAGAGACGCCTAGAAGCCAAGCAAAAAGTTGAAAAATTTACCATAATTATATATTTAAAAACAAATTTAAAAAAAAAATAAAAAGAAACAAATCCACATCAAAATACCCAAAATCAAAAGCAGATTGTTGGGCAACCATCACTCAAGTTGAAGAGAAAAATCAGCAATGAGCCAGCTAGTCACAGGTGCCTGGATTCTCCCCAAATTTTATAACTCGCCAATTTTGGCCTTTTCAGACTTCCTGTTCCCATACAGCTTCCTGAGAGCAATTACTCCACACAGACATTTCCGAACCATCTCTGAGCAGTAAATCTGTTACTTCCTTCTTTGTGCTGACCCTGAGTAACTTCACTCCTGGACAAACACCAGTGGACTTTGGAATTTCAAGTGTTGCAAATAATCAGACTTGCCTTTCCTTACACACAAGTATTCATGAAATTCAAGACTACTTGTCCAATGCAAACATCTCAGGTCTTCCTCTAGGATAACGTAAAGGCACTGGGAAGAGGGAGTATTTCAAAGAGAGATGGTGTATAAAGACACATTAACCAAGCAAGACAACTGCACTGTATCACAACAAAAATGACCTTAAATTAGTTTTATGAGAATGAACTTCGATAATAATGAAAGATAAAAAGGTGTCTGATTACTCAGAACATCTTTTCAATCTCCTTAATGTAAATGGTTACTAAAATAAGGAAAGATAAGCAGGCAAGTATTTCAGCTTGGAAGGCAGGTGAATCTATCTGTAGGTGAAAGAAATTCAAAGATTTGCTGTTAGAAGAAAAATACACAGCAATGGATGTACTTTTTTCTTCCAGTCTTAAAAATTCGTATCTTATGAACTTAACTAGTTAATCACCTCCATCTTGCATAATGAAGCATTTCTTTTAATTGCTTGCACCTTGTAAGCCATTTTGTACAGCACATAAATACTGTATTATTCTACAAAATTCCACGGCAAATTCCACATTTTGAAGTGTTGTTGTAACATCATGATATTTTATGTTGTTACAATCATTCATCTGCTACACAGAAGAGTCATGCTTCACCAACAGACATGAATTACGTTATCAGTCTGATACATGTTTAAAGGGTAAGTTTAGATAGTTAGCTATGAAACTTTGCTCCAGTAACATAAAAGAAGAAATACAGACCATTCTGTGCCAGAGGGAAGTGCCACAGGCTCTTCAAATTTACATTTACAATAGGATATAGATGTGTGTTATTAAGAAACCCAGCCACTCACAGAATCTAAGTACATATACAGATCATGTTTCACCATCTAACAGCCCTAAATTCCTGAATAAATACAGGAGCAGGCAGAGCTAAATTTCTTTCTCAGAATAATTGCCAGAAACATTGAAAATTTCAAAGCAGGGTACAAAAGCACTGCACACTCCCACTATTTAACAAGTGTTGGAGCTGACCCACAGCAGGAGCCCCACGAGCTGCTGTAACTCACCAGTCTGGCAGAAAACTAGGTCAGTAGCCCCACAAAAACATTGCTTAAATTTCTACCAGTTAGAGACTTAAAGCTGCTTAATGAGGGGTTCCAGATGAGTACAGAGGAGAGGAAGGACTACACAGCTAAGAGCAGGAGAGAAGCTGGGTGAGATTTCCTAATGGATTGCTGCTGTAGAAGGATGACTAAATCACCAACTCCAGAAGCTGCAGTCTCCTGCCTGGTTCCTGAAGGCCCTTGCCAGAATGAGACAAATGGGACACAAGTAAGCAAAGAACTCCAAGTACCCCTCTGCCTCTCCCTACCTCAAAGGACACTCACTAACCAAACCTCACCTACTGTTAACTAGAGACACATCTTAAAAACTAATGCTGTGCAAACCCCAAATTCGGTACTCAGAGTTAAAAATTTATACATCATCTTTAAAAACACATTAAATACTATCTCCACAGAGAAATTACTTCTGTTTGCCCTGAAATGAAAAAGAAAAAAAGAAGGGTGGTGGGGTAAGGGATAAGGCAGAGAGAAATGTATTTCTTGGTGAAACTATCTACATAAAAGAAGTGCAGCTAGAATTTTATATGAAACATTTTAGAATTGAATAACTTACTATCTCATGGGTTACTTATTTTCAAGGTAACCAACTGCTCCCTAACCAAAAATTATATGAAGGGTGACACTGTAGGACCATTTGCAAATCCAGATGCACCGACCCTTGTAAGCACCATTCTGCATCAAATTAATGACAAGTGAATATTACCCTTTAGCTCCCAGCTGCCTAGCTTACATACCAGTCCTGAAGTTTTCACTTTGTCCTACCTGCCCCAACATTTCCAAACCACTGAAATGCAGTCTGTCCCACCATATGGCTATCTACAGCTGGAAGGATTTGAGATACTGTCTAGCTATGGTGCACTACTTCTGTGTATATTCAATGAACGCTGCTCAGTTGCAGCTGTTAAGAAGCACAGATAGAGCATTCATTCATGAAAGGGGAAGTTACTCAAAATTCTTCAAAAACTGACTATCTAGCCTTACCTTGAACAGGAACCATGACGTGTCCAAAAAACCCCCTTATTTCTTACAGTGGCATCTATCAGCTCTAAAACCATTTCCTGTGGGATAATGGCTTGCTTCTCATGATATCATAAATCACAAGGAATAGTTAAGAATTAGAAAAACGAGGCAAGATATCTATTACTGTTTACAAACAATATTTAGAAAGGTTCAGAGAATTTGTCCACAAGCTTTAGTGGCCATTAGGGGTGTGTATGGGAGGGAATCCACCTTCAAAACTCATTTTTCTCAGTTCCACACAACTTTTGAGAATGTATCATACCCATAGTCACTGTAAACCCTGTAAAATTAGGCAAGTAAGTTATAGTAGTAAATATTGTAATGTTGGTTAATATTTGATCCTGGAGTTAACATCAAATACACACCTAAAAACTCCCACAGACTGTTTTTAAAGATGTGCTGACATAACCTAAAGCCTGTAATGACAGTACTATATAATAAATTCAAGTTTGTGGTAACAATATTTGGAAGCAGCAAGAATCCATGAGATACTGAAATGTAAGGTGTTCTTAAATTTCCCTTAAAATCAAACTGCTTATTTCTGCTGAATTCCTCCCTTATGCCCATCCAAGACAGCCAGCCACCTCTGTCCCATGTTCTGTTCAGATGAGGCTATGGACCTGGGAGTCCTCTGTAGTCCATAATGAATGGTCACAACAGGAGTTTACTATCTGCTTAACAAGTCTACTTGTTCTCAGTCAGGTTTTTGCCTGGGATGTGGAGGGTGGTTGGAAGTAGAGAGAAAGAAGTATAATTTTGTTGCTGTTGTTTTAAATATACTATTTCAGCCATACCAAAAGTGGTCAGCATACTCTTCTAAACAAGCTTGAACTGAAGTGACCTTGTCTCCCCAGCCTTGCTAATAATACCTGAGAAGAGGATCTGTGAATCCCTTACAAGTTCTTGATAAGCAAAGCCATAGTAGCTTATCAGAAGATGCTATGACAAACACACATTTTAGTCACCTTATGAACAGAACCAGAAAGTTCTACAAACTTCCAGGGCTGCAGAATCAGAATTCAGAGACAAACCCAGCCAGTATTTCAGAAAACCCGATCTGACCTTCTGACTGGCTGCCACAAAATCTTTACTTCATTTAAATTCTGCTCCAATTCTACCCTCTATTGTTTCATTGCTTTAGGGAGCTTTCACTTCACAATGAGGGCACCTCTGCCAATGCAGCCCTGCCTCTGTAAATAATTTACTGGTTACATGATTTCATCATAAGCAGTGACTGGAACTGCAGCATTGGGGAATTTAAAACATGAGTGTCAAAACATGCACTTACCAGAATCCCCCCCAACAGCCAGTGCCCTATCATCTGCAATGCCTGGCAGACCTGAAGCAGGTCTCTCCTTGCTTCAGGAAGCACCAAATATGTTTCATCAAGATGGGGATGAAAATTCCCTCCAACAGTACACAAAAGGAGGGGGTACTCTACACTGATCCCCGCTATACCTTTCAGACAGTCTCTCATATTCCTTTTAAGATTCAGCACATCTCCTGGCCACAGAAAACAGTCTTGAGTCGATTAAGAGACATCAAACCTCTTGCTGGCTCCATTAGAATACTACACTGCCTCACAGAGGCTCTCAAAAATATGGAGGGTGTAACAAGGTGCCTCATGCACAGCAGCCAGCCATACACCTTCACCCGCGCAACCATTACAACACTGTCTTCACAAGATGAACTATGACAAACATTTACTTCTCCTGTAAAGGCCTTTAAAGCAATCCTTCATATGTAAAACTAGTTGTCAGACACACAGTTTATGCCACTGGGACTGTCCTAGAGACAGGACACAAAAATTTCTCTACACTGGGATATAAAGTTTTGTTATTTGAAAGCGTGATTGCAAAAATCGGAGCATGGGCAGCTCTGAGGAGTGCTCTTGTGAATAGAGCCATTAAAAACACTCACCTGAAAACACATTCTTCTTACAGAGCAGAAAACAAGCTTGAGCAGTCACTAGAATACTGTCCTCCACAGACAGCAGCTTGTTTGAGAAGCACCAGGAGTGGGGACAAGCTGAAGAATATCAGTGATGTCAATTCTCCATCATTAGATAATGGAGTGCTTGCCTATCTTCTTCAAAAAATTTTGCTAGCAGTTACAGATTTCTCCATGCAAACTCCATGAAATTACTGAGTACTGCACTAATTTTTAAAAAAATTTGTTAATAATGTTACAAGACAAATTCAAGCAGAAGGGAAGTTTTCATCAAAATTGCAAAACAGTGGAAGACATAACAGTAATTCAGGTCAAATAGGTTAAAAATATTTGCATTAACACATTAGGTCTGTTTTGTCATTGGCTTTTTATCATGATTCGGTTTTGTTAAACCGACCACCACAAGTACTCCTGTTCCAGTTTATCTTCACATTATTTTACCTCAGTATGTTCATATACATAACCTGAAATTCAAGTTTTAGGACCTCTTCTAAAAACTAATTGCACTGTTATCCACCTTTTCAATGTTAGCCAATTGAGGACAGCATTGAGGGACAGTTGGGTTGACATTATTTATATTTACTTACTTTAAATTGACAGGGGAGGGAATAATTACATTTATTATAACCCAGCCTGGAATTCTGCCTGTAATTACAGATCTGACACATCTTAGAAGAACTCCATTTTCAGTTGCTTAAGACATTTGCCAAACTATAAGTGAGGTCACAGATTTCATACAGCAAGCGTTTCTCTACTTTTTTACTTAGAAGTTAAAAAGAGACTCTGTTAAAATGATGTTGTCATGCCTGCGAGTAAGACTAGAAAAAATAGGTTGTGAAGTCCATATTAAAATACTTTTTTAAAGTATTCTGTTGACAAATTCTAAAAGTGGAAGAAGCTGAATTTAAACTGTGGCAGACGGGCTGCCTCATACCAAGGGTGTGGCTCCTGGTTGGTTTGCGGAGAGCTTTTTTTTTTCTTGTGGGGAAGTGGAAAGGGAACAGAGAGAGGATTGCTCATTTTCTTGACAAAGTACCAAAATTATAGGCCTCTGAAAAACTTCAGAAGAGGTTGTTAGTTTGGAAACTCAATTTTTCACAGACTAGCAGCACTGGACATGCTCTGCAGTCTCTCTAGGACATGGGACTGTTGCACACGCTGCTTCCATAGGCAGGTAAATATCTGCTGCTTTATGAGTAAGATGAGGTGAACTTCAGCTCCTCATCCAGCAGCCAAGCAGCTACTCTGGTAAAGTTGGAACTAAAAGCATGACTCTGTCTTCTAATCTCCTTGCTCTTTCCAGGGAAACACACAAAATAGAAAAAATCCCAAAAATATTAAGAGACCTGGTATGTGAAAAACAGTGAAAAGACAGAACACAGGTCAGTGGAGAAAGCAGCAGTGGTGCCACTGCTCAGAAAGCAGATACAAACAAAGGAGGTCAAAACCAAATGAAAAGACCAAAAGCCAGGGAGAAGATGCAGCTGAAACAGAGAAAAGAAAGAATGGAAATGCTTGTGGTCTCCAATAAAGAGCAACTCTGCTTTGTAGAAGCAGCTTTTTATCCTTCCCCTTCCCCTGCTCACCCTTAGGTCCCTGGCATTTATTCTGTGATTCTGGTCACAATGTTGTGCTTAGGAGAAAAATATTATTGTAGCAAACAGTAGGAAATAAACTGCTCAGTTCAAAGCATACAACAAGAGATCTTTTTAATAACATCTTGTTTTCACTATATGAAGCTTTGAGTTTGTGGCTCACTTCTTTTTTTCTCTTTTTAAATTAATTTCTTCCATAACTGTACAGCAGAAAGCTCTCACCAGGGTATCTGGATACAAGACTGCATATTTGTAGTCCGTAGTATTTACAGAATTACATCAACAAATAAAAATGCTAAGATATCATGTATTTTTAATTGGTTCACTGCAGATTCCTGTTTAGTACCAACAAGACTACATACTACAGACCTGAAAGAAGGAACGTGTTCATAATATGACAGAGACAGGTAATTATGCACAAACTGCGTGCATGTGTCATCATCAAAAATCTACCCCTTACTCTATTTACTAAGAAATCTACAAAGACTTTAAGCAAAGAACAATTCCTCTCTGTCCAATCTTTTCTGGTGACTAACTCAAGTAAGTTTTTTTTCTCCACATGCTTAAACAGATCTTTATTCCATGGCCCCTGTGAAGAGGATTCATTCTTCACACTAGCCTCATGCCTACCTGGTGCTTCAGCCATTCAGTCACAGGGGAAAATCAAAACAGAAGAAAGTTAATCTCCAATTATGTTGTCAGCATTCTTGCACCTCATTAAATTTTCATGTGCTTCCAAGTAGTAAATCATTGAAATAACTTTTTCTGCTAGAGATGCCTTATCTTTTCATCTGTTTAACAGTACTCTACCCTACATTCATCTGTATGCCACAACAGATTGCGATACTTTTAATTCTATTGTACTTTTTCATTAATATAGTTTGAAATCTGTGCCTAGTTAGAATGTTTCTCCCACAGTCAAGAAACTATAGCTCAGTGTCCATGTCCACTGTCATAATGGTTTTCATATGGCCACAACATAAGGTTTGGCAACTAGAGCATTTTAATTCCAGAATCTAATAAAACTACATTGTCCATTTCAGAATTTGGACGCTTAAAGTTCCAACTGTCCAAAGATGACTTAAAATGATGTCTCCTAATTCCGGAGTCAATAACTTTAATGAAGACCAAAATCATCCTGAACTTGCGCTCTCTCACACACAAAAAGCCTTAAGAAAAATTACAAAGCTCACCATTAGCAAAAATAATGGCTGTTACGAATAGGAAGGGATTGGAAATCAGATGATTACAAGAACAAAACAGCCACAACTACATTAAAGTTTCACCATAGTATGTGTATCTTAAAATTCATCAAACTGCACTAGAAGTTGGCAGTATCTGAGTAAATCCATACAATCTGCTTTTATTGATTCTCAGACAGTAGCCCACTGGACTCCCTCACACTAAACTTACTACTTGAGATATGAAAAATTGATAGCTTCAGAGGAGGTTAAAAGAAAATGCTCTTAGGGTTTCATATGTTCATTTTAATGTCCTTTTGGTCTAAGAGTTTCTTGGTATCTACAGAGAAAGCAGGACTCAGAATAATTCTGCATGTACTAGTATTAGACACCAAAGCATTCCAACAACATAACTGGATAATGCTAAGGCTCAAATTACCTCTTCTCTCTTCTACATAGGCAGAACAGGCACTTGAAGAACACTGGGCAGAAGAGAGATAAAAAGTGGAAAAAACCCAAAAGAAATACACAAATATGAAAAAAAAGGAAATAAAAGTAATGAAATTCTAGCAAGGTGCTCATGCCCCTACAATTTGTTTTTTCTTGCAATAGAAAACCCAACTATACTCACTGTCAAAAGGAAAGGAAGAAAATAAGTTACATAGAGAACATTCTAGTTTCCTGTTGCTTCTAAGAAAAGCAGTGAAAGCATGTCAGAGTACAGACACTTGGAACTGCTAATTTAGATGCAACTTAAGATTAGAAATTCACTTTCATCTAAAATAAGGAACATCCACCATGCGCCTACCAAGTAAACACTTTTTGCTGAATCATTAAAATACATTTAAGTAGTTGGGCAATTGTACACACTACCTCTTTAGTCATCTGTCTGGCTTTCTTAGCTGTTTTATTAAACATTTCAGAAGCAGCTTAATCAAAAGGACAAAGAGCATGAGTAGATGATACAAAACAACAGATATTTGGAATCTGTGGCCTGCTTGGCATAACAAGTTGAAGAAATGTAGTGGTCAAGAATGACTATAAAAAAATCAGTTTAACTAATCAGAATTCAAATAGCAATAGGGTAAGATGCAAAGTAAAACACTCCAAAATATATTTGAAATGACAGTGTTTTCTCTTTTGAACTTTGTATAGAACTGAAACAGAGCAGTAAACATTTGTGAGAAAGTAATAAATGCATTTCTAAACCTCCCAAAACCAAAATTTCCTTTTAAAATTGGTGTCTCTAATAGTTGTATGTTTTGCAATAAAGCTGCCACTTTTCATAATTTTTCTCCATGAGAGCAGCCTTACTTAGTACAAAGCTATCACAACCAGCTTTGCACCATGAGACATCTCTAAAAACCCATCAGTTTGGGATCATTATGAAAGGATGGTGAGATGGATGACAATGCACTCAGAGGCAGCAAACCAGGTATCTGTTCCTCTTTGCTGGTGGCACACTAAGCAACAGCACGATACTTCATCTCACTGTGGTCCTCCTCCCATCCACTGTCTATGTATTTTTTAAGTACTGTCATGCTTTTGCTCATTACAGTCACACTAAGGCCTCAATGATTGTTTTTTCCTTTTAAACATCTGTACTGCAATAATCAGTGTGCACAGAGCAAGTTCTCAAAACACAACTGGTGTTTCAGAACAGAACACCCAGGGAATGAGACTTGTCTCCACGTCAAAAAACAAGATTTATGGCAACTTAGGCAATTGTTTAGAGGGGAAAAGCAGCTATTTTTAACTATCCTTCTTAGTGGCTGCACTTAAGGGAGGCTCCCATTTCCTTTCTTCATCTTACACAGCAGCCGTAACTACTATTTCCTTTTCTCTCAGCTGTTTTTACAAAATACCTGGGCTTGCAGCTTGCAACTATGGACTGTCTTCAGTACTGTCACAGGTTCAAAGCAAAAGCCAAATACTGCTTCCAAACCAACTTCTGCCCTGAAGGGCAGCAGGCAACTCTACCTTTGAGTGCATCTATTTCTATTCCACACAAAAATAGCAAGCCTGAATGAGGTAGGGCCCTGAGGCCAGCCAAGGGATCCAGATTTAAGCTGCTGGTGTACAAGTAAGTGTAAAAGGGGATGCAGACCTCACACAGATTCTGACTGTGCTGCTTAAGCTTTGCTACTTGGTGTGATCATTTGCACTTGGGACAATTAAACTCAAGTACAGGAATTTGTAGAGACCACTGTACGAATTGTCAGCTCCTGATAGCCAAAAGCAAACATTTGGTGGATCACTGAAGAGGAATTTAAGAGCTTCTCTCTTGAAGCACCGTTGCCAAAATCCTAGTTAAGTCTGACTCTCATTTAATTCTGCTTATTTTAAGCTATGAGAGGTTTATTGTCATATGCTAGAACAAGTCTTCTGCAGTCCTTAATAGAACTAGATAAATGCTACCATATGCCAAGTATGGGACATGAGAAAGGAACTCTTTTTCCTCAGATGGAGACATTTGAGACGAAGACAGTATTTGTGTTCACATTTGTATACATTTGGTGAATAAAAACCGGAAGGATAGGAAGGGCAGAACAAGCAAAGGCTACAGCAGTTCTAAGCTAACTTCCAAAGCCTGATCTCATCAGTCTTGCACAATACAATTCCAAACACAAAGATGAGAATTCAAAATAAATCTAGCAGAACTACAAGGTATCCGCTATCACACTAATGACTAGATACAGATCTCCAAGAGAGCATGATCATTTTCTTTTTGAACTGTCACACCCACCTTCCCCTGCCACACAAGAGTTGACAATGCTGAGAATAATTCTGGTTTTTGTCTATGCAGCGACAAATTATATTACCAGCTTGCCTTTCAAAAGTCTTGGAACCTTTTAATGAAATGCACCATAGGAGAAATAGTTCAGAAATCTGTGGCACGGAACCTGTATGTTTCCCAAGGACTGGAATAGCCCTTCACACAATTTTACCTGAACTGCCCCCTCTCCCCAGATCTTGACCAAAGCTTCATATGATTCTTCTGAAAGCATTATTTAAATATATATCTGAAATCACTTCCTTAATTACTCACTCAAGCTCATGCATGTTTAAAAGTTTACCAGACGAGCCACCTCTTGTGGGCTATACTGAGCCAAGTTTAGGTAGGCAACAACAGTCCTACACTGCCTCTAATCTCACCCTATTGCATCTACCCCAGAACAAGTTATACATCCACAGTGGATCTGTCAAGACTCTCTGAGTTTGTGTTCTGCAAGACAATGAAAGTAGAAAAATAAAGGAGCCTTACTTTTTGAAAGCATACCAGAACAGTCAGAGAAGCTAAGCATTCCTCTAGGGAAGAATAAACTTCAGTCTCTTGCACTTCCTTTATCCACCCCAGTTGATCTGAGCACTTATCAAAGATCTCTTTTTAGTAACATGATACAACTCGTTTCTTTTCATTAAAGAGAAGAAATGCATAAAACAGCAATGTTCAAGTGGAAATAAAAATGTCTTTCTACAATAACTGAAATAAGGGCAGTAAGTGAAATTTAAGAAGGGGTAGTATTAAGAAAGAAGCACACATGAAGAACCACCTCTAAACTGGGGGATATAACATCCAAGGGGAACAGAGAAGCAGGAGAGTGTGCAACTGCAAAAGTCTATTCTCTGCAAGACCTTGAAATTACCCCTTTATCACCAAATGAGGCAAATCCCCTGCAGAGAAAAACACTTGATAAAAACCATCACAGTTATGCACAAAGCATCTGAATTAAGGTCAGATAGTTGTTACAATGATAGTTTAGGGATTTATATGACTAATTTCATGTTTATTTACAATGCTCTGGTTTTAGGTAATTCTGATTTTGTGAGTGAAAACAAAACTACAGAATTGCGCTCATTCTCTGCTAATTACATTTGCATCTTCCCTTCTTTAAATGCTCCACTTGGATCTTAATCTGCAGGATTATGATCTCCTGCTCAAGCAGAACAATTGACAAGGGAGAAGGAAGGATACCCACAAAGCCAGATAACATAAAATATGAAATTACAGTGGTAATTTACTTAATTTATCCTACAGCAGCTCAGCATCTGCATACTCACAACTTCTTTCCAAGAGCTATTTAAACACTTACTGCAGGTTAGGAGCATGTACAGAGTCAATCAAAGCACAGCAGTTGGCAAACTAGTTTCCATCTGAACTCTTCCTATACATCTCTTTGTTAGGAGTTCTTAACATTTATCCTTGAGCTGTCATGCTGCATCTTTCTTTTTGTGCCTCCTGTGCTATTAGGGGCATCTGCTATTAACTGTTTGTCCTCACATAACCAAGAAAACTTGAAATTACCTTTCCACACTTTCCTCAATAGCTCCCGTATTCTTCGACTCCTAAATCCTTTACAACTAATTCTGTTAGTGTCTGTGTAGAGATCAGGCTACCAAATCCAGCAGAAATATTTAAACGGGGCTCACTTTGTGCTACATCACACTTACCTCTTAATTTTGCTATGCCTTAGAAGTAGACATCATCCACTTTCATAAAATAAAATACAGTAAAAAAGCCCTTTTCCTGTAAATGCTGTTTGAAAAAGTCAAAGCTCACTTGATTACTCTTCAATTAAAGGGAGTTGAGTTTCTACTAGTGCTTCCTAATACTTACTGCTATAAAAGTGCACTTCAAGCTTCCTCCCACCTCAACTAGATAATGAGCTTTTCCTTCAATCAAATATAATTAACTGCACAGCAATTCACTAAACCATTTCTTTCAAAAACCACCACCCCTGTAAAATGAGAAGGAACAAGCATTCTGCAATTCAGATCGCATCCTTTCAGGTGAGACCCGTAACTCCAGGACCTGTGTTGCTGGTGATGGCACCGAGCTCTCTACTTGCCTGTGTGCCCACCACAGCACATTCTTTAGCTGCAAGATCACTTTTAAGAAGGTGATTAGCCTTCCTTGTTTGCTACAGGATGAATGATGCTCTCGTGCCTGTCTAGACTGAGACTTGATGGAATGCAGTTACCTCTGCAACTCGGATTCCCACACCTCACGGAAGTGAAGCAAGCCTCAGTGTTATCAATTAAGCACTGAAACTAACTGCTTTATGTAATTGCCACAAAGGAATTTACTATCGGATTCCATCGCATACGTCATCCTCCTGTGCTCTTAAATATTTCAGCTAAATGTAATAACTGTTTGTTTGTGGTATTTGTAGATTTTAAGTTATTCAGTTGCAGTTACATGTTGAAAGCACATGTTGATAACATAAAGGTAAGTTTATGACATGCTTATTCTAACTATCCTAAAAAGAATAACAAAACCGAGGGTGGAGAAGGATGGACAAATCTAGGAAAGAATCAAGACACAAATACCTTCTTCTGTAATAACACTGGTAAACATCCAGCCAGGATGTCTAGTTTTATCTGGAGAAGCCAGGATATTGCAATAGGCTTACTTCTCAGTGTTTCCTGGCAGTCTCACCAAAATGACTGATCTCCAAAATCTCTGTCGAGTTCAAAGAACTAAATATAAATGTGTACAAATGAATAAAGTATTCAGAACACAGGAATACTAAAAAGGCTTGTGGGATTACACCAGCATCTTGCATAATAAGCATCTGGAAATAGAATATAACTGTGCTGAACTTCATTGTCCCAAAGTGATTCTGGGTTTAAGCTTATAGCATGAACACAAAAACATGAAAAAAGCAACACTGAGAGGCTCAGAAATGGCATCACATCAGCATAGAAAGGGAAAAGCAACTTTTTAAAATTTCCATTTAAATACAGAACATTCACATAAATGTTCATTTTCCCCTCAGTAATTAGATACAGAAGATGAGTTAGTTGATACAGTAAAGAAGTTCAGTATTTAGAATTATCTTGATTTATCTTCAATTAGAAGCCTGTCTAAAGGCTGTTGATGTCTTTGGGTTTTTCTTTTGCATTATATGCATGAACATATTGCAGGAAGACTGGAAGTGACATATGTCATTAAATGTATGTTGAATTCTGATGTCTGAAAACTATGGATTTAACTACATTTTAAGATTTTAACTTAGCAGAAAAGATACCATATGCACAACAAATACATGAAACCAGCACCAAAGAAAAGCCGTATCTTATCTTGCTGTAGTAAAGCAACACTAAAACATACAGACTGTATGTAAAACTCCACAGCCATTCAATCACTTAAATTAAGTACTGATTTTCACAAATATGTAACAATAAATTTATGGAGGGTTAATCATAACCAAATACAAAGAGGTAAAGTCATAGAAAGGATTGAGATTCTAAGCAAATTCTTATTTCGGTTAGTACAACTGGATTATTCAGGCTCTCTGTAAAAATAGGCTCTGTAAAGTTCTGCATTATATGCCACATAAAAACTTTTTTTAAAATGTTTTTCAAAACTTAAAATTTTTGTTTTCATCTGTTTCTTTACAGTTCAAACAAAAACCTGTTGCTGCTCTTATCATGAGCACTGGCTACACACAGTGCAGTTCAGACAGAATTCTGGGGCACATTCTGGATTTACTGGCAATTTCAGATGCTTTCTCACTTAAGCTAGTGCAAGCTTCATTCTGAAACAAGGCATAGAGGAGTAAGAGTACAGTGCACACCGCCCTGCGTGCTACACACAATTCACTATTCTTCACAATGGGTCCCCTGGTTTTTAGTGAGAACATTAACTGCAGAGCTTTTTTTTTCCCCCACCTATCCTCTTTTCCCTTGTTACTGGATCACCAACTCTGTTACCAGTTTTGTTTATACCATGTTAAAAGCCCATTCTTTATTTTTCTGCATGCCTTATTTTGTTCTCAGCTCAGCTCTTCTGTTACTATCCCTTCTCCCACTCGTCTAAAACCAGTCAAGAAAATCAAGTTGCTGGCCATGATATCACTGTGACAATATTTGCTTCCTTTTGCAAACCTTCTCTTCTTCAAGATGAAACACTTTGTTTTGATGACTGCTTCAAAGTACAGAACATCTGAATAGTTGTTTCCACATTTAACTCTTCCATTCCTCAACAGAACTCCATTCAACATGCCTTTCAGCACATTCCCTCTTAAATGCCTCTAGAGTTCCTCAGTGAAATGACTCCTGCTCACAGCATTCTTACCAGTCTCGTATATTATGGCACCACTTATTATTCAAGTGTCTTAGGACCTTACTGATTTTCTTCCCCTGCACACTGGAAAGTGAGAAGAAAATATTCTTACATTCTCAAAGCGAAACCACCAAGTTGTGTGAGTTATTATATTATTACTGTATCACTAGTCTTCCTTAAACACACCCCTCTTCTCCCCATTTTTAAAATTAATTTACTGTGTGATGTCATATTTGGACTGTGTATTCCTGTGCTCAAAAGCCACATCTTCAGTTTTAAGTAGCTATATAGTCTACATACAGATTAGTAAAATAATAATTAGGGGGTTATTTGTTTTGCACACAAACATTCTGTTCCAGTATTTCTTAAAATAAGGGAAACTAAATTTGCTGACAGCCTCCTTAATGGTACTACTTCTCTGACAGGAAACAATAAAAGCAAAGAAAGTCTCTCTATTTGCCACTTTAGATATTTCTAAGTCTGTATGGAAAAAAATCAGGAAAAATATTTACTAGATTTAAAATTCTTGGCTAAAACAATGCAAAACAACTGTGACCAAATAATTGTGTTCTGCTGCAACAGCATTAACTACTACAGATTAAATTTAACTAAAATTTAATTAGGTCAGATTCATCTTAGTATAACTAAAAGAGAAATTATTTAACAGATCCTGGTAGAATCTGGATGTAATTAATAAGTATAAAGTTTCCCCATCATGCAAAATAAGCCATTTATAAGGACTTTTTGGAAATTACGAACATCATGCAAACACCAAATTTGCTAATATTAAGATATTAGGTTTTAGCAGTGGATCATATTATAGGCTTGAATTTTGGTAACATACTGAGTATGTAAGGATACATAAAGACACATATATATACATGTATGTTTTACAATTCATCTTCACTGTCTCTATGTAATACACATTAGAAGTGAGAATTTGCATATATTCTAGATTAAAAAGTTTACAGAGATCCAAATACTGCCGCAGTGGGCATGAGGCATGATTTATCCTACTGTTTCCACATCTTTTTTCACTCATTTAAATTCACTGAGTCATTCATCCCTGCCTGCAGAGCCGAGTAAGAATAGCACAGAACACTGGAACGAGTTCTTCCACTTCTCAGCCGAGTCCTTCTCCAGTACCCAGGGAGGCAGGAGCGTGTGCCCTGGGCTCCTGTTACAGCTGCAGAGCCCAGGCCTGGCTGGGTATTTCGGTCATGGCAGCTGCTCTGGCTGCAGCTCCCTGGCCTGGGCCTTTACAGCCAGAAATAAAGGAAAAGAACTTCAAACATGCAAACATAAGAAACCAACACCACGGTGGCATCCAGACGAACTTCATTACAGGGTTCCTTTTATGCTTCTCCGATTGCAACTGAAATTATTTTAATACAGAAAGCTTCTTCTTGGGCTAAGTGCCTGTTTTGCATATATATGGCAGTGCCACTGTCTAACTAAAAAGACGGCTGCTACAATTTTCCTACTACAACCTTAGTTTTCTTCACCTTCCTATATTGGTTTTACATATCATTCATATCTCAGACAGGTCAACATAATAAAAATTCATGTTTAAGAACTGGTAATCATGTTTAAAAATCCTAATTTTCAGCTAAGTCCCTTCTCTGCAAATAAATACAGAAAAACAATTTCTAGAGTTTAGGTTTTAAACAAATAAAAGGACTGACAAAAATTCACAGCATATAGCACATTTTCTTCTGCATAAAATATATCCAGACCATGATTTTTGCAGCTTGGAAGGTATAGGAACACTAAGCCTCCCAATGAAATCAGCTTTACTGACTTTTCTCTGAAGGACAGCATCAGAAGGAAGGACTAACTTTCAAGTACGTTCGACAACAAACTAATTACTACAGAACCACCCCATCACTAATAAAAGCAGGCATATTTTACAGTGGATAACTAAGCATACTGCTGAGATAATTTATTTAATACAATAATTACTATAGAAAATAGCCTTAATAGTAACACAACCCACTATTTCTCCTGATACAAGTTTGTCAAGTCTAACAAAGGATTGTGGATTAACTTTAATTCTTGGAAAAATCTAATTAAGGTTCTTTAACATGGATGGTCTAGGAGTCTTGTATCAAGTATCTGCTGCTTTGGTTGTAGAAATAAAATCGGTTTTCTTAACAGAAACCAAACCATACTGAGGAAGTCTCATAAGGCAAAAGCAAAAGCAGCAGAGCATGTTTAGTCAGTCATTCTTGTCACTGAAGTACATTAAAGCTTCTCACACCAGGTAAACCTGACCTTTGTGACTTATGCAGAGGGAAGTGCACTTCATGCCAAGAATGACAAGCTTGAGAGATGACACTGCCAACGCCCAACACTTTGATATTAATTAAGTGCTGCATTCTCTAATGTATAAACTAAGGAGCCCAATTAACATACGTGACCTATGATCATACTTACAGCCATCTTAACACAAAAAAAAAAAAAAAAAAAAAGCGCCTCTTACCCATATTTTCCTACACCCATCCTGCTTACAATTCAAAATAGTCAAAGGATATCTAGTAGAACAAGGAGCATAAATGTCAGCTTTTGGCTGAACATAATACTAGGAGCTCCTGTACTGACTTGTTAGTGGCAGGTGGGCAAGGTTCCCTGTACCGATGTCATTGTCTGCCATTTACTCCAGCCCAGAAGGTGACAGTACCTACCTTCCCATTAGTCCTGCTTAAACAAATAGTAAAATATTTTTCATACACGTCACAGATTGAAGCAAGTATAATACATTAGAAAAGCATTCAAAGGGACCACAGGAAAAGCCTGAGTTACAGCACTGTTGAAAAGACGATCATAAGGAAGCCTGATGTGTGGGATATCTGAACTACAGTGTATACACAGGACAGTCAGTTAAACCCAGTTTTGAAAGTTTGAAAAACAATGCATACCATTTAAGTTACTCATACACACTGTGGAGTTCATAAATGGATGATAACCATTCAGTAAAGTGATTTGGGCATTGTTTTGCAAGTTCAGTCAAAAAAAATTGGCTACTACATTGTCTCAGAAACACCAGCTGTTCCACAAGCAGCAAACTAACTGCCTAGAAATGTGACTCTTCTCCCACACTTCTCAGCCAACTCCCAGATCTCCCACAGAAGGGATCCCCCATTTTCCCCCAGATCTTGTACACAACGCCAAGAGAACACAGAACAAAATATACTGTGCATAGTCCAGAACAGTGTATGCACCAACACACCGCCAGCATCCTTGCACTGACTGGGCAGCCAGTTTTAAGCAAAGAGAATTACCTGGGCTGAGTTACGCTCTTCTTTTCCCTTGAAGAACCTCTACCTTGGAACTTTTTCCTCTATTCCGTTTCTAATTTTCATGAAAACGGTAGCAAATTAATGTCTTGAGATTTTTCTCATCTTTCACATATGGTTGAAACTGGCTAGCAGATTAAGGAGTTAGAGGTGGAGACAGAAGGGTCCACAGATGTCAAAGACAAGTCTTCTGTGTCCATAATGCCTATTTTTCCTTCCTTCTCTCACAGAAATAATAACCCAAAGAGAAAATACAGAGTACTGAGAAATGCAAAAGGTAGACATTTACAGTTCAAAACAAAAAAACATGATTTGATGCAAACTCAAGAAGGCAGCTGACAAAACTGACACATCCCAGTTACTTGAAACAAAATGCCATCACCACCCAAAAGCTTGTGGTTTCCAAATTTACAAGACTGAGGAAAAAAGAGAAGGGTAAAGGCATCGTCTAAATGACTGGGTCTCTCATTCATTCTCATAATAAAGAACAGAAATCTTCAAAACTGCAAACTACAACTATGCTTTCTCTCTCTTCCCAGTGCAAAAGCTTCATTCCAATCAAGTCTGACAAATGTTCAGACACTACCTCTGTCTGGCTGTCTAATACACCTTGGTTCTCATCCCACAGCAAACCAGACTGAATCCTTCATCTTTTCAAATCTCTCCTGTCCGAGCCTTTCTTCCTTCTCACCACACCCCCGATTGACCTCTCCTATCAGATTCTCAGCTGCTCAACCCAGCTCCCAGCTCTGCAATTAACAGATTAACAGACATCTTGAGTCAGGAAGGCACCATCAGAAATCGAAAAAAGTTTTTTAAAACTGCAAAATTGCATTTTAAAACACTGATGGTCAACTCAAGATTTCCATCACAAATTACTGTAGCCAAGCTCAAGACACTAAGCTTCAACACGGGAACTTATCTAAACTGATATTCCCTGGCAATTGTCTGTGTGTGTACTCCACACTACATTTTCAGGTGGATTGCCACATATTAATTAAGGCATATCTTAAACAATCTTGCATTATAAAAGAGGCAAAAAAAATCTACTACTGTTGCATTATGAAAAACATTATAATTAAGCACTGTAACAGGCCAGACTACCTAGACAGGCTGTGAAATCCCTCTTCACTGGAGATTTTAGAGATGTTAGAGAGACATTATTATCTGTACTTACACAACCAGACCATGGAGGAAACAGAGAAATCACTTCCAGCCTTATGCTTCTGTGAACTTATGCTTCAGAGAAAAAAAAAGAGGAAAAAAACACCAAAAGCCACCACACCACCAAAAACCACAAACAAGTAAAAAACAACCAACCAAAAAAAACCCACAAAAAAACCCCAAAACAAAACACCATAAAACCCACGCTGCAGAAAATCAGTTTGCATTCTAAAATGTTAGGTTTTTGGAGAACAGTTCTTGTATTTCACTTACTCTTGAATTCAAAATCAAGCAGTGAGTAGCTCCATGAAGTCTACAATCTTAATAAAATTAATAGTTACTGCCTGTAAGCTACGCACAGATTCCAGTCCTACCCAACATAAAGCATCACCCAGCCTGCTTTATTCAGGGCATAAACATTTTGTTCCAAATGAAACTTTACACTCATCTCACAGCCCTGGCTATAAAGTTAGCTTCTGCCCAGAAAATGACAGCACATACTCATGGCACAGCTAGACTGAGTGCAAACACAATGCAGCTCCAGCACCAGGCACTCTGCTGTTAGGAGTCAAACATTTCTGAAGAACCCAATACAACTTTCCCATCTATCCAGTGAGAAAGGCAGAGGAAGATGGTATCTCCCAAGGAAACAATGCCACTGTCTATACAAATTACTGAGAAATACTTAATGGAATATAAAAAGGAAGGGGAACAATGTAGAAGTCAACAAAAAAAAAATTTTACAGACATTTGTAGTAAGTGCTAGGGAGATGACATCAAAATAACCACTTCAACAAACTTCACCATAAGAATAATTTTAAACACAGAGTTATGCTTCCCTCTTTGTCCAGGGTGAAATGAGGTTGGCCTGCTGTCATCAGAGGATAGACAGACAATTGAGCCAACCTTTTACACGTGGTTACTTTGAGGGTAAAACCATTCACACCGAAGAAAGGTATCTGTGTAATGTCTCAGGGCTTGAAATTTGGGCTCCTTGGCCACCAGATGAGCACAGCTTCCATTTCCTCAGGCTGTGCCTACACTGCACACTGCAGTACTCAAGTACTGAAGTTTGCTTGGAAACTGGAAGCACCTTAGCTGAAATATCACAGAGGTTCATACAGGCTGATTTACCTAATGGAAAAAGGGCTCTTCCCAGGGGGGTGAACGGCTCTGTGCAGAAGCCTGGGCTTTCACAGCTACAGCATTTCTTTACACAAGCAGACAGCCCATGAACCCCTAGTCTGGTGTCCAGGCTGTGCTTGTGTGTGTGGTTACCCATGAGGCATACCAGTGTGCTCCTCAAGCAAACAGCCTGGTTTGCATCTCCTAGGCTAATATCACAGAGTCAGTTACTAATTCAAAACACTAAATTAGAAGAACTGAGTTGAATATCCAAAAGAGACTTTTCCTTGTGTTACCCAATTCACATTTCAAACAAATTATGTTGAGATACTAAGGTAACTCTAACCAGCAAGATAGAATCATATAAAGATGCTTCAGTTCACTCATTTTAATTAATAATTTAAATTATCATTAAAAAAAATTTCAATCTCTATCCAATTCCTTCCACACTTTAATTTTTGCAGCCCTGTTGAACCACACAGATACAGAATTATGAAAATATTCCCAAAGATTAAAGGATATTCTGTTTGCTTTAATTTTCACCTTATATTTTCTGCAAATAATTTACACATTAGACAATGGAATGCTGTTTACCCTGGACACGCATGCAGAAGGAAAAGTGATTCAGTATTGCATATCGCAGAACGTAAGCAAGTGAAATGAGGAAAGATTGTATCTTTAATATCTTGTCCATATGAACACCCAAACAAAATTCTTTCGCAATACTGGGGAACACTCAAAGGTTCACCAATCACCTCTTCAGGCACAAACCCTCATGATTAACACAGCAGAATCCTCTACAATATAAAGGCATATAAATGTGTTTCATAGTTCTAAACAAAAGATTTAGAAAAGGGTATTTCAAAGAATTTGAGAAATAAAGAACAGTGTTGCAAACCATTTTTGCCCAATACTGCTTTTTAAACCTCTACCCAAGACTGTTGTCAGTAAAATGTCCTCACTGTAGCATTTCTCTTTACAAGGACTAATTAAATACAGACTTACCAGATAATTGTTAAGATCTGTATTCTATGGAGGAAGCCAGTAATATTTTCCTCCTAATAATCAGCAAATAGTTCTGAATCTAGAGCTAGTTCTTTATTATATCTTCAATTACAAAGGGGAAGGAAGAACCACATTCTCTTCATTCATATTTCAGATTATGAGCGGAACTATCATCTACAGCCCCACAGTAAGAATTTTTTTTGGTCATCTTCTTTATTCATCTTTTTATCGTCCCTTTACTGTCCATACTAAGCCCAGGTCTTTGTGAAGCTCTCCCCAGAGAGGTCCAGATATTCTCCTCCAGACAGAAACTTAAAAACCTGTTATCAAAATACTTTCCCTCTGATGTCATGATTTTGCATTTATAGGCATTCAATTCTATACACTGCTGAGATATAGTATCTGTTCACTAATCAGAAGAAAGAATTAATAGGGGTTTCAAAGCTACAAAGGCAGCATTTTCACTCTGATGGGAGCATACAGTTCATACTTTGGGGGAGGGGAAGAGAAGAAAGAGTGTTGGCTCTTTCATGAACATAAAAGGGCAGAATTACACATTAGTGTAGCTTCCCCATGTATAGACATTTTTTTCTGAAATGCAGTGTAAACTTAAAATCAACCATTAGCTTCTTTAACTAAAGCTCAAATCATCCATGTAATTACTTTTACAGAGGATTATGACCAAGTTTTTTTTTTAAATGTGAATTGTTAAAATTTCACAATTAAGAAATAAATCACAGTGGGAAAATAGGTTCCTATTCACAGAACAACCAACCAAGCTGACATCGTTAATACCGTTTTAACAAGGCAGACTGACATACTGGGAATGCTGTTGCCATGTCAGAATTGAAGTGAATTGGGTAAACTGTGCAAATGGGCTCTTACAGCACCTGCCCAGCCCTTGGCCTGGTACAAATATGTACTTGCTCCTTCAGTAAGCCTTCTTCACCAAGGCACAGAAATTACCAACTCACTGAAGTTTTCATAAAGGAAAACTAAATACATTTGAAACAAAAGTTGAGATGCTGGGCATTCTTGATTCATATGTGCTTTAATACCAAGATTTTTGACCTTCAGAAGTCCCTTCTCCCAGGCAAAAAAAAAAAGAGGGGAAAAAAAAATAAAAATGCTTCCTCAGAAACTACCACAGAGAGACGCTGCAGACATCCATCTAAAATAATGGCAGTCAAAGGTTAGGATGATATAGGAAACATCAAGCTTTTCATTTATGAATCTTCCTGAAAGATACCTCATAGTAAGCAGAAGCAAGAAAATCAGGGACTACCCAGTCAGAGCGATGGAGAAACTGCCTAAATGTGTCATTTACAGGATTTTCCTAATAATGACACCAAGTATCTTCAACTTTGACAAATTAATTTGAAGACCTCACTGAAATATAACATGGAAACTACCATCAGTTTGTTGGGTCATCTTAGCAAGATTCAGCAATTTTCCTATGAAGATTCACTTATGAACTATACCCAGCAGATTATAAAATAACATGAAGAAAAGCAAGCACTACAGATTGGATCCCGATCAGTAAAACGACAGAAAAGTCGCAGGAGTCTTCCAAAAGTGCTGGAAAATGTATACTGCAAGAACAATTGGTATTAACCCAGCCTAACAAAGCTGGGTTACACTCAAAGGCTCCAACATGCTATCTGTCACCGTGACAGAAAAGCAAAGGATGCCAGACCAACACACGTCTCTATTCCAACACCCTACATATCTAACACTGAGCTTCCTAACACAATTAAAAATAGGGCTAGTGTCCAAATATATGAGTAAGGATGCTCTTAGCATTTCTGCTTCCAACTTCTTGTTATAAAAAAAAGAGTACTCTTCAAGATCTTTCAGCATTCCTTAATAGTGTTTTTTTTGTGTTCTATAATCACAAGTGACAAAAGAAATAGCTCCATATCTGCTTCGGACCTCTCCAAGGGAAAAAAAAAATACACATTACAGTAATTCTGGTATAAAACTACAGCACATGTGTAAGGCCCCGAGAAGCATCGATGCTGATAAAATTAAAAATGGCTGTGCCCCAAGATCCCACAGCAAAACAGGCACAGCTCTGCTGACGATTAAAATATATATTAAAAATTCCTGCATTACCTTACAAAGGGCGAGGTATGCAAAACAAAAAGATTATATATTTTTTCAAAACTGAATAAGTTATTAGACAAGAGATGCAGATCTAAGCAAAGCATTCTTATTGAGTGCAGGTCGAGCTCATTTACACAATAAAGCAGATCTTATTCCCCGAGACACTTAACGTATCAGGATTTCAAAACTTTTATCAGGCTTCGCCGCTGAAATAGATGCACACCACTTTGTAAGGAGGCACAGATGTGCCCAAATACCAGCGGACCCCACCCCCTTCCCGCTGCCAAAATGGCCAGTTCGTTACACCCAGTGGCTACTCACCAGCCGCAGTGCCGAGCAGCAGGGTGGCACTGGAGAGCAGAAGCACCAGCACAAGGTGCTGCAGTGAGGCAGGCATACCTGGGCAAGCCACGGTTCGAGCCGGGAGTAGAAAAAAAAAAAAGGGGTAAAAAAAGAGAAAAAAGCCAAACCCCAAAGAGAGGAAATTCCTCCTGCTTTCACACAGCCTTCCTTAACTCTCTCGGTTTACAATCCCGTCTGGAAGGGCAAATGGCAGATGAGAGGAGCCGTCTTCGCTCTTACTCCATTACAGCCGCCTGCCTTCATGCCTCGGGAGCCGGCAGCGCTCAGCGGACACGGAGGAAGCGCCTGGCTCTGCCTCCCAGCCCCGAGGCATCTCCCCCGCCGGGGAGGACGGCGGCACGCTCCCGACCCCGCTGGGAACCGGGCTATTTCCCACGCAGCTTCACGACATCGAAGAAAGCGCCCGGTTGGGAAGGGAACATATCCAGACGCGCCCACAGCGGTGTCAGTCAGCGCGGGCCCTGCGGGCTGGCCGGGGCACGGAGAGCGAGCTACGGGCTCACGGCGGCGTCGCGTCCCATCCCGGCAAAGGTCTCTGTCCTCTGGCCGCCCCTCCTCGCTGCCTCACGCTCCGGGGAAGGCGGCGGCGAGGCCCCCTGCTCTCACGGCGAGGGCTGCGGCTGCATCCCGGCCCATCTGCCTCCCGCGCCGGGCGGGCTCCTCCGCGCTGCCCCGGCCCCCGCCGCAGCACCGACGCCACCCCCGGCCACCCCGACAAAGGTGGGGCCCGGGGCGGCGAGGCCCCTCCTCGGCGGCTCCAGCTGCGAGCGCACCCGGCTGCTTTCCGCGGGCGAAGGCCCTTCCCCTCCTCCGCCTCCCGCCCCGAGTTTCCACAGCGCTGGGCAGCCTGGCCCGGCCTCTTCACGCCGGTCTCCACTCAGCCCCTCCGCGCTGCCAGCGCCTTCCTCCCCCCACGCCGGGCTCGCCGGCGAGGGGCCGCTCCGCCTCCTTCCCCTGCCCGCCGCCGGCTGCGGGCGGGAGCCGAGCGAGGCCCGGAGCTCCGCCGCCCGCGCCCCCTCTCGCCCGCCCGCCCCAACAGCACGGGCGGCTCCAGACACAAAGGGGAGTCGCCGCAGCCGCCGGCCCGGGCGCCCGTCCCGCCGCACCGCCCCCGCCGCCCGGCCCCGCCCCGCACCATAGAGGTGGCTCCAGGTAGGCAGAGCGGGGCCGCCGGGCGGAGCTCCGCTGGCTGACGGAGGGGGCGCGGGGCCGAGGGCACCGCCACGGCTGGGGGAGCTGAGGGCCGGGGGCGGCTCCGTGAGAAGGGGAAGGCGCCGCTGGACGTGCCCGGGAAGGCCGCGGGAAGGCGGCGAACGGTCCCCCCCAGGCAGCCTGTCTGTCAGAGAGGCTGTCAGCAGGGAGGCGTGAGCTCAGGATTCACGAAAAACGCCTGTAACAAGAAGAAAAAAATGTTTAGCAGTCTCTGAGATTGCGTCATGTTTGAACTCCGTGGCCTGCCTGTCAGACACCCCGTAGCTTCTGCCTCGTCCTCTGGTTCCAGGCCCCGTTATCTCTGTCCCTGTGAGCTCCCCGAGGAGCACTGGCCATACCACCTAGTGCTCTCCCTTGCTGAGCCCTGGCAAGTCACGCAACCACAGAATCAGGGTGGAAGAGACTTCTGAGATCATCAAATCCAACCTGTGACCAATCAGCTAGACCATGGCACTAAGTGCCATGTCCAGTCTTTTCCCTAAATACCCCCAGGGACAGTGACTCCACCACCTCCCTGGGCAGTCCATTCCAATATCTAATGTGAAGAATTTCTTAATGTCCGATCTGAAGTCCACCCAGCTCGTATGGCTTCAGCCACTTGACTCTCCCAAGCATTATCTACCTCTTAAATTAAAGAGATTTTATGATTTCAAAACAAAGATAAAGTAAGCCCACTCAGCTGTTTGTATGCTTTAACCTTTGCTATATTGCACAGGACCAAAGAGATAAATTGAGGGCAGCAGCTGATGGGAGAACTGTGATTGGAACGTAGTGTCTGATGTTCTGGCCCAGCAAGGCTCTTCCAAACAAGTTTTACTGGCTGTAGCATAGAAAAAAAGGTTCTTAGGAACACCCTGCACACTGAAAGGCACCTTCATATCTGGGCATCACCAAAGGATTGATTATGGGAAATGCTTCACTGTGAGGCAAAATTCCTATACCAGTTTCAAGAATGGAATACAAATTCAGAAATCTAATTCCACACCTCGAAATATTAAATACTTTGACATAAAATGGTGTAGTTGCAAATCAGAGTTACAATTTTAGTGATAATAAAAGTTTTCTGCATAATTCCATTTCTCTTCACAAGCCATAATAGATGAAATAGATGTCATCTGATACTGTGATCATTAAGAGAATTATTAAATAAATAAATTGTAATAGAATTTTCATCATTGTGATGCTTTGGCCAGGGTCATAGTTTGACATTCCTAGGGTCAAGGTGAATTTATACTGATAGTTATAAAAATGGTTTTTAGTTTACTACAATATTTTTACTTCCAATCTATGCAGATCTAACATGGATATTGGTGAGACAATAAAATATAGAATTGCCACTTTCCAGAATTGCAACCACATGTTAACCACAGTATCCTTCCTGTTATTTATGGAATGTGAATGTCAAGAAATAACCTTTAGAAGCAACACCAACGCCCCCCCTCCCCCAACAGCTAGAACAGTTTTACCTCCAAGAGAGGAAAAAAAACCCCAACACTGAGTATTTTTTTTGCAGGACCAAAATCCAATGTTCTTTTCTGATTCCACAGACACCACACTATGCAACACACCTTCTGCCCAGCTGTACCTACCAATACAAGAAGTGAGATCTACTTTGTTCAGAGAAAACAAGAACCTAGCCACGTGGGTTGCACAGCACTTTCGCTGTTTAGATGGTAAATGAAAATTACTGTAATTGTTTATGACGTGTATGAAAACCTGCTCAGCCTGAAGTAAATGACAGAAGTCTCACTTGTTTCAATGGTTGTAGTTTTGGCTCATTAATTAATACTAGGAGTTCTTCTCCACAAGAAATTGTACAAAAACATGTATTCTGCCTTAAGATACTTTTCTCTTTTTTCTCTCCACAAAACGGATTGTATTTTTGTTCCGTGTTTTCATCAAATGAAGGAACAAGACATGCCATTTTTAATACAATTATTTCCTTTTAGTTTCACAAAAAACCCAAACCCGCTCAAGAAAACACCCTAGTGAAGGCCATGGGGCTGTGAATCTGCTTTGCCTGAGTTTATATCAGGCCCTTGGACTAATCTCACCCACTCGCAATCACAGCAGTTTGCAAGAATTTCCCCTCCTTCCCTAAGCTATTTTGAGTCCTGTAGATCTTCTCTGCAAGGGCCAGGTCCCTCCTGGCCCGGTGTGGCTGTGAAGGCTGCGCAGGGCCCCGGTCACACACGGATGCCAGGCGGCAGAGCAGGAGCTGCTGCACCCCTGTGTCCCTGGAGCTGGCAGGGCCGAGGAGGGGCTGACCCCCCGCTTCACCCACAGATGCAGAAAGCAATTGCTGCCGCCTAAGCACAGAAGCAGCTTCCTTTTCCCACGGTGGTGAGAGGAAACCAGAGATCAAAACTGTCACAGTCAGGCTGGCTCATTGTTATGTGCTTGGACAAGAACATATTTATAATTCTTCCTGTGATATTGTTTTATCTGTAAGCTAGGATTTCGCTATCCTAATATTCAGCAGTGTCAAGTAAGACCTACAGAAAAGTAGTCAGGATAAGGAAAACTTGCAGAGCTGCAGGACAGTAAATCTGTGGTGCAGGTTGAGGTAAAGGTAGGGGGGAGACAAGAGAAAATGTCAAATTTACCAAGATTTAAAAGCCAGTATTCTGGCTGAAGCACTGTATTTCCACCAGGAAGAACTCTGACCAATGAAACAACACTATTGAACTTAATGGAGACAAGACTGTTAAAAAGGAGGAAAGACCTTAGGAGGCAGATGGTCTTTTGCATCTGCGTTCACTGTTGTCACAGCCAGGCAGAGGCAAGGCTGCCCCAGCAGCACAGTCAGGGGGCAAGGACAAGGAGGACAGTGGCAGAGGAGCCGGGGTCTGGTGGCTGGAAGCTCCCCAAGATGCGGGTCAGATACAGCAGGGGACATGTATCTTGCCCTTGGGGGAGGGAGCTCTGAACAGCACAGGCACAAACAGCACGTGGGGGTTGCCCTTTGCTTCAGTGAGACACCGAGAGGAGAAATGCGGCTGATAGGTGGCTCAGGAGTGTCCCGCTCTCGGTCAGACTGATGCAGACACAAACATGTTGATATCACTTGCAAATTCAACACCGCATGTAAGAGAAATTAAACATGTTCTTGTTAGCAGCATCTCGTTTAAACAACACACATCTTTATTTTTAATTAACTGGAATAAGGGAAACTATTTTCATTCTACCAAGAGAGTATTCCAATCAGTGGAAAATAAAATGAACAAAGAATGAAGAAAACTGAAATGAACTATGGAACAATAGCTTTAGTTCAATTTCTTTTCAGAAAATCCAATGTTCAGACATTTTAAAAAGATTTCTCAGAATAGGTTCACTGTTATCCAAAAGTTTTTCAGCGCTGATGCTGAAAATATAACTGTTATCATCGTTAGGACTCAGGGGACTGTTCTTTTTGACAGGGCCTTTCATGAAGTCAACAAATCAGTTTAAAACAAGCCATAAATTATATTTGGCTGCCTGTCAGCTTGGCCAGAGTGTTCTCCCAGTGCAGCCATAAGTGTTGGAGAAAGAATATAACAACACATCGAGATATTTAGCTTTTAGGGGATATTTTGTTCCTAATTTAAAAACAAAGCATCCCCCTAGCATTGAATCTGATGCATAAACATATGTTATAACAGCCATCAAGATATTTACAGACTTTCCTACAAATAAATACACCCATTCTGGATCCTAAGAGATAGCTTAATAAATAATGGACTTGGTACAGATCTCCACAACGAATGCCTGCCACTCATTGCTAAATTAGGGAACTGTCAGCAAGATCATCTCCCCAACCTTGCTCCTGTATGTGGAGAGAGAGGTGGTTCCTGACAGACAGGATCCAAGCCTCCTATAGCTCTCTAGATATTATTAACATCCTGAATTGCAGCCAGAGCTCACTGAAAAGGCAATAGTGTCTACTTACAGTCTGCTGAGCTAGCAACTACAGCTTCAGCCAGTGCAGCCAAACAAGTAATCACACGCAGACGTCAGTACCTTTGGAAGTGTTCGGTTACTTGTTTTATATAGATTTTCCCATCAGTGTCCAATCCTGAGTGCTGCAGAGGGGCATTAACACACCCCCATCAGTCCCCTTGGAGTCAGGGTAGGGAAGGTGGCTGTGGGAACACCACGGTTACAGGGAAGCAGGCACATACGCATAAGGAAAAATGATGAAACCTCTGGGGACGTCAGAAGCAATCTGAACACAAAAGTACCTTTCTCAGTCGTGGACATGTTTCCTTGGGAATAGGGAAAGGCACCCTCTCCTTCAGAGCCTTTTTGCAAACTACCAGCAGCATTTTCATCTTGTCTGAATTATTGTTGGGTTTTGCTCCTTTTCCAGGGCTTGGTATTGTCTTGGGAAAATGGATTATACAAAAGAGGGGCAGAGGGACACCATGCCATGACCGAAATCCCAGAAAAGTCCTTTGTGGGGTAAAGTCCATTTCTTTCCCTTCTTGTGACAGGCAGGAAAAGCCCTATCCACAACAGTCAGTCTGTCCTGCCAAGATGTGAGAGTGGCAAAACTTCCTGTGGCATCACATGCAAGACCAGGCTCTCATGCTTCCAATTCTACCAAAAGTCTTAAGGAAATGGTAAACCAAATTCCCTGCCTCAGAGGGAATTAATTTCCCCTTTAGTCCAGTTAAATAATCTGTGCCAGACATTACTTTTGGCCTTCAGACTCATAAAAATCTGTCTCAGGGCTGTTATGACTTCATTTTTCTTTGTCTCTGAAGCACAGAAAAGAGCACCTACTGTTGAGTTTTTGAAAAAAAACCCAAAACACTTGTGAGTATGAACTAGTAAGTGTTTTCAGACCTGAGTTTTTCTAACTCTGTCAGGCTGTTGTGTAATCTACTACAAGGTGAACCACAGCATGCAATCAAGTCATGACAGTCTTTGACATCAACGTCCTAAATCAGAAGAGAAGTTTGTGGCAGCTTTGTTTACATTTGATGGCAGACTTTTAATAAATTTAATGCAAAAATTAATTGCACCACTTTTGTGGCAGTCCCCAGAAAGGTCTATTTTGATATTTAACTTCTTTTTTTTATGCTGGTCTCACATTCCCTGATTTTTGTATAGCAGGGGGTTTCCTATGGGGAGCCCGTAATTACATGATCAAAGGTGTGAGGATCAAGCCTGGAAACACAAGCAGGTGAGTGTTGGACAGGTTGTCCTTGGGTATGCAGGGAGAAGGAGGAGAAAAATGGACACTGTGGGATAAACAAAGGGAATATTTTGTCTCTAAAAGGATTAGCAGTGAAATATTTAATAGACATTTTTACATTTCATATGCTGCCTTGTTTTAGAGATAACACTGCTTAGTCTGTAGAAATCTTATCTCCACTTTGGGGGTGGAGGTGAGAGAAACTTTCAAGTTAGCTCTGAGAAGCACCTCCCACTTTGAATTAAGTCTGAAATCGTATGTTAAAGGCCTTTTACAGCTTATCTGAATCTCTTGGCTTCTTCATCACAACATAAAATGGGAAATTTGCTGCAGGGTTTTTATCAGTTCAAAACATCACTTATTCATTAAATCCAACAATGGATGTAGTCAGAAATAGAAATGTAAT
The DNA here is from genome assembly GCF_017639235.1 of Corvus kubaryi. Taxonomy (NCBI): domain Eukaryota; kingdom Metazoa; phylum Chordata; class Aves; order Passeriformes; family Corvidae; genus Corvus; species Corvus kubaryi. Next base: position 26,520,679 of record NW_024581135.1, read on the forward strand.
GAGCTGTGTCAGAATCATCTTCTCATGTCATCACCACAGACCTGCAGGGTTTCATTCCTGAGACCTACCTGAGCCTTCTCAGACTCACGACAGGCAGCCGGGAACAGAGCTCATGGAATCTCTAACACACTCTCCTGCTACTGTTACCTTCCCTTTGCCTTCTGGTTCTGGGTTGTTGGGGTATTTTTTCTTTTTCTGTTGTTGGTTGGTATTTTTTAAATCACTCACTACGCAAGATAGTTAGCAGTGCAAGTCAGGTTGGTTTTCAAAAGCCACCTTTTCCCTTTTGGTCTTTAATTTCTCACAGACAAGTAGGATTAGACCTAAAAATAGTTCTCCAATCAGCTCAATACTTCTATCAGGAAGCTAATAAAAATGCCCTTTGAGAACAAAATGAAAGCCTCTGATAAAGTCCTGATAGACCTGCTTTCGGTTTTCCATGGTGGAGGTCCAGAGGAAGCAGCCTCTGTTTGTGCTCATTGCTGGCCATCCCTGAACTCCACACCAGCTTGACAAGTGTCAGGCATTCATCTAAAGGACAGAAGTGGTGTCTACACCATGCATTTGTAGCTTGTTATTTTAAATGACAGTGTGGAGGGAACAGTTTTTGCTCAGACTTCTTCCGACAGTTCCCCTTTGCAATGAGAAAGGAGGCATCAAATATGAGCCCAACACCAGAGCTTCTTCAGGTTTTGTCTTCTCTTGCAAAGACGAAAAGGAGTAAAAACAGAGTTGAATTGAAGCCCCTTTTAACTCAGATTTTGTTGCCTCTGCAGGGACAGTGTCAGAGGGCTGACCACTCTCCGAGCCATAGCTTCCAGAGGAAGGTGCTGCTGAGTGTGCCTGCCCAGCGTTCCTCTCCTGCATGCAGCCAGCTCTGGGAATGTCACCTGCAGGAAGATAAAAGTGAAATTATTACCTTTTACTAAACCAAACAAGAGATTTCTACTCCTTCTGCTTCTGCCTGTAACATGACATCTGTTGCCTGACAATTTTGAGACATTTTTATCTGTGAAGAGTGTTCCTTCAGATCAAGAAATGAGTCAGTACCTCTGTACACTCTGCTTGCCTCTCACAGATTCATTTGGAAGCATGAACCCAACTAACTGCTTCCCCAAAGCATCCATCGGGAGCCCTCTCCTTGAAGTGATACAGGCCAGGACACCAACTCCAGCCACCAGCATCAGTCCTGCTTACTGGGGCCTGCAGCAAGCATGGAGGGCACAGTCTCTCCCTACACTATCTACAGTCATTTGAAATTGCAGAGACCTTAAGAAGCTTTAGTTCACAAACAAGAGCCAGGCCTCCAGAGGCTGTTTCCACAACACAAAATGGGCTGTGCAAGCCTTGGGCACATGGTTTGTGGGGCACAGACAGCACTCAGACTCTGTGAAACCTCTGCCTCTGCTTGCAATTTCAGATTAAAAGGCAAAGACATAAATGAGGATGTAGGGATAAGTGGGAAGAGACTTCTACAGGAAAATTTGGCCTTTATCTCCCTTGTAAAGAGTTTACCTACAGATGAAAGCCATCAAAAGTGGAGGGGACCATCTCACAGAGATGCCACATGAGGTGCTTTACATTTCGTAAGTTTGAAGGCATTTTTCCTTCTTTTCTTTCCCCCCACATTTGCCACAAAATAGTTGTGATGTTTTGTATATTGCTTTTTCCCCTCCCTTTTCCCCATGCCCCTCTGAGTTCAGTAGAATCAATGTCTGAGCAGGGTTCCCTTCTCTAGCATTTTTGCCAGTTTCACTTTTGTATTTATTTACTTTCGACCATTCCCTCAACTTTGGAGAAGCTGCATTTAGCAAAAGGAAAAGCTACCACCACTATACCTCTGCTCTCATAACTGCTGAAGTTCTCACATTCCCAGCAACAGAAGGGTGGAAGGGGTGTGAAATGAGGGCAAAGAGAAGCACGGACCCTGAACTACACATTGAACAGAAAGGGGGAGGGAGTTGTAGGCAGGAGAGAGAGGAGCTGAGGAGGGAAAGGAGGAGGGGAAAAGTTACAGGAGAGGGTTATGTTTGAATATGGATTTAAATCAAAATGCGTTTTGATTTAACAAAAAGGAGGGTGCTGAACTCAGATCTCTGGTATGAGCCCCGCTGACAAGGACACTGGCTTGGAAGTTTCACAATGCTCATCTGCAGGAGTAGGTCCCTGGGACAGGCTGGCAGATAGTCCTTGACTCAGAAGGAAACAGCAAGTCTCACGTTTCTCTTGGCTTAACCAAAAGCTGTAAAGCATATTTTTCTTGCCCTCCACTTGCATTCAGAGCTCCCCTGCATACTTTGTTGATGAAATCTCTCACCCCAATTCAGGAGATAGCAGTGTTTGCTAAATATGCTCTGCCTTGCTACCAGAAGAGCTGCTGACCTTGTCCTGTCTTCTCCTTAGCGTTTGGCAAATACTTATCTGTACTCACAGTGACCTCCAGCCAGCTGGGTAAAAAGCTTTGGAGCCAAACATGTGCACAAATAATTCCAGGGGCAGCTGTTACTACTGGATTATCTATTCCTGTGGTTTCTACAGATAGAAATAGTTAATACATGTTGCAGTTTACAGCCCCTTTCTCTTTAGCAGACCAAGGACTATCTTCCTCCAACTCGGGGCCATTAAACCCATCTCAACAATGGGGGCCTTCAGTCTGGTACTACCCTGTGTTGCCAGATGGATCCTATTGGATGAAACAGAGCCCACAACAGCCAAAATCACAGATCACAGCCCTGCCATCTTTAGCCAAGAAGGTCACCATTTAATCACTCTCTTCATGTTAGTGTAACAGAGGCCATTCTGTGTGTATCCAAACACAGCACCCCCTCCAGCCTCCCACAGCCCAGACATGAGGTGTTTTTTCACCCTGACACATTAAGGTCCACGCCTGATCAGAGTTCATTCAACCCGAAGAGCAGCAATGATTCGCTTCCAAAAAATGAGACTATTATGGCTAGAAACCATTATGAAAGCCTGCGTGAAGCTGAGACCAGATGTGTGCTCAGCTCACTCCAAATATTGCTTAGAGCAAAGCCCTGGATTGTTTTGGTTTTGTTTTTTAAACAAAACAGGATTGACAGAATCTCCTCTGTAACAAAACAGATTTTCTGATGTTTATCTGCGCTGCTGTTACAGATGTGTGGCTGGGCTGGGAGCTCACACCCACCGACAGTGACCACAGCAGCTCTCAGAAGTGGCGAAGACATGGAAGGAGCTCTTATGTGATGGGATGGAAGTGATGGGGTTGCCAGCCCATTCAAGTTCAGCTCCAAGAATCAGCTTGTGGTCATTGGGACTATGTTATTCTTTCAGTAGGATGCTCTGTACCAGCCCCTGGAAATGAGAGCGATAACATGGCTCTGATCACTTCTTGCCTTTACAGCAAACCTTTCATCAGAGGAACCTCAAAGCAACTTGCCAGCAAGAATGGGCACAACCTCACACTGTGCCTGTGAGATAAGCGAAGGATGGAATAGATTAACTGCTTAAAAGCACACAGCAGCTCTGTGGGATGAAGGAAAAATAAGAAAAAAAATTATATATATACATACACGTTTGAAACCATACAGGGTTTTATGGAGAGGCAGCCTGGAAGGCTGCCAGGATACTGAAATTGCCACCCCTACACAACCACGAATACCATGGAAACTAGTGGGGCACTGGCAGGCAGGAAAGGAAATCAGCTGAAAAATGGCTTTCCATGAAGCACAGCCAGGCTGCGATACTGCTCCCCTCCTGACTGAGAGAGGCCTACGTGCCTAACCACCAGTGTTGCTGCCGGTGGGAGCTGGGCTCCAGGAGGGAGTAATTCCCAGTAATTTCCCGGCCTGGGGTAACGCTTTCCTGGCAGTGGCCAGTGGATGACAGCGAAAAGAGGGATGGCTGAAAACTGCTACATCATGTCAGCTGTGGTATGGAGGTAATGGAAACCCTGAGTGCCAAGTAAAGCTTCGACACATGCTGGGAGGTATAGGAAGATCAAAGCCAGTTGACATCTGAATGAGGACAGGGAAGGAACATGTATGTGCAAGCTCCTGCCTGCCCTGTCTGGTGAGGCATGATTAAAAAGCACAAAACACTCATCAGGAATAGTAATTTTCCCTCAATATATTCAGAAAGCTTAAAAAAGATTCCTTTAACCTGAACAAAAGTAAGTAAAGGAGAGGGGCCTGGAAAACAAAACCAAAAATAACAAATGAAACTGAATATAACAGGAATAACAGAAATAAACAAACACAGACAAGCAGTGGAGGAGGATTGAACATGCTGTTAATCTGTCAAGTACACCGCGCCCACATCAAGCCACAGAGTAAGCTCAGAGAAATACCCATCCTCTCGGCTGAGCAAGGGCACCTGCTTGTTACCAAACAAGCACACATCCCTTAAAAAGTCATACTCCTGGTAAGCCAGGGGAGGAGGAATCCAAGCATAGAACAGCTGTACTCATTCAAAATGCTGCTAAGAGGAACAGCGGCATCTTATGAGTAAGCTGGATATGGCGCAACCAGCACCGGGCTTGAACAAAAATAGCCCAGTGGAGATGAGAAGCAAGTAGAGACACTGGCACACAGCTTTGCCTCTGGCTCTCAGCAACTGAAGGATGCACAGGTGATCTCCTACAGAGCCTAGCTTGAGCAGAGGTCGGGGGGACATTTCTACAGAAAAGCAAAGAGGACTGGAAAACTAGAGAAGCAGCAGAGCGGCATTTCTGCTAGGCTAAAATGCACAGAGCTAACGGACCTTCCAGTAACCACGGGGGAGGGCTGGAAGGGGATGGGAGCATTGCCATGGCTGGCCCTGATAAGGCTCTATCTAGGAACAGGCGAGGGCTGTGCTCACTGCCCGGCCGAGAAACGGGTCTGGAGGAGTGCGAGAACAACAGGATAACATCAGGCACTTCTCACACAGCTGAAGGACCGCCACTGGTCATCAGGAGACAAATGCAGATGAGAGACTTTAAAGTGGTGCCAGAAAAAACAAGCTACAGCCAGGGTCGAGGAACATGGGATCCAACTCCTAGTTGTCAGCAGTTGTGGTGTATACATTGCTGAAAACAGATACAGTGCCAGGAAAATCCAACTCCCAGCATGAAAAGAATAACTTAGGAATGATAATGAGAGAAGCCAAAGCAACTGCAACTGTGAATTAGTGATTACATAAAAGTTTTTATCTTAAAGTTATGTTAGGCCAAATTCTGAAGTAATTTTTTCAGCCAGAATGCTCCCTTGAGACCCTGTGATTTGGCCACAAATTGCTACATCTTTAAAAAAAAAAAGAAAAAAAAGCACAACAAAACAAAGATTTCCTTTTTATGCTGGCTGGAAATACATAGCAGCAATAGCCTTGACTGGCATCAAACTCTTCTCCAGCAGGTAGCTGAAGTTCTCTGCTTTATGCCACCATCCAGCATCATCATGAGGGACAGTCCTGTCTTCAGGATTTGCTCTGTTATGTGGCTGCTACCCAGGGAAGTGGGAACTGTGGCTGTTCGGTGTGAAGACAAGTACATGTCATTCAAGCTCCCTGAAACGAGTGAGGTACAATCCCCATCACAGTTCCTCCCACTTGGACCTATCAAAGCTAGTCCTGAAAAACTGAACGTACAGTAGCTTGGGTACTGCCATAAGGAAACATAGCAATCATCACTGCCCACCATGTGCTGAAGAGCAATAAAAATGTCTTTTCAAAATAGCTGATCTGGGTAAAAAACTACCAATGTTTCAGCGGCAGGCTCACAAGAACAGCAAAAGGATCCTCTCTATCCCATTCCCTGGGCAGTACTGAGCTCAGCAGCAGCTCTGGGCTTCACACCTGGAGGTCTCTGTGTAGTTTCAAATGGAGCATCTGCAAATCCCAGACCCCAAAGAGATGCAGCCACAATGAGACACCTCTCTCTTCCCAGAGCCTCTCCCCATTCCAGTTGGAGACTCATCACACACACCAAACTTCCTTGCTCATTCTTTGGACTTGGCTTACCAGGCATAATATGGTGCCAATCTGCAATTGCTAAAGAGGTACCAAAAGTAACATGAGAAAGTGAATATTTTGAGCAGAAGACACACCCTTCCCATGACAGATGACCTGCTGTAAAAGCCCTTACAAAAGTAAGGGAATGTGCTCAAATACCTGTCATAAAATCTGAAGCTCAAATGCTGTGCAACCAAAAATCCTGGAAATAGTTCTTTCAAGTCATGCAAACACTTTGGAGATTCTGAGAGAAAAAATAGCTGGAAATAGTTTTAGATAGAAGAACCTTTCATGCCAGCTGGCAAAAGGCAAACAGATGGATCAGATAGATGGATAGACGGGGCTTAAAGCCACTTTTGTCTCAGCAGTGGGCTGGGCTTGTGTATGCAACATCTGAAGGCAGCATATCTCATTATCTGACCCTTAAATGTTAGCTTTATGAAATCATATCAGATGAAGCTGCAGCCTTCAAAAGCGTCTCTCAGCCTGGTAGGACTCGCCTTCCTCCCAGCAGCACCTTCAGCAGGCCTTGGGCTGGCTTGGTGCTCATGCAGACCCCTCAGGGTCTCCCCTGCTCAGGGCATCAGTCCAGGCTCTGTCAGAGCTCAAGTAGGTTTCTTTTGGTGCAGGGAGTTTCATAAATACTTGGTCATACCTCTTATGTTTCCATAGTGCAACAGCAGCAGGATGACCACAAAGGGCAAGAAATGAAGGATGCTGTGAAGGCTGCAGGGAAATCCCCCAAACTGAGTTTGATATGTTTAACAGAAACTCACTGAAATCAGGTTATGATGCACACAAAACAAACCAGGGTAAGCATTCCTTATTTTTGGTAGCCTGTGCACCTTGAGAAAGGTGATGTTTAGTTTTAGCTGTGCTTTTGATGCATGAATCTAAAGAGGCCAAACCGACCCACCTCAGAAGGGGAATTACACCTTGTTTGATGGGGATGGGCCTGAGCCACAGGTTTGCACAAACCCTTGCAGTTTGCTTAGAGCCAGACACCTGCTCCTCACCCCTTATGGGCTTTTCTCATAGGGTGACTACGATGGGGGGTTGGGCTGTCCCCAGTACTGGCAGCTCATTGGCCGTGATGTTTGTCACAAATTACAAGGACCACGGTCTGGTCCCCATGGGCTCCCTCTGGCATCTCGTCCCCTGGGAGTTCAGTGGGTCACTGCCAGTGTGACATCCCAGTTCTGCTGGATCACCAGCCAAAGCAAACCAGGGTCTCTGCAGCATCTCAACTGGTGCGAAGAGATTACAGAAATCTGGAAAGACTAAAACAAGTACATGGACCAGCAACACTTTCACTTTCTTTTAGAAATGTGGTTTTTTGCTGTATTTGAACTATGCGTCCCTGAAGATTTCATGTCAAAATGGAATTGTGTAATGACTATGAAATATTTATCAAGAAATTCACAGTTGAAAGTGGTCTGCAATGACAGATCAAAAAAGAAAATCACCTCTGCACCATTTCTATTCTCATATTTTAATGGCAGATGAATTCATCCAGAAGGACTTTAATACTCACCTTTATAGATATTTTTGCTTTTCACATCAGACATTAAACTCTGCCATCTTGTTCAAGAAGACTCTGAGTTACCAAAGACAGGGCAGGATTACACCATCAAAGTTGCAACATCGAAGCCCTGGCATGACTAATCCCCACATACGTGGAAAAAGACCAAAGATGGGCAGTCTGTGCAGTGGGTAAGTGCAGAGCCAGTCTCCTCCAGCCCACAGGTGCATGGGAAGCATGTCCCATGCACACAGGAACAGCCTTGAGTCTCTGTCACCCTCTTCCTTGGGTGCCTTCATAGGGACAGTGGCACACATGGCCCCGTGGGCACAGGGGGACTTGCCTCATGGTGGTCCCCCTGACATCAGGACAGTGTGGCTTAGGGTAAGGGGGTTGCTCCCAGGAGGAATTCTGGGCTCTTTGTTTGCTTTCATAAACATGTTCATGGGAAAAATCCACCTTTGCATAAAGCATAGAACCACTTCTTAACTGCGCTCTTTGAAAGACAAGCAAAACCGTACATAAACGGCACCTGAGAGAACACACAGACTTTGTGGTCCATCTCAGAGAAGTAGCTGCCAAAAGAAGACATCACCAGGCTGGCTTCTCTTTCCTGTAGGCATCATCTTGTGATGATTCACACAGCCCAGCTGAAGGGCATCAATGGGGTGTCTGTATGATGCAATGGCAGAGCTGTGTCAGATCCAACACCACAGCACTATTTGTCAGAGTAAGGACACTCATTTTTGCTTTGCAGAACCAGTCTAGCCAAAAACTTGTATGAAATTGGCCCAAACCCTTTCCTAGCACAGAGCACGGGTGGCTGATACGGGCTCCCACAAGGGTCAGTGTGGGCCCCTGTCTCTCTCCATCTGAATTCATTAATTAAGGAGAAGATGAGGGCAGGACTTGCTGTTTCAAGGGACTTGCCATCACAGGGCAGCACTTCCTGTGGATTCTGCTACTGAGCTGACAGCACAGGGACCAGAAACAAGAGATGTGAATTAAAAATAGGAAAGAAGCAAGACCTGCATCTTTTGCAGGCATGAAACTCGACTGTGGGTAGGCAAAACAGTTCATTGCAGCAATTTCTGAAGGTCAGGGCATCATGGGGGGATGGCAATCAACAGCTGACAGCCAAAGGAAACCCAGATGTTTTAGTTGCATGTTGAGCAAATTTGATTGAGAAATCAGAGAAAGCACAGATTTTGTTATTCTACATTCAGAATTTTTTTTAGGTTAAAAATGCACTTGAAGCTCTTTTTTGCAGCTTTGACCTCAGCAAATGGCAGTTGTTCAACTGTCAATGTCAGAGCTGTGAGCTCCAGTGATTTTTTCAAGTCTCATGCTAGTTGATATTTCCGACAGGTCGGAGACTCACGTAAATAAATCAGCATTTCAGCTATTATCAGCCTAAGTTTCTATGCATTCTGCTAAAACAAAGGAAAATAAACTGGTCCTACAAATGTGTATACCAGGAGTCAGCCAAAGCCCAGAGGCTGCTACCTGAAAAACCACTGTCCTTTTTTTTTTTTAGCTGATGATATGGTGTGGGACATAACAAGTTTTCTTTCTTAACACCTGGAGTTACTTTTAGATTACACCCTAGATTATACCTTCAGATTGCACATGTACATTTGGACTGTGCTGTTACCTTGTCACAGGCTCTGGTGCCCACAGTACCTGCACTCGTAACTCACCGCGACACCACGGGGCATTGGAGGATCATCCACCACCCCTGGCATCCAATCAAGCCTTGTGCAAAACCCTCACCAGGATTGGCAAGAGATGTGCCTGCTCTCACTGCCCGGTGCTGGAAATTGCCAGGAGTCTCCAGGAAATGCCAGTCAGAAAGGGCTGGAGGCAGCAAGAAAGTGAAAATAAATCCCAACCTAACATATTGGAAGATATTTAGTATGAAGGAATATTTACAAGTTCTGCTTTGTGCTTTAGGCACAGCATTTGATAAAAGTGGTCTTCTCAGCTTTTTTCATTGGCAAAACAATGCACATCAGTTGGACTCTAGAAACAAAATGTGAACAGTCTGATAAAACAGGTGCCTGGTTCCTGAACAAAGCTCTGACCCTCACTACAGAGCAAGCTGTAAGACTGAGACCATTTACCAGTGCCTTTCAAAGCCAACAGAAAGGTCACCACTGACCACAATAAGATTTGGATCCAGATGAAATGCCGGTACCAGCAACTCAATTTTCTACTGATTTTTCAAGAGATAATAAGTTTTTACGAACCTTTGGAGAATGAAGACTTTCACTTGCAGCTCCGCTGACTTCACCATCCTGCCCCAACGACATAAACAAAGCAACTTACCTGAGACTTGCAGACTGCCCTGGCCAGGACAGAATCTTCCTGTTTCTGCATAAGAGGAAGTATTTCCTGGTTTGCAAGGTGTGGTTGGGCAAAAGGAACAGCTCCTTTTCTTTAATTAATTTTGGTGCTATTTGTATCTGCACTTTCTTTTATAGTTTCAGGTGCATTAGTTATCAGGAATATCTGCTTCAAGGCATAAGCAGTGAAAGTTCTCAATCTGCCTTCCCCTGCCTCCTCTCCCAAAATAAGTGTGAGGCTCATTCCCATAGATGCTCCAGAGCAGATCTATTTTGATCACCAAAATATTAAACCCACAAACTCAGGGGAAGAAAGAAAAATAAATAAAAAATAAAAGGCCTTTCAAATCAAGTGAATAAGCCAAGGGGGAAAAAATAGACTCAGTCATTTCTCCTACCCGTTTAATTAATAGCATTCCACTTCAGAAACGGCACACGCAGAGCAAACCTCTCCGAGTGCCTGTTTACAGCCGAGCTCCTGCAGCTGCCCCTCTCCTGCCCTCCCTGCTGGGCCCAGGCTCTGCCTGCCCTGCCAGAGGCCAGAGTTGGAGGTGCCCAAGGCAGGGCTGCGTGCGGGGCCATGCTCCCCATCCGGGCCTTGCTCCAGCCAAGTGTTTGAGCAGGCACACACTCCAGTGAAAGGAGCAGGACTGGTTGTGCTTCAAGATAAGATTGTCTGCCAGGGCTTTGTTGGAGGCAGCCTTGCAGATGCAGGAAGGAAAACAAGCTGTAAAGATGGCAAAAGGAGAAGAAAAAAAATGCCCCAAGGGAAGCAGCATTGGCAGGAGACAAAGAGCTCCTCGTCAGTGAAGGGTACCGTAAGACTGAGACAAACTTGCACAGCACAAGTCATGTCCTGCATTAAGAAACCCCGTAGCCCCACTCACTTGGGTGTTCTGCACTTCCCTGGGCATCCAGTGCTGGAGCAGGGTGCCAGGGACCTTGGCAGGAGGTAGGACAGTCCACCCACACCCCACGTTGCCTGCAAACTGTCCTGAGCAAGCAGCTGGAATGCTGGCTGTGAGGCCACCTGCGGCAGAGGCTGCTTTGCTCTTGGTGACACAACCTACCTAGGAAACAAGCTGGGGGGCTACTGACCTGGGAAGAATTTCACAGTGGCAGCAGGAGAAGCATTTGGTGGCACAATTTGGAGGAGGATGATCAAATGCTGCTCCTACAGGAGAGGTGGCTGGTAAAGGACAGCAAGTACAGCAGAGCCAGCCCAGCAGCCCCTGCTGCTCACAAACCGAGCACAGCACTCATGCCATGTTTGCTTGTCTTGGTTGCTTGGTTGTTTTTCCAGATTTAGTCTCCTGTTGCATCCAAGGGTAAGGCCCTGTGTTCAGTCTGTCCCGTGGATGTAGAAGGAGAACAAGGACCTTCACAGAGGGTCCATGGAGGCCCACCAATTCTTATAGATAAAGGTTTTACTGCTTGAATATCTTGCTTCAAGCAAGGCAAGGATTCAAGGGGAAACCCTAGTTCCAGTTTAGCTCAAGCTAGTCCTGTGCAGCCCAGCCTTTTGCATCTGCCTGGCAAAGTTTCCTGGTTTGCACCTCTCCACTTGCTTATGGCCCTTCCTCCATTGCTCCAATCCACGACAACAGGAGGATGGAGGCTCCAGCTGGACAGTGAGGATACGGTGAGGGCAGGGAGGCCAGGAGCAGCTGAGTTTTGCATGTTGAGGTGGAAAACAGCACTGTGCAGTGTGTGGTTTTGGTTCTCCATGGTCTGGAGGCTAAAACCAGCACCTGCAGCCCCACAAGAGCCCTGCTGGGAGCACAGGGAGGAGCTGTGGGGTTGGGATGGGCGCAGCCCTGCTGGAATTTAACTGACTGGTGATAAACTCAGTGAGCCAGACAAGACCCGAGACAAGATAATCCACAGAGATTCCTGCTGCGCTTTTTGGCCTGATGCATCTCCAAGTTAAACCAGCACCTTGTCCTCACAAGTGGCTGAGCTGTGGTTCCTGGCACACACTTGACCTCGAGCACAGGAGCAGCAGGACCGGGCCAGGGGGTCCACAGCTGTGCCAGAGCACCCATGGGCAGTTGCACAGCTGCAGGCACCCGGGAATAGCAGGGTACTTACAGGGAAAGCCACGGCTGCTGCTTTGTGCCCTGAGGCTCAAGGTCTTTTCTTTTTCCAGAACAAGGAAAAGAGACTTGTGCTAAGTACCTCCGTTTGTTTAATCCAAGTACAGAAACAAAAGCCTGAGAGGTTCAAAGCTCCAGTGTTTATTCTATCAGGCTTATTTCTGGGCTAAATAAACCATCAAAATCTAAGTCTCCGCTGAAAACATCTAAACACACTAGCTGAAGCTAATGAAGAGTTAGTGTTTGGCAAAGACAAAGCATGAATCCATAATTATTGTAAGATGAGTCACCTGAAGAAACCAGAGCAGTAGCCAACAAAAAAAACCCCTTTGAAAAACTCAATGGGAATGAAGATGCCTAAAAACGTGCACATCAGCAACACCACATCCTCAGCCCTAGTGAGGCCAGAGGGAGGCAGCTCTGTAGAGGATGTTTCAGATCCCCAGTGGTCACTGAGCAAGGACCCCATGCCAGTCTCGCCAGAAGCCCACCCCTGCATACAAGGGCAGTCTGACATCCACATTCCCTCCATGACTCATAGGATTGGACAAGTCAGGCGTTTGCAGACAGTGAAAAAGATAAAAATCATATTGCTTGGGGGAGTGCCAAGCTATTATTTCACCCAATTAGAGTCTTGAACTGCTGAAAGTTAAAAGGATTTCCTCTGGAAAGAGAACATTCCCCAGCCAGAAAGCCTCCAGAAAGGTACAGGCGCAATAACTCCTGGCATTTGGTGTTAGGAAACAAGCGTCTAGACAAAGCCGCCTTCTTTTGATTTGTTTTTGATGACATTTTTAAAAGATGCTACAGTACAGATCCTAGATCTTGAATTTCTGTTTTTACACTCTGGATACCTGTGACAGCTTCACACATCCAGAACATGCTGGAAATTATTTCCACGTCACTACAGTCTAGAAGCACTATAACCCCTGAGGTTCTAATGGATGGATATCACTATTTGCATGGATGCGCTGTCAGGCAGGAACAAGAGCTGGCTGCACCAATCCCCGCAGCTGGAACTGCCTCTTGGGGAGGCCAAGTGTGGGTCTGGCCTCATGTCAGTCCTGCTTGAGAAGCCTCGGTTGATTTGAGGAGCACAAGGGGCTCTTGCACAAGGGTCTCACAGGAAAGTGCCCGACACACTGATGCCAAGGTTCAAACACCCCCTCATGCACTGCATGTGGCACACCTGGGTCTGGGAACAAGAGCCCTCTGTTGGCATTCCTCACCCTGCCTGGCACCTCCTTGCTGTGAGCAGAGGAAAGCCATGGAGAATTGTACTAAGGGGAAAGTTTTTACCTCGTCCTGCTGTTCCCAGCTGGGCGTGGGCAAGCTGGCCATGCAGAGGAAGCACCTTCTGCCACAGCACTGCCCATGATTGCTTCAGCATGTTGCAATACACTGATTGAGCAACTGTCAATTATATGGCATTTATGTCTATCTGCAGTGTTATGCTCACAGCTGTCTGAACAGGAGCCCGTCTCCCATCCATGGTAGCGTCCATTTCACATGGCTTTGCTGATTCTGCAGCAGGGAGCAGCACTAAAAACTGAGCTCAGGTTTTGGTGCTGCCCCCCACCCAATCAACCAGTGCCCCAACACTTTTTAAAAAGTCATTTTAAAATGTGTTTCTACATTGCTACAAAAGCAACCTTCTTGCCATCCTGCAAAAGGAAATGTTTTGTGTTTTGGCACAGCGAGATTTAGTTCCTTTTCAAGAAGAAGGAATTTAGTGTGGCTGCCTTGAAACTGGCTGCAGCTTTATCACGAGAGATTTCATCATGGACTTAGACAACCTCGCTCGCAGCCATTGTGCTGTCAAACAGGTTTCCTTCCTCTTCTTCACAACACTCCTACATCACATCCTATTTAGAGCTCTTATAGTGCTTCATAAATAATGCGATAATGAGAGCCCTGTACACTTGTGGGATTTGGGAGGCATTATCTCAGTTTTTAAGAGATGGAATATGAAGATCAGAGATTAAAGGTGGCAAGTCCAATGGGCTGTGATCCAAACAAGAGTTTTTCTAATTCATTCCCCTTACATTTGGAGCCCTTTCCTGGCTTACACAGTCAGCCCAACTTTCCCACTTCTTCATCCTAGCACTTCAGTCCTGCCCCATCCTTTCTGTCCAGGGTAGCTCACAAATTTTGCACAAGAACATCACGATCTGCCACTCACTGTATTTTGCTTGAGGTCCGTAGAGACAAAATTGCTGTTTCCATTGGCCAGTAACTGGGATGAGAAATTAAACATCAGAAAATCTGTTGCAGATTAATACTGGTGAAAACTTGGGAGTTACTGAACACAGAGATGCTGAATGCTGTAGGAGGAATTTTTGCTTAAGAAATACAACAGAGTGCAAAGGATATGAAACGAAAACGAATGCTCAGAGCTAGGGCTCACCCTTGGAGGACAGGCACTCACTGCAGAAGCTCCTGGACTTTCAGCAGGGGCTACTTAAGCATAAGGAAGTGCAAGCATGGATGGAGCATTTGGCAGCACTCCATGCTAGCTAGAGGAGACAGCGTCCAGCTCAGGGCATCACCAGCTCTGTGGGGGCAAGGCTGACTGATGCCGAGGGCTGCACATCACACCCTGTGGCTGGAGAGGCACAGAGGCTGACCCTGACAACTCAGACAGCAAGATTTCTATTCAAAATTTTAAGCTACTCCAAAAGACAACATGCTGCTGTGCTTCTCCCTGAGAAAGACAGGAAACTACTGCTGAGCTGTCTGTAGTTTATAATAAAATTATTATTTTTTCCAGCGAAAGTGACGCCTTGCTGAAGGGCCACACAGGCACCAGGATGTGGCACAGACAGCAGAAGTCGACTTGTGGGATTTTCCATGTGAAGAAATAGCTTGAGAGGGATGGGCGAGCTGAAGTTTTACCTGAAAAACAGCAGTGGTTCTGTCCCTCCACAGCAGGCAGGCTTCGTGATCCCTGAGCAGTTACCTCTGTGTCTTTACATCAGTCTCAGCAGGCACCTCTCATTGCAAAGACACACAAAATCCTAGGATAGCTCTGGAGAACTTCTCTGCTCCAGAGCAGAAGGACTAGTGCCTGGAGTGGTACATGGTGCCTGCCCATCTCAATTCTGTGGCCAGGGAAAACAGGGTCCCTCTACTTGGCTTCTGATGCCCAACAAGAGCTGCTGCACATAGGCACGGACACACGGAAGACATGATGAGGATGTGTGTCTGTGGGTGGGAGGAACAATTTCAGGATGGCTGGAGCAAGCAGGATGCCTGCAGGCAGCAGGAGACGCCTGAAAGGAAGTGCACATCCATGGCCTGTAGGCACTGGGGTGAGGGGCTGCTGCAGGGCAGGGTTGCAGCACTGCCCCACAATGTTCCCATGAAAACAACTCCTCGTGCACAGGGAATGCTACCAGGCAAATTCCCAAGCAACAAACAAACAAACAAACCCCCAAACATCTGTTTTCCAAAAGACTACAGTCTTAGCCTGAAGAAAACCCTCATTTTCCTGACAAGGGCTTTCATGGTAACAACTCAAAAAGCTGGATGATGTCTCTGGTGAGAGGGTGCCCAGGCAGAAGCAGACAGTGAGCAGCCCCTGCACTCACTCATTCTGCAGAGCAGGGATGGGAGCACAATGCACAGCTGCTCAATTCCAAAGGAAAAGAAAAAAAAGCAGAAAGCTCCACTCAAAAAAACCCAACCCAAAAAAACCCCAAAACCAAAAAAGCCCCCACCAAAACCCAAACCACTAATTTTGCCAGGCGCTTTGCAGCTGACAGCCAGCATGGCTTTTTTGGTCAACATAAGAATAATTTTCAAAAGCTGAGTGAGCATAGGCTATGTTATATCCCTTTCAAACTGTCAACCATCCTTTTAAACCACCCTCACTCACCCTGTTCTAGGCTTAGCCCTAGTTCATCAACTATCTTCCACTGCTAGCTTTGGCTTAGAGTAACCCCTATTGGTAAAATGCTTTAAGGATCATATTATCATTTTAGATCCTTCTGTTCCACAGGTCTTGCTGTTTTGCTTTAAATGCTATCATCAGCCTGGCTAACTCTTCTTTCTGCACTTAAAATACTCAGAGCCTCTATCCTTACTCTAACATTAGTTCTGGGATTTTGGTTTTGCTTTTTGTCAATAGACAAAAGATCCATTTTCAGATGAATCACTTCCCTTACAAAAACTAGTGACCCATGGTCCAAGCTCTACATACATGTCTTTGATGCACAATTACTCCTTACAGGAGAGGCTGTACAAGCCTCAAATCTACTGTAAAAAGATAAAAGGTTTGGGTCTCAATTAAAGGCCTGTCACACTTCTTGGGTAAGAATCACAACTTCTCTGTCCAAAGATGTTGTAGTATGTCCCAGCAGTAACTGTAGGCTTTATTATTTTAAGGTGCAAGACTGTACACAAATGCCCAGACCATTGGTAGTGGAAAACCATGCATGAGCAAACCAATCTTATCTGCTTGAACTGATAAGCAACTTGAAATGCAGTGACCTGGCTTACAGTGACTGCAGTCTATCACCACTGATAATTTTCACTGATCATATTTAGCACTTGAGCTGAATACACTTATCAGTATTTCAGCAGCAGCCCTTTGGGATATGCGGCTCGTTGTTTTGAAGATGAGGAGTTTAACAGTTCAAACTAGAACCCAGAGTACTTAATTTACCTGCTTAAAAGAGGTGATGGCAGATGAGTGTATGGTCTACCCAACACAGAAAAGCTTCAAACATTCTTCCTCTTCTCCACCCAGTATTTCTGGGTCACACACATTTTGAAAGAGAATAAAGTAGAAGCTCTACTTAATTGGATATTAAAAATCAACATTCCCCGCACAGGAGCAGGAGAGGGAAAGACATGCTGCTTCATGACTGAGCTCAATGGACTGCCTTATGAGATGGAAGCTGGCCTGCACTGGACATTGGCTTGCAATGATAAACCACTAAAATATGCTACATAAGAAAAGAGGTGAATCTTGTTCCCTTGTTATCAAAGGAATAAGCAAAAGGAAGGAGAAAGTGGCCATGCAAAAATAACTTCTCTCCATTTTGATCCCACTGATTAGACTTACTAAGCAACTGATGTTCACATAAATTTGCTGATTAGAGTAAATTATACAGGACAGTTTCTGAACAGCACATACATAATTTATCTGATACTTTTGAAGAAGCAACTACATTAATAGTTCAGAGGAAATTGAACTTCATGTCTGCTACGGACTCCTGTTTGAAAATGCATTTACAATAAAAAACCTAAAGGCACTAACAGTCAACTCTTCTATTTCATTATGAATATGTTTTAATACCTTTGCTGCCCATTTAAACATTTCAGCTTAAATTCATCTTACTTGTCTAGCAAAAAGCAGATTAACTGGAATGGTCTCAGTATTCCCAGGCAATCTCAATTAGAGCAGTTAAACTCACTGCAACCTTCCTAAGGGGAGAAAAAGGCAGTTCATGTTCTTGATACTGATAGAACAGTGCATTAGTAACTTGTTACCAATCTCATCAGGGATGCACCTGCAGTAACAGGCCACAAGCCATGGGCAGTTCAGTACCAAAGAGCTGCTCAGTAAGCTCTATTCCAGAGAAAAACACCAGCTACACTGGCTGCAGTTACCAAATGTTATCCAGCTGAAGAAACTGATTTTTGTTTAGGTAATACACTACCACTGCACTTAGAAAAAAACCAACAACTTCATGTTAATTAATAAACTGAGTGCTAAGCATAGTTTAAAAAAATGGTTTCCTTTTCCACCGTAAGAGCTTTAGAGTCTTGATCACATGATGCTACTTCAGTGCATCTGTATTCCCTCAAGAATGGCAGAATTAGCAAATGGCTGATTTCTGCTACTAATAAAACACTTGTCTTTTCTGCTTCATTATCAGCTGAATAAGTAATTTTGCCTTGGGTTTGGTTGGTTGGGGTTTTTTTTGTTATTGTGGTTTTGGGTTTTTTTGGGGGGGTGGGGGGGGGCCTGGTTGGTTGGGGTTTTTTGTTTTGTTTTTAAATCAAGTGAGGGAAGTTGCTACAATAGCCATGAACGGATTTGAAAGCTACCTCACGTTCGTTCAAAACACACATCTGAATTTTGTTGGCCAGTGCAGCAAAACTAAAACACATTTGGAAGATGCTCAGAAAAGGCTTTATCGAGAGAACTACAGTGCAGACTTAATAACACACCTCAGCTGTTCAAAGCATCTTTGATATTATGCATATATATTTGTATCCATTTTATGGAGAATTTAAGAATATTACAGCCTTTGAAATCTTTAGAGAATAAACTGCAACAGAACATTTACACATTTAGAACTTTAGAACTGATCAGTCATTTAAAACAATACATCTTAGAAATAGTCCTGATAATGGCTAGAAACCCAGCAAACAAGTTAAAAAACAGAGGCATAAAATCTCCATTAAAATGTTTTTATTCCTTATCAGTGGAGAATGGTTGTAAAAAGAGGATCTATTGTGAGCTTTTAAACAAAAGAAACCAGTAATCCTCCTAATTAGCAGAGACACCAGGGTATCCTATTCCAGGAAGAAGACAGCTATCAAACCCATCTCCTTGCCCTCTTGCAACACAGGGAAGTTAGTTTTCAGCAAGAGGCTAAACAAATTATGTTGAGAAATGCTACTCCGAAGCAGCTGTCCAAGGGCCAGTGTTTTCCTCTGCTCCTCATCAGTCTTCACCCTCATTTTTCATTTTCTTTTTTTTCTTCTTCTTTTTCTCTGCATTCTGCAAACAAACAAATGTTGCCATGAACAAAACATCATGGAAAAGCAAAGCAACACGTGTAGCTAGGCAACAGGGCTCACACCCAAAGCATCACTCCAGCTGCCATGCTCAGCAGAGCACAACCCAAGAGATGTCCTTCCTCAGTTGCTAAATGCACTGGGCTGTCCACAGGGGCAGGGAGGCTGTGCCACACTGCCACAGCTCAGCACTGCCCCCAGGCCCTGCAGCTAACATACACAAAGGACAGAAAATTAAACCCTGTGTTAAGAACAGGACTTCAAAACTGAGCAAAAAGTTGGCTTTGGTCCCATCTGCTCTACTGTTGCTAGAAGACATCAAATCAGCAGGTACAGCCTCTGCTCCCTAGAAGTCCAAAGTTGAGAGAGATGCCTGTGGATTGGCACCAAGGGGCACTCTCCCCACTAGAAAAGACGCAAAGAGAGAGAAGACTAGAGCTGGGGGTGGGCAGAAGACAGGATGGGAATGGAGGCATTGCAGTCACCAACTTCCCAGATCTTATTTTGTAATGCAAACCCTCTTGGACATTACAGTGGTGGATAGCACAAAATAAAGTTACTAGAGCAAAACTATTTGCATGCCATAGATTATATATATATGAATTTCTCCCCATCCCTCACTCTACATTCTATGTTTTGGAGAGAACACATTCCCAAAAAGGATCAGGTAGCTGTGCAATTCTGCCTCACCTCAATTACGGGGCTGGTGGGGAGTTCCTCACTCAGTACCTCCTCTTCTTCAGCTTGCTTTTCCATACCCTTTTTCTTTTTCTTCTTTTTGACAGGTTCACCATCTTCTACAGCTGTCCCTTCTGTACCACAGAAAGGACAAAAATGAAAGGCAGGCTGTCAGTTATTAAGAGTGCAAAAGGAAAAACTATGAGATGGCAGAGGACACAATGACTCCTATTTACCCTCTGCCTTGCCCTTACCTGCATGACTACTCCCTGCTATAATCAAAATATACAACTACTTAAGACATGAGTGACAGTGTCCAGACAGCACTATTCACATCTCCTGGTGAATTCACATCACACTATTCCTGTATGCTGCTCCCAGAGTTTAAAACAAGCTTGCATGTTTTCATTTGTTTACCAAGTTACCTTCAAGTACTCTATCAGAAAAGAGACTGTCCACAGTTTGGCAAATATTTTTACCAGCAACACAGGAGCAGCAAAAGGACTCTAACTCCCACCTTAGAAATGCATTTAGCCAGCAATAGCTTGTTCACAGCTGATTCTCTATCTTGATGTTGGAAATTTGTTAAGAAGCAGACCAGTTTTCTTTACTGTTTAGACTGGCAAACACAAAGATCTCAAGGCAATGTAAAGCATTTAATGCAGAAATGCTCTCCTGTCCAGGATGACAGGAATTATTTATAATATTATTTATACAAGCTGAGAGGAATGTCAACCCAGGGAAAGATTTACTAACAACCTTACAGTTACTCGTCAGAACTATTCATCAACATCTGCCCTATTTAATTACAGTGGTAATGGAACTGTGATTTACCACTCACTTCCTAGAATACATCCCACAGTCTTAGGAATCTCTAGGTAAAGAAACCAAGCAGAAATCATTACCAGGCTGACAGCCTATGTGGCAGCCAGGCTGTTACTGGAGCATACCCAAATTAAATTTATTTGCACAGCTGAGTCAGTGCTGGATACCAAGTTTCACACAGTACTCATGACTAAGTTCATGATGTAGCAACCACTGTCCTTCAGTAGCTCTAAAACTGATGCTGAAACCAGTGGTGTTTGTGGTATGTACAGTTGCTACTGGAGGTATGACTCAAGACGACATTTTCTCACCATATATCCCCCAAGGAAAGAATCAATTTCATTTTCAAGAACACTCACTCACCACTTACAAAAAGAACAAGTTCAATTACAAAAAAAGACCCAAACCACATAACCTCCTAACATCTTGATTGTACTTGGTCACAATTTTAGTTCCTCAAGCCAGAAGAAGGATTACATGAGTCAAAAATACACTTCAAACTTTGCCTCTAACATTAGCTTCAGACAAAAAACGTTGGCTCCAGGGTAAAAAAATTCTAGACATGTCTACAAAAGAATACAGCCAGCTAACACATGCAGTTTTCTGACATTAAAAAACATACCAGAAGCAGAACAGCAAAAGATTCCAGATAAAAAACCTGGTAAATGTAACTTAATTCTGCCATACACAAGAGTCACAGAGAACAGTGTGTGAGCATAAGGCATTCAAAACAGGTATAAAAATAGGTATCCTCACCTCCCTATGTATGACATGGGGAAATAAAAAGTTGCTGAAAAATAAGCATAAACTACATTAAAGCCGTACAGTGTAACAGGAGCGTACACATCGTATTTTGCTATGCAGCATGTTTTTACTCAGCTGGATTGGTAACATATGCATTTCCAAGAAAAATGTTGGGTGATAACCTTGAAAAAATAATTTCTTGTTAATACCCTACGTGTCATCAAGTCTGACACACCAGGCAGTGGAACCTGTCACAATTTACAGTGCAGCTGATGCACTGGGTACTCACTGGCACTGTCACTTCTCACAGCAAGCAGCAGAGTCGTCCCTGAAGATTTCAGCTGCTGCCTTTCAGCAAAGCTCATCACAAGACGTCACGTATTTGTACCTACCCAGAATGAGGATAAAAGCTCCAGGGGTGCTGGCTTTTTCCCCTCTAGGTGCAATACTTCTAAGTCAATCAAGGCCAGTGGGGTTTCTTTGCAATATACAGCAGCTGACAAGGAAACCAATAGCTCTGACTATCCAGGCACAGAAAGCAGCACCCTGAAGAGCAGTTTGACTGACAGCCCTGGGAGTGCTGGGCATCACCAGCAGTAGATCCACTCATCCATTTTCCACCATTTTTGTCTAAGCTTTTACACACAAGCCTGATGTCCTGATGTATCCTCCCTCCTCCAGATGATGCTCCACATGTACAGAATGAAGTCACACTGCCTATCAATAAAGAATCCTGTCAAGCTGTTGCTATCATTTAAGGCTTTGTATCTTGCAGGGTTCACTCCATTAACTCCATTAATTTAAGATATTTCAGAGATACCTTCCCAAGTCACTAACTGCTACTATATCCTGATGCTAAAATGAAAGCTGAAGGCTTCCCTGGGGGCACTGGCTAGCCCTGCTGGTGGTACGCATTCTGTCTGGCCACATCCAACTTCAGAGACGACAGCCACAAAAACACCTGCCCTATTTCCCTTCACCAACACGAAAACAGGTTTTAACAGACAGCTCCTTAAGTGGATTATAACTTGTTTCAGGCACTATCCTTCCACTTGGTTTCTTGACAGGTATAAAAGGTGAATGTGGTTTGAAGTCATATCTTAACCCCCAACCCCCTGCCAGTTCCCACAAAGTACTGCCATTCATGCACCCCAGACAGGGAGAGAGAAAACACCACACATCTCATCTTGCAGTAACATTTACACTTTGGGCTAGCAAAATGCAAAGTACTGTCCCCTGTCAGGGTCCCTCCCCCCTGCCATGGAGCCCTGGGAGAGGAGCCCTGAGGGCACAGACACGGGGTTTCCCTGGCCCTGCTCAGCCTCGTTCCCCATGGGTTGTTTTTGTTCCCCTGCGTGGGCAAGGACCCTCGGGTCCTGTGATTGCCGCAGTTCCTCGGCAGATCCCGGCCGTGCGGCTGAAGAAATAAACATCTATCAAGAATCTGTCCATAGGTATTTCTTTTCCATAGCCTCATTGTCTGATACACGTGTTGCAGTATCCCCGCTGTAACAGTCCCCCTTTACAACAGATATTAAAAGCAATGGTTTGACCAACACTTTCCAGTGGCAGCTTCCCAGCTCCCTCCTATCCTTTACCTTCGTCTTGTAATACAAACCAAATTAAAAATTTCTGGCTGAAGAATGCCTTTTTTTCTGGGACTACTTTTCCACCAGCCCCATTTATCATGCAGCTGCACAAACAGCATGAGGAAGGAGGGGGCAGAGACTTCTTTCACAACACACTGTCTGGATCTGTTATCTCTGACCAGGCAAAAGCTGAATAGAGCACCACAGCAAAAAACAATAGAGCCAAGAACAGCAGACATTAAAGGCTCACATGCACTTTCCATTCAAGTGACATGCAACATAAATCTTAATACTGGGACCTCCTATGCACTCTTCTGTGAATTATGGGACTTGCTGAACTACTCAACCTTCTAGGACCACCAACCCCCCTCTAGGACACTGTACAATCATAGAAATCATGTTGGAAAATAGCAAGGCTATGGTCTGTCTAGCAGGTGTCAGGGAAATCCATGTACCCATGCTGGGTGCTTGAATACAATTTGCAAACATGAGGCAGTGCTATTTTAAAGGGTACAAGAGGACAGGCTGAAGGGATTAGTTCTGCATAGAGGTGACACAAGATAAACTCTGAAAACATTTATTCTATAGTCTGAAGCAGTTGGCATAGTTAGCACTAATGGCCAGTAGTCAAAGAAAATGACCCAGTAGATACAAAGAAGAGGGAAAAAGCAGGACCTATTAACCATACATGTGAAGAACGACCTATGTTTGCAGGAAGAAAAGCAACACATCTGAAGCCTGTACTTCAAGTTTGGGGAAATTTGAAAAACAACCAGCCAAACAGTACAGGTTTCAGTAGTCCACAATTATTCTGGACACCATCTCCAGCTCAAGGATACCTGCTGTGCTCCACCCAAGTCCCAAGCCTGGAAACATCAGTGCTCAATAAAGCAAATGAAGCAAACACAAGCAGGCTTGTGTACAAAAGCACTAACCATTGAATAATGTAACTATAAACAGAAATAACCTCCTCAAACTACAAAAGAGCGGGCTGGAAATCAACATAATATTTCACCTGCAACAAGCTCCTGCCTGTGAGATGTCAACACTTGCTTTGATAATGCAAGGGAAGCCCAAGGGAACAATTCTGGCTATAGCAAAGGAAGTTAGTTCAAAAGATAATCAAAAGCAATAGCTGTGAGAACACCCACATTCTCCAAAAGCAAATGGGCAAAGTTCAAGCCTCCAAAGTACTCGTGTCCTTTTCTCATTATGGTAAGTATAAGAGAACAAGCTGGGGCACAGATCTCAGCTTTACAGCACAAAGGGTTCTCCCTCCAGTGTAACTTTACTTCTCAGCTAAGTTTAGGTTCCTGCAAATTGCTCCCTCCATGTACAGAGACACCATGAACTAAGTGGTGACTGGAACGAACACACCTCCACATCACCTGAGCATGAAGAGGTATTCAACCAGCAGATCTACACTCTGATCCCCTACAACAGAGTAGCAGAGAAGGCAGAAAGGGAAGGCTCTGACAGCCCTCACCTGCTGCAGGCACAGGTAGTTGGCAAAACTTGTGAGTAGTTCATGCCCAGATCTGGCTCTGGATCTCACAGGAGTGAGTTTAAATCATCATCTTTCTCCCCCTCCCATGTTACACACTGGTGAGAACAGAATGTTTATTAAAATGAACCATAATGTTAAACTAGATTATTTTGCAGCCGCAGTTCAAAATCTTTCTTCACACAGTAACTTATCAGAGAAGGAAAGAACAACTGTGGCCATAGTTCAGTTTTAGTTCCCCAGAGAATAACAATTGTTCACATATTACGCAAATTCAGACGGAAATTTCCAACTGTCATTTCACATCAAATTCTGACCTTTTTATATGTTGAAACATGCCAGAAAACGTTTCTAGACAGAATAAAATAGTACTCTTGAAAGAAAATAGGGCAAGTTCTGTTTTTACAGAGAGCAGCTTTTCTGTCTTCAAGATACTAAATACAAACCTGCTGAGCAAGAAATTCTGCAAGAACATGAGTAGAGTTTTGTTTTTAAACTTTCTTATATGTTTCCAGCTGTTTGTGAACTGACTGCAGTCTGGTGTCAGTCTATAAGGGATCATATCCTTTATTAAATACACTGTCATACCCAAGGAGAATACCCAGGCACTGTGGCTGCCTGTAAATGCTAAGCCCCACTGCACAATGCAAACAGTGACATGCCAGCAGCACAGGTACACCAACCAACCTTTCATCTCTGCTTTGAACTTCTTTGCTTTCACTGCAACCTCTGTGTCTGGTTCGTCCACCTCCTGAATTTTGCGCTTCTTGGAAACAACAGGAAGTGTAGAGTCACCAGAGGGGTCAAATACTTTTACTTCGCTGTAATGAAGAAAAAAGTCAGTTTACGTATTAAGAGCAGCAAGCCTTCAGGTAAGATCCTGCAGTTGAACATAAACTTTCCAATACAACCTACCAAGAATATCTGAAAATCATCTTGCTCAGCTAACAAAGCATCTACAGGTAGTGAGGCCCTCCCTCCAAGACACAGTGGGTTTATCAGTAATAATGACTATAGAAGAGATACCCCACAAAGTACAACTGTCTGATCTGAAAAGAAAATACCAGTTAACTAAGAGTTTGATCCTGGTTTATACCTGTTGAAGGCTCTACAGAGCACTTGAATTATGCATTAAATTGATTTCTCTGATGCTGAAAGCCTATCCAGCACAGCTATGTGGTCACAAGCACACAGCTCCCCACCATTTGGTGTATTACTGTATTCTATTTGGTATATCACCCTATAATTGTACCCTAGGGGTAATAATACATACACACAGAGCACTAGAAGTAGCTTTACCTCTGCTTTTTCTATATTGCCTCTCCACCATTACACTGAGAGGGCAAACTCACAAAGCAGGGTTATGTTATGGCTCATTGCTGTACCACCTGTTTCACTGACTTTATGGGACATTAAAATATCTAATCTGTGTCTGAAACTGCCTCTTCTCAGTTATTGCATGCTCGGTTGTTCAGTCCTAAACTCCTCTGTAGAGAACTGGCCACCCTGAAATCCAGTGCTCTTTAATTGGAACTTGTAAGGAGCAACTGAATCATCAAATAGCAACAAAGCAGGTTTTTTTTGTCTTCCCAACAGAACTCCTACTGGAGAAAAAAGGCATTTTAAAAACACCTAAGTTGAAAATATTTCCTCCCCAGCCACATAATGAACATCTGAACTTTCCTAAAATAGAAATCTGAAGTAGCTACCTTGCACAGGCTACAAAAGCAACTCAGGCTGAGTGACTGGGCTGGGAACCATGTGGTAATGCCAGTCAGTACCATCAACTCATCCTCTAAGCATGGGAAATTATTCTTATGGGTATTAACACCGCATATTTGTTTACAGAAATTCATTACACAGCCTTTTGCAAACAGTGGACTCTGCTTCAGTTAAACCCAAGTGAGAGCTCACTGGTTTCCTTGTCATTGCCATAATATTGCTGTTAATTAAAAACAAAAACCAAAACCACAAAACCATAAATAAGACAAATATAGCATCTTTTGCATCTTTTTTGGAAAGCATACAGAAATGTTTCACTTGAACCTCGTCTCTAAAAACTACCTCACATCTAACTTCTGGTACATTAATGTGATTTAGCTAATTAATACAAAATCCATGGTTCCATACAAGACTAACATTCTTGCCAATCTCCTTAAAACACTATTTTAGCCCTTCTAACATCCCCATAGAGCAGTACTGCCATTTTTGTACTACAAGGACAATTTGACAAGTACTGAGTTAGTTTCCCTTTTAGGCAGCCAGACTATGCCAAACAGCCAGGAACTATCTTCAGATTCTCCCCAAGCCTAGACATGTTTGCAAAGCATGTCTAACAGCAGAAACATGTCCTGGCAGGAGTTCATGATTCCTCATTTCAAGAGGTCAAACCCCAGCATCTATGTTGTCTCTGTAACACCCTCCTCCCTCAGCTCCTGCCTCCTGACACGCCCTGATGCTTCATTTACTGACTGACACTGTCTGCAAAAGCTGCTCCAGAAATCACAGCCATCACTACACTTGGAAATGCCTGGCATATGGAAATGAAAGTTACAGCTAGGCTCCAGAAAGATGTTTGGGAGCTGCAGATGGGTGCAACAGTGCTATTTTTTCCTCACAGAATGAGCACTGAGCCCTGGTTTTGCTGAGCTCTTCCCCTATCTACACCACAGGCTCAGCAAAATAAGCAGGCCAAGCTAAGCAAGAAGTCTGCAACCAAATTAAGCGATAAACCCAGATGTCACAGCGCAGACTAATAATACCCTGTTCAAATCCTCAATGTTCAGCTGTCCCAGTTGCAATTTACAGCGTCACTCTGGGCACCAGAAACTGTTCTAATGGTGTCCAGAGTACATACAGACCTTATCTATTGCTTAAGACATGGTACTTATTACATACAAGACATATATACATACAAGACATTACACACAAGGTGATGAAGCTTTGCTCAAAACAAGTGGTGCCTGTTTCTTTCCTTTTTTAAAGAATGAGATGGCTAAATAGGCCTCTAGGACAGCTTCCATGTCAAAATGAATAATTTAAACTCTGATTTTCTCCAATTTATTTCATTCAGAATTGTAATAAATAAAGCTGCTATAATATTAACACCCAGCTTTTTGGGGTGCTGGTGGTAGCACCTAAAGTACTTGCTATCTGATGATGTCAGTAATTTACTATTAGAAAACTTGAGAAAAAGGAAATTCTTATTAGCACCAGAACTTATTATCAATGTTTAAAAAGCACAGAAACTGTTTTCTGGATCTTGAGTCAACTCAGCCCACAACCAAAAAGCTTTTCAGAAATAAAAACATGGAGCGTTATTTTTACTCAGCTAAGCTGAAAGGAAAAACTATTCACCTCTTGTTTTGATACTTGTCTGTCTTGGCCAAGGCTTTTCCAGTGCCACTTATTCTTCTTATCTACAAGAAAAATTTAGATATGGAAAACAAATTACTCATAATGAAAAGAATTCACAGCACAAGTTCTACAGCTCTTGAAAGGAATTAAAAATGGAAAGACAGACATATATTATGGGTCAGGCTCTTGTGTACCTGCACCAGTTTTACACCTGAGTGTAGAGTAGCGACAGGGAGTGTAGCTGAGGTGAGAAAGGCTGAGGTGAGAACGGCCTTCCTAATGCTGCTCTTCAAGAGTCCAATTCAAGTAAAGGGCACCTACTACTGGATCAAATATACCACAGACACATGACATAACACTGTACCTCCAAATTCCCCAAAGCAGCTCAAATTTCTGCACTTTTTTCTCTGGCAAGAAAAACTGCATGTCAGGGCAGGTATCACCCTATAGTTGGCATAAAGCCAACCTTAAAACCACAACACAGGCCCCAAACTAAATTAAATGCGTACTTGTCAGGTGATTGGCTTGTCTTTTGATGTTAACATGTCTCCTTGCCTCTGTTCTGATGGGAAGTTTCACCTCCCATGAAGACAGTGGGCAGGTTTTTCTGGATTTTTCTTTTCTGTTCTAGAGCACTGGCATCAGATCTAGCTTGGAAGGCTGAACCTAGTTGTCATTTACAAGACCACATGCAGCAGGCATGCCACCTAAAAGAGGAAAGGGACCCTACATTCTCCGAAGGGCAACATGGAACAGCAGGTGTGGAGAGCCCAGATATTCATCAGGTGGTGGGAGGGTAATGCAGCAATTTGCAGAATAACATCTTGCTTTAGCTACAGAGAAAGCTCCCTAAGACCAAGCACCACCGGTGTCCAGATTCTGGAGAGCCAGGGTGGAAAATGCGAGGCAGGGAGAAAACACAAATACTCCTTTCTAAAGTAAAGGGAAAGAAACTATGAAGTAATAAGCCTATTTTTGCAATTCATAGAGATGTAGGGAATGTAAAGGTATGATCTTATTCATCTTGTTCACTACCAAGATTTTTCAGTATAATACAAATGAAGACAAACTTGTAAACAAGAATGGCTGACACACAAATGCCTGCAGCCAACTTACACACTTCCTTTGGCCACTCCAGCCAAAGCTGGGAGAAACTACAGGGTAAGAGTGACACACTACTGAGTGGGAAGAGTCAAAAAGCAGTGTATCAGAAAATCATATCCTGAACAAGAATGTCAGCTTCATGCAGCTCTCTGCAAGACTTACCCCTCTCTCTTCCAAAAGCCTCAGTCTTGTCTCTACTTTTAGTCTGTTCTCAGCTCCCATTTCAGCACTGGTGTTCTCTCCAAGGGCATCATAACGAATAGTCAAGGCAGTCTTTGCTGCCAGCATTCGAGAAATCTGGAAAAGCCAAAAATAATATTAAATGCTAAGACTTAACATAAGGCAATGATTCACTCTGATCTGGAAACTATACCCACACATACAAAAGAACAGAGTAACCATCTACTAGCAGTGTTTAGTCCAAAAAATAATTAGTGTCTCATTCTTTCAACACTGAAATACTGTTAATGTAACATCTTATTTCCTTGATAAATAGAGGGAAATGTCTGAGACAGCAAGTCAGTAATACATATCCTACTCTATCCCAACCTTTAGATCAGGTTAGCTTGAGGTGTAATTTCCAGCTTTCTCCACAATTCAAACACACATTCATCCCCCTGCACTATGAAAGCTTTAAGAGCAAGCTATAAATTACTTTAGCACTAAGAGTCCAATTTTCAAGCCAGCCTAAAGCCTTTAAAACCTTAATTTACTATCACATAGAAGAAAGTAGGGACACAACCCTTGAGAAAGCCAGTGGTACACCCTAACTCAGCAGGATACACACCCCTGTTATTGCTCAGATATGTCAAATGGGCAATCCCATTCAATTTTTTTTTGAGCAGCAGTGAACGATATTCAAAGGTTTGTGGGACAGTGGTATTTTCCATGGAATCACAAAGCAATACAGTAAAGCAAGCCATGGAAAGAGCCTCACTGTGAAGCTCAAGCCATCATGAAGCTCAAAATATTCATGCCCTGGAAAAAGCCAAGCTAGTAAAGAACTCTGCAACTTACCTTTCCTTTATTTTTGGTATTGCTTTGTCCCACCAGGGAGGCATGATAGATAAGACCAAACTTAGGTGTGTCCCTTTTAGTCTTCAGTGCTCTGAAGAGTGCCTTCTCAGCACCCAGTAACTGAACTGTTGAAGCTGGATGTTTTGCGAGATTCAGGAGGGAACCTAGAAAGAGGTGACACAGCAAGAGTAATTTGTCAGAGGAGCAGCTAGGCTAGATTCCTGCTTTTGAATAGTATAAGAAGCTCAGAGCAGTCTATTTTCATGAGACCTGTTTCCCATTTGTTTCCTGAAGGACAGGTAAACCACTTCAGTCTTTCATGCCTCAACTGTCTTGGTTTGATTTGAGCATCAGGAAAGAAGGCTGACTCATCAATAAAACATATTCCACTGGAATAATGCCTACTCCTGACAGTCTGACAGCAAGAACATTTCATCACAGAACTACAGCACAGGTAGGCTGCTATCTTGAGCCAGTGTGACTATAAATGCTCAGTGTTGGTTTTTAAACTCAGAAGTGACTGAACTATCAGCAGGAGGCTCAGTAAGTGTCTCAGAAGAGGTAGTGACTTAAGTTGCCCTCATATTCCAGAAAGAATTCAGGCCAGCTGAGAACTTCGTCATCACAGACTACTACCAAGCTCATGCTGGTATTCTCAAGATTCCTGAAGTGCTGCCTTTGCCCCATTTACCACGATATGTTCACCAGGCCTTACATAATGCTTTTAGTTGACCAGCTCCTCGGAGAAAACCTCTGATGACATCACCTAAGATTTATTTACACTGATCACCGTAACCCACCTGCATGAGCAATGAGCCTTGCTCCCACCAGCTCTCCCACCATGATAGTGAGATTGGGAGCAATGGCCATCATTCTGTTCTTCAGGTAGTCATAGAGCTGTGTCCGATACTCAGAGATTTCAATCACCTGGCACAGAGAGAGTTTGGTTACAGGACTCAGTATTAGCCGAGCAAAAAAGAGTAAGAGACAAATATACTGACATGAGGAACTGCTGAGAATTCCAATGTAGGAGACTAACAAATTGCAAAATGAAAACAGCCAAGAGCCAGAGTTACAGGAAACTTTATACAGGGCATATTCCCAGAGCAGAGCCAATATACTCACGAAGTATATTGGATCTGTACTGCTTATTCCCTTATGCAACTTATTTTCTCAGCAAAACTCCTGATAAAGGAGCTGACAACATGCCAAAGACAGTGAAGCAGGACAAAAATACTCAGTAAGGACATTTTCTTTAGGACAAAACCCTGGAACATTCAGTTTTCACATAAATCTTTGCCACCATTCTCTTGAAATGAGATAAATGCTCTTTACTTGTTCTATATAAATACACACAATTAGAATGCACATAAAAAAGCAGCCTGGTCTAGACCAAGAACAGGAACTCCTAACCCTGCCACTCCCTGGTAAAGTCACAAAGGGATCCAACTGGCACGACTGAAGTCGGAGGGTGTTTGTTCACACACAGCCCAGACGAGAGCAGGGTAGGACTCCTAACTCTTCTGGGGCTTCAGTGCTCCATTTTTAACCCAAGGTTTATCACCCAGCTTCCACAGTGACAGATCAAAAAGAGGCTATATAATGCCATTATCTCAAATACTTAAAAGCACAATGATAGCAAAATTCCTCCCAAAAGTAAGACTGCTGCTTTCAGAAGGCCTTGTGCAGACATCAACAGCCTGAGATGGCTCAGATGAGGTAGTGACTGTGCACCCTCATGTCTGAACATCAGGAACGCAACAATCTAGGAATCATCACTGCCATCACAAGAGTGTTAGGGCTGCCCTGGGAAAAACTCTCCTTGGTAGAAGTGGCTCTGAAACAGCTAAAGTAGAGTCCTACTCCTGTCCATCTGTGTGTACATACCTGATCACAGAGATGGATTATGTTGTTTATGTCTTCTTCTGATACTTCTGTCCCCATGGAAATCTCGGCGGCAGCCTTCACATCCTCCTCAATCTCCTCTGGTAGGATGTCAGAAACATCAGAGGAAGCAAAATTGCTTCTGTCTCCTGTGGGGGACAGATGAAAGCATGTTTGTGCGGGGGGCGAGATGAACTAGTAAAAAAAGCACAAACAGATGAAGATAAAAGGCCAAAATAAAGAGTGAGTCAAGTCTGCCATCACACTATTCCGAATTCCTAAAATGTATGTCAGTGTTCGGACTATGTTTATACCAGCTAGGAATGGTTGGAAACATTAAATTTTAAACTAGAAAAAAAACCCAGAAAGTCCATGTTCTGTAACACTGCATACTTCACCTTTTTAGTAGCTGGTTGCTGCAAAATTTTCAGTCACAATATTACAAGAAAAGAATTCCAGGAAGCAGGCACTTACTACTAACCAAATCTATTTAATTGTCTCTACAGTTGGAGGGAAAAAAGTTCCCTTAAAACCACAACTCTCTCTCTGGACTGTAAACTTCATTATTACAAAAAAACAACCAACCAATAAAAAAAATCAATACAAAGCACATGAGCCCAAGAGGTGAAACAAGTGTCCAAAATACAGCAGTCATTCTTTCTGCTCTTATGAGTAATTCTAGCAGCTGCTGTCTCCAAGAACATCCAGAGACAGGCAACACTTCTCTTTACATCACTTTTTTAGTAACTTATTTCCAAACTGGCCTGCTGACTAATTGTGATTCTAAGAAGATGTGCTGGTGGTCCATGAAGGACTGGTTGGTGATGTGGCATTAGCTTTCACTTAAGATTCCAAACAGCAAATTGCATCAACATGCAGATGCAAACATACCCTCCTTTTCTCCTGGCCCTACCCACTCTGCTGCTGAAGGCAGCATTGCTCAGGGTGATGAGCAGCTGGATGAGCAGTGAGCAGATCTCAGACCAGTGCCACCCACGCCGTGCACCCGGCCCTGCCCCAGGCTCGGCTGGCCTCAGCACTCACCGACTTTCCGCACGCATTTGCAGTATGTGAGGTTATCTGTGATGATTTTGCCCAGTTCAGGGAAGTGCCAACCGTACCATTCCCGACAGCGCATGATGTAGTTATTCAGTTCTTTGTCCAAGTCATCAAGAAGCGCTAAAAGAAAGAAGGATGGAGTTCTTTTTCTAAAAGGGTAACCTAAAAATATGGTACACTCAAACCAACAAATTTTAATAGTGTAAAGGGAGATTAACTAAGTATTTCACTCTATAAATACTGGAATAAACCAAACTGCAGTACACTAGAAGTCTTTACTTTTCAGAGAACTGCATAATACCAGGCACAATACTATAGAAATATTAGAATTCCCTGAGTGTGGCCTCGAAGTTTTATCACTGGGACTGGTCTTGGACAAACTCCTTAACAGCTGCAAAGCACATTCCCCTAGAAGGAGAGCAGCAGCCAGTTATCATCCCTCCTCTCAGTCAGCCAAGTGCTACACACGAGGTTTATGTAAAATGTAGCCATCCAACTAACTTTAAGGAAAAAACGTTTTAACGGTAACAAACCAATTTTGTATTCCATTACTTGATTTAAAAGGTCAAGCCTTTTAGTTGCTGTTATAATATAAATATACCAGATACGAAGCCAACAGGCTCACCATTTACCAGATATGACAAATTTATCATTTATTGGAGTAGAGAACCTACAGCATATATTGCTAGAGAGCCCTGAAGCTAAACTATTTCCTGCTAATGCAATACCAACATTCCCATCTGTTGTCTCAGTGGTAGTGACGAAGGAACTGAATTACATCATTAATTTCAGTTTAACTATGTTTCATCATTGGCAACAGTCTGGGAATTAATATTCCAAACAGGATTCCTCACCACTGCTTCACAGCAAGCGTGCAGATTATGATGTGTATGTCTTCAAGGAAAAATGAGGAATGGGCTTTCCTAGCTGCTTTAACAATTTCAATCTGTTTTCCATTTAGAAAGCAAGGAGACAAAATGCAGCATTACACACTGCAGTGTGTTTTACATGCCTAACCTAAGAGTCTATTTCTACATTGCCCTCTATACAAGATACCATCCAAATGATGGGTCAGAAAATGCCGTCCCATGGGGCCCGTTTTCCCAGCACCACTCAGGAGGCAAGACATGTTGGGAAGGAAAACCCTTAAGAGGACTGAACTAACGCTGCCTGTAGCTCAGCTGATTTCTATGCTAAGAAAAAGTGCACACCAGTTTATTGTATGGCCCTAAAAATGTTCCTGCTTGTGGAAAACCCTACTGAGAAAACACACTTTATGCCTAGCTAAACATCAACACCCAATTTACTAAGACATCCTAGGAGGAAATTGACAGCAATACTTTTCTTTAGCCAATGTAAAGAAATCAGCTATCCTAAGCCAAATCCATTAATAATTTAAGCTCTAAATATACTTACAAATTGCCTGGATAATCATGGTATCTACTTTGTCTGGGCTGAATTTCAACTTGTATCGGGAAAGGCTGAGGAGACAGAAATACAGTTTCATCAGCATCCTGACATGCTGTTGCAGAATATGCCTCATCTGTTCCTTTTTAACACGAATATACTTGTCCACAGGTTCATTCAAAGCAAGCTCAGTTCTGTGCCACTCACTGCTCTCAGCTGTGGCCAGGAGGCACACTGACACAAGCTTCACAACAGCCCTGACATGGGTCCACTCCCATACCCTGTGACCACGGTGAAAGGGAAAGTTAAGGTTATTTGTATGACCTGCAGCAGACTGAACACGAGTGCTGTGGCAGGAAATTGGCTCTTGGGTTTTTCTGCATGGTTCCACACAAAAAGTATTCGTCAACAGCACTTGCAGTTGGGCAGCATCTGGAAACAATCCACAAAACTGCACCTTCCCAGCAGCAAATACCAGCAATGCTAATGTGAAGCAACAAAAGAAACTTCCTGGAACAGATTCTCACTGTCTGAGAAAGCCCGTTACCATCTGGCTTTAATGTTATGTTAACGTTATGTTATGTTCTCTGTATGCTACAGGGAAAGACACTCGGTATCAATGAGGATTTGCATCTTAAAAGTCCTTTTTCAATATTAATGCCCATTTTCTAAGCAAACACATTTTTAAGGAACTGGCTATAGCAAAGCATTTCTTAAGCTTGCCAACTTGTGACAGGGACAAGTTCATGTCAGAGTATGGATTAAAAAGTTACTCACTAATATATACCTGATCCCATGGTGATCCAACAACTTTGTAATTAACTACTACTCCACTAAAAAGCAGCAAGAACAAGGTGGGAAGAACAACCCTGCCTTTAATATTTACATTATCTATTATATGGGTATTTATTCTGGTGCAAATCATGGTCTCCACCCTGTCTCTTCATGGCAATCAAGCTTTAAATGACTCCCTTGACTGCTCCAGAGACATTCCAGATGAAATCCTGAGGTATATAACATGAAAAGGAAAGCTACCAATTTCAACTTTGGGTGAAGACTCTTTCCCTAAAGAGTGGGTGCAAACGGGAAAACCCTTCCTTTCTAAAACAACATTTCAGATACAAAAGTATCTCAACTTACAGAGTATGAGACCATGCCACATACTCAGAGACACTTCAAGCAGCACAGCACAGCCAGGGACACAAGAGTGAGGCAGACATGGGATGAAACAGAGCTGTTGTAGGAACTCACCTGTGTGCCAGACCCAGGCACATAGCTGCCATCTCTCGAGAAGGGAGGCCTGTTATGAGCCCTTCAATCTGTGAGCGAATTCCTCTCATCAGCTCTGTAACCATTGGGCTGTGTATACAACTCAAATTCAGCTTCTCCTGCAGGGTGGAAATCAATGGTCCATAGTCAGGCACAACACAACATTCCTCTGAAGTCCTTCTTCCAGCAGCCTTACATCATTACAACTGGTTTTCCCACTGCAATCCCGTGATCACGTAAGTTTCATCCATTTTTGATGCTCAAGGTAGTGACACCTCCAGTTCCCCACACAGTTAATATTCCACTTTGAAGACCAGATTTATAATTAATGCTCTATCTGCTATGTAGAACATTCAACTTAAGATTCAGTATTTTTAAGTTTACTAGAAACAGTTTGGCCATAGAAAGAAAATTCAGAGGTAGAGAGTTGGGAGCTTTGCGTCTTTTTCAGAGAACAAGACTGAATAATTAGTTCAAAGTCTTCACTATTATTCACTTTAACATCAAACCCTCATTTTGCACCCTACAGACTCTCCTAAAACAGCATGAGGAGGCTGTCAGAATAAAGTTCAGTGGAACAGTGAGCAATCAGACATGAGATGGGAAACTGGTATTTGACACCTAGGAGACACTGGAAAAGGCAGTCCCCCTCCACTGAACCTCCTTCTTCCTCTGGTACGCAAGGACCAAGGGGGTGCCTGCAGACTTAGGAAGGCACAACAATGTCCACTCCCAACAATACAATAAGTCAGCACCCTACTATTGCTGCATCTCTTAGTGAGGAATACGTGTCTGCCTGGCTCGGGTTTTTTGTTTGGTTGCTCCCCCCACTTTTTCTGGATTGCATCAGTAGGAAAATTAATTTGTTAACTTGCTGGGTTTCTAACCAATATTTAAGAGAAACCAAGCAAACCTGAACACCTCAGTGCATTCTTACCATGTCCCTCACCTGCATACTCAAGACAACATCTTCCCTGTACACATACTAGGATTAACTATCCTCTATGCTGCAAACACAGCACTGGCAGCATAATCCATTGCCAGTGACTGCAAAACCTCTGGAATCTGACTGTAGCATTTCTGTAGCATGAAACAAAAGGAAAAACAGCAAAATCAGTTATCACCTTTATAACACCTCCAAGTTTGGCATCTGCCACAGCCAACTGCTCATGGGCATCTTTTGCCACTATCTTCTTGAGAATCTTCTTCAAGTTCTTGCTGAGCTTGCCTTCTACAAGAGCTGTAGATGCTGTATAAAACAAGAAGACCAAAGATGCAGTTTCTGTCCCCTCCTAAAACCTGTAAAAATATTACTCCTAAATTCTATGTATTTATTTTAACTGCCCACAGTAGCTCTAGTCTGATCTGCAATACTACTTCACCATGCAAGAGCTAAAAATCAAAACAGAAGAAAATTATATACTTCCTCCTCTGAAGGCCTAAATCAAAAACCCTTCTCCCAGTTGCCTCTCCTTTCTGCATATGTTTTTCAGTTCTATTTTTGCCAATTTTGTTTAAGAATCTCTACAAACAGTATGCCATATGCTTTAGATACATATTTAACATTTCCAACGGCAAGGTTATATGGGAGTATTTTGTGTATCATTTAATTAACCAACCATTTGCCAGGTCACCTAGGCAGCAACCGTGATATCCTAAATTGAGTAATGGCTTATTTGCATCCTCTGGTGATGATAATGTACTGTCTAAAGCCCCAGGAATGCTGCCAAACTGGACAGTCAGACAGACCCTTTTAATACAGCATGCAGACAGAGGAATCTTTAAAGGGTGGTCTTCATTCTCAAATATTAATAGATCTGTAAAAGCTTTACAATCCCACACAATATATTTTAAGCAGGTACTTATACAACCCTCTTTGAGGGTCAGCTCTGTGCTCCACTGAACTTCTGTGATTGATACATCTTGATCACAGTAACAGAGCAGCAGACAGTGATTTTTGGTTTCCAGAACCTAATGACATGTAAGAGTAAAATCGAAGTGCTGTGCTGAGTTTCCTCTCACCCCTTCTACAATGCAGATAATTTTCCACTCTGCAATCTGGCCAAGAGCATCTAACCCACTTAGAACAGTCACACACAGTCCTCCCTTCAAAATAAATGGCACATAAGCAGTCTAAACCTCCCTACTTCACAGATAAGTTGACTTGAAGCAAAGTAGTAGAAGGTTTTAGATTTTTTTTGTTACTTTTTTTTTTTAATCAGCTTAACGATAAATGAACTGAATCCATACCTATGCAAAAGCAACATAATCCAAAAAATATGCCATGGAGAGGAACGTACGAAAGGTTCAATTTCAGTTCTTTTACTTGCATTTCATGTTTGATGGGATTGCCTCCATTCTTGCTTCTTTGCTTCCTTTATAAGCTACCCCTACCACATCAGAAAATGAAGAACTGCTCTTTAGGTATAAATGTGACCTGAAACATTCACCTACTGATGTCATACAAGACATTCAGCAGTAATTGTCACACCATTTCTGAATTAGTACCAAGAATTCCTACCATTTCTGTTCAAACCAGGCCACAGCATCAAGCATTTAAGTGTAGAATTAATAAAAATTACTGAATGTAAGGCTTTCCACTTTGCTTAAACTCCTGAATTTAAGGAGAATACAGACCTTTTTTAGGCTGAAAACTACAGGCATAATATGTGTCCACAAAACCCAGGTGGTTGTAATAATGAATGTTCTCTAATACCTGTCTGTTGTCTCAGTGGTAGTGACGAAATGTTAACTCAAATCAGTGATAGTCAGCTTCAACAAGAATCCATCACTGACAACAGACAGGCTACATGTATCAGTCACCACTTGCACGGTGCTCATTTGTAAGCTGCTTGGGAAATATGCACTAAAGGAAAAAAACAGACTTTATTATACCTTTACTGTACTATAGACTGGATAGGTGACCTCATAACCATCAAAACCAGCTCAGTTAAAAAAACCTGCAATTTAAAAGCTAAGAAAAGAAAAAGAGCATGGACACAGGTAAGTAATGAGTGTGAACTAGTGCATGTCAAGAGATTTGATTTTTCTGTAATAATAGTGTTAACTCACTTACCAGCAAGTGCTTCTGTTGTGTCCTGAAATTTTTCAAAGTGTTTCAGCTTTACTCTACAGAAATAAAATGAAAGTGCGTAAACAAATGTACATAAACCACAAGCTAGAACCATTTTATCTTTTTTCTGCCCCTGCTATTACAGTTCCTCTCTTTTCCCTAAGGCTTCAAGAGAGCAGAGATCAATATCCAGACCCTCAAAAAGGACTGAGAGCACTAAACTGGCCAATTGAGTCTGATGTGACTTTTCAGCTGGATCCCACAATAATTACATAAAGGAAAAAGAAAAAAGAAATTTTGATTTGGTATTTCTTGGACCAACATCACCAGAAAACCTAACCTCCCTTTTTGCTTTGTAGTTCATATTTAAAGACAGACATCATCCATTTAAATTTCAACACTGCACCCTGATTGACTGATGATAGCATCTCCCCACTCATCTTCAAAAGGAAGTGTTCTGCCTCTGTGGAATGCAGAGCCTGCACAGCTCAGATTTAACATGCTTTTCAACCAAATGCATCTTCAAAGACTTTAAATCTGAACTGATTCATTGCCCACGAATCCTCAAGTCCTCCCCTGTAATTAGATGGTAGAATTCAAGTTCTGAGCTGAGCTTAAGACAAACAACAAAAATTTCTTTCATGCCCTAAGTGCCGACCAGAGCCAAGAATCATATGAACAGCAT
The DNA here is from genome assembly GCF_017639235.1 of Corvus kubaryi. Taxonomy (NCBI): domain Eukaryota; kingdom Metazoa; phylum Chordata; class Aves; order Passeriformes; family Corvidae; genus Corvus; species Corvus kubaryi. Next base: position 26,559,557 of record NW_024581135.1, read on the forward strand.
TTAGCCACACTGCGTAAGATCCTTAGGCACAGCTTTCCTCTTCCCCTCACACAGTCTGTGGTGTTGATATATAGTTACAGTTAAGAAGCCATCTCAATCCAGTAAATTCCTTGTCAGGGACAGGCATTTGACTAATCCAGTTCTGATTAACCACCGCTCTTTGTGAGTCAAGTATCTGCAAAGGAAGCAAGGTCACAGACAAAGCCAAATGCTTGAGTTAAGCATTTGCAGATCCCAACAGAAGCTTCAGGCTTACACTGATGCCTTTCTGAAAAGGCAGAAGAGGAATTATCTTTATCAGAGTAGAGATCCCCTTAAGAGCCACATCCTGTGTAACAAGTGGCCAAGATGATGTTTCCAGGACAAGATTAACCATGCTACAAACAGGCAGATGTGGGATATTCTGGTCTCTCCTCCAAGTACTGCTACAGAGCAGGATAAATATGAATCACAAGGCATAGCTTGTTCAGACGCATCCATTACAATCAAAGCTGGTTAGAAATCTTCCAATAAAAACACTCTAGGCAGACTCGGAAGGAATGCACCACTGTCCCCAGCTTTAGGGCAATTTGCTAGAAGGGCCAGTTTGATCAGTGGACACTGCAATCCCTGTGCAACTCGGCAGTGGTGCAAGCTCTCACTGATGGCATGGGCAACAACACTAGGCTCAGTTCACAGTGATTTGCGTAGTTTCATCTGGATTAAGCTTTATTTTCCCGAAATAATTTCCTGTGAGCACAAAAACCTGTCATTTCACTGACACTTCCAGCATTACAAGCTTGGATGTTCTTGTCAAAGCACTCACATCACCTTAAAATATTGTTCAATTTTTTGCTTTGGTGACACATGGTAATGACTTCTGCTCCTTAATTATACTGTAAGGTATTTCTTTCACTTTGATATTCCATTGTAAGCAACTCAGAGTATCTAACTTCACATTATCATTGCTTACAGCTTTTACAATACTGAAACTCAAAAATCAATACTTCATTCTGAACCTCAGCCTTGCTTAACTCCAGGCAGCCATGTCCTTCCACAAGCCACACTGCTATCCCGGCATAAAGCTGCTTACATTTTGTTGGCTTTTTCGGGAGTTTCAAACTCTTTCCACAGACTGTCAACTTCTTGGAGCTTTTTCTCATTCAGAACCTGCAGGAAAATAACACAATGCACAACTATATTTAGTTCACTTTTGAACAATCTTCAATCCCGGAGACCTGAAACAGTGTATCCAACCGCTTTGCAGTAGTTAACACTGATTGAGTCAACAAACTCGACTTCAGTGATCGCCGGTTTCACCACTCTCTCAGCAGCTTTACCCTATTAATAGACACTCAATAGCACAGCGTTTTTACTTCCACCTGAATGACAGAAGTTCTTCAATAATGGCTGGGTCCTCCTGGACCTGGCACATTAAAGCAAAACTCTTCTTCTTTATCAAAACTGGGCTTGCTCCACCTCCTCTACAGGACTTTCACAACCCCAGTGACCCAAACCCAAATTTGCCACTGCTTTGGAAAAATAATACATCTGGGAAGCCTGACAGAAAGGAGTGATCCCCCAAGTTATTTTCATTAATCAGAGCTAACCCAAACCAGAAAGAGACCATCCCTGTAAAGAAGAGTCGTCACCACAGTTTGGTCATCAACTGAGCCAAGAATTACCTAAGAGGCAGCAGTGGCTTAATCCCATCTCTGTACACAGGGGAACCCCCTCAGCTTTTGAACAGCACAAGATTAACTTACACTCTTGGAGCCTATATCCATTTTACAAAATGCAGAGTGCACTGCAAATCCCCAAAAAACTGCTCAGGGGAATAGTCAAGATTTTTACAACACTGTTCTTTACATCTCACTCAAAAATCTTGTGGTTTTGTCTCCACAATGCAAATGCAACACAATTGCAACTTAACTCAGTGAAGAAATCATTCCTGGTATTATGAATTTTGCTCCCTGGCAGATTTTTAAACCCTGGTTCAAGGAGGTTGTCTTTTTTAAAACTCAATTAATAGCTGAACAAATAAACATAATTAATTTCCCACATGTCTGAGAGGCACAGAAAAACCTTGGGGCAACTCTTCCTTTCCTCATCCTGACGATTCTTTCCCCCAGTTCATCTTTCCTACATGAAGACCTACAGAATTATCAGCCTCTATAAACAGACATGGGCATATAGAGAAAAGTAAAGACACGGAAACTGCTAAAATCAAGACTGTTAGCATAAAAAAATTACACGCCTACGGATAATTTGTCCTTCAAGACAGTAAGATTCATTAGAAATTATTCCCAGATCTAAGACATGGCTGTATCCCATCTGCCCTTACTATCTGCTCCTCTGATGGAAGCAACAACTGCAAGGGAACACGTGAGAGCTACACAGCTTCCAGAAGACAGTTCTTGGTCACCAAGGCCTAAAGACAGAACACAGTTATGCTGGCAACAAACATTTGTGGTCACTGCTGGAAAGGGAAGTGGGTGACCATAACTGCCCCCAAAATTCAGAAATACAAAATCTGTCCAACCCTCAAGTAACTAAAAAGCAAAGAAAGAACACCCCAAACCCCTAGCGCTGTCAAACTTCAGAGACTGCTTTAAAAAGGAAAAAAAAAAAAAAGTAGCTAAACTGTGCAGAGAACGTTTCAATACAGAATGAACATACAAGTGTAACAGTGACACAAGGCTGCAGCTGAACAGCTGCCCTGTCCAGGGAGGGAATGCTGGGTGATTGAGAGCTTTTCCTTGTAGAAGGGGACTGTGGCTGAGGCTCTGGCATTTCCAGCCTTGGCAGATGCCAACAGAATCACCATGGAAAACCACAGCTTGTCTCAAAATACATACTTTAATAAAATACTACTTCTGTTCATTGCCAGCGGCCGGCTTTCATCTCTCCCTCAGCCACACTGCACATCCCTCCCAGCCAGCCCCAGCTGCTGACACCTGCAGCACCTCTGCAGAGACCTCCTTGCAGTTCTCTCTGTATGTCCCTCCTCCTACATTTGCTTTATGCCTACTCTGCTTTCAGAAATTAAAATATTCGTTATTTTCAGCCCCTCCTGGCTGCTGTGACAGTTTGAAAGGGTGGCTCACTGCACCAGAGGTTTCAGCCTACTCAAAAGATTTTTATTATTATTAGTAACTTTGAAGGCGCAGGATACTATTCTGTGTCAACATCCAGTGAACAAAACCTCCAGGAAGACTGCTGTCTGTGCATCAGTTCCCCAGGTGTAAGTGTTGAGAGGGGGGCACAGAACAGAAGTTATCTGCTTTTAGAAGTATTTCTGGCTTCTTCCCAAGACATACGTCTTGAAATCCTCCTTGCCTGAACTGCACGGCTTCACTCCAATGAGGAGGAAAGGTTTCAGGGCAGAGGAAGAAAATATAGTGCTCCACAGAGCAGTAAGGGTGCAGTTCTGCTGCAGGCAAAGGCAGAAGAAACCAGAGCCTTGTTCTCTTTGCACCTACACTCATGTTCACACAAGCTAAACCCTAAGACTAAGCCGGAAGAGAAAAAAAATAAATATGTTACTCAATCTATGATCAAGCTGGTAAAACTGTACAGGGATCAACACTCGAGCAAGAGAAAAGCCAGAGAGCAGCACGGCATTGTAGCAGCTCTAGTTTAGGCTTGTTCAAAGCCCCACGAAGCTGCAGCTCTGAGCTACCCGGTCAGGAGGCCGGCAAATCCCTGGAAAGGGGTCTGCTTCTCCCGCTGGGAGAGCGAGGTCGGGACGCGGGAGTCCTGCGCTTCCCTGCGCCCGGCCCGCCGCGAATCCCGCTTCTGGGAACGCCCCGGGCCGGGGCACCGCACACCCGCCCGTCTCCCACGCACCCCCTCACGCACCCACAGGGTTCTGCTGGAACACCGGCCACGAGGGCACAGCCAGGAAGAGAAAGTGGTCAACACTCCCAAACCCGGGTGCCCCCAGACACGCCGAAAGGGGCGCGGTCACGAGCGCACAACTTTCTACCAAGCCCACCTCAGCAGAGGGGAGGAAATGAGGGCCACACGAGATGTGTGCCATGTTTGGCAGGCACCGAGGAGTCCTCGCTTCCGCCCGCCGAGCACCTTCAGTCTCCTCCGGCAGCCCCTTCTCCGAGGCCTCACGCACAACGCGGCCCCGCTGCTCCCATCCCCAGCTCTGCTCGCCTCCCGAGGCGCCGCACGGGATGCGGGGCCCTCACTCCCTCTTTCACTCTCACCCCCGCCCGTGTTTCCCCGAAATTCCCACCGAAGGCCCGACGCGCTCCCCTTCGCCCTCCCTCAGCTCCGCCGCAGGTCAGCGGCCGCTCCCCGCGCCCCGACGGAGGGCGCAGCGCGGCGGGGCGAAGGCACCGCGCCCCCGAGCCCCCAGCCCCGCGCCTCACCTTGAAGATGGCGTAGCCGGCGGCGGTCTCGAACAGCACCAGCATCGCTGCGGCGGCCGGGGGGCGCCACGTGCGCCGCCGGACGGGACCCCGCTCAAGCACGCGCGCGCCGCACAGCGGAAACGGAAGCGGCGGAAGTAAGCGCGCGGAGAGCGGAAGCGGCGGGGCCGCCTTCCGCCCGCGAGCCACGTGGCGGGGCCGCGCCCGCGCCTCCCCCCGGTCCCCTCCCCCGCCGCAGGTTCGAGCCTCCCGACGCACAGACACGCACACAAATCCGCGGGAGGTCGGGAGGCTCCGGTGTGTTCCTGTGGCACCTCACCCGAGCTGCCTCCGCTTCCCAGGGAGCGGGTCTATTCCCCGGCACGCGGGTGGCCGTACTGGAGGCTTTTGTTCGCGGAGCAGATCCCGGAGCAGGTGTGAGCGAGTGGCCACCTCGGCAGCCCTCGAGCCGGACCGCCTGCGGTGTCGGCGTTCAGCCGGCGCTCCCGGCCCCCCGCACCCGGCGGGGTGCGTTCTCTCCCCGCTCCGCTCTCGCTTCCACGGCCCGACCCGCAGTTCCTCGCACAGAAAACAGTTCCTTTACGTAAAAAAAATTTGACAGAGTGCAGTTTTGTGTGTTTAAAAGGTTGGCTTCTCCAACAGACAAGCACCAAGTTATATTCATACACAACACGCGTTTTAAGCGCTGCTTGCTTCCCCGCGCTGCTGCGGGGAAGAGCGGGCAGCTCTGTCCCGGGGAAGGCAGCGCCGGGTCGCGGCAGCCGCCATTTGCGCCGCCTCCTGCCCGGTGCCTCGGCACAGCGCGGTGCCGCTGCCCTGCGGAGCAGCCGAGCAGCTGCGTGCTGGGGGGAGGCAGGCGGAAAGCGCCGGTCCTTGCCCTTAGAAATTCCCACCTAATTCACAGCGAGGGTTATCTGTACAGAAAACAGGTAGAGCTTTTCCTGCCCGCAGGAAGAGAGACTCCAAGCAATGCCTGGGTTTGATTTATATCAGGCATTCCTTGCTGCATTTTATGCAATCATCTGTATGAGTCAGCACGCCTTTGTTTCCTCTATGCAAGGAGTGTGCTGGAAAGCCAATAGTCAGAGAAATCTGTGGACCTGCATAATTCTGAAGATTCTTTTTTTCAAAGAAAAGACTTTGGTGCTTTACATAACATAACCAATTTTTTTTTTTTTTTGTAAGTCCCAGTAATATTGCCAAAGAAATTAGGTTCAAGGAGGCAGAGAATTTCCAGGTTCCATCAAGTTTTAAAGTACTGGTTCTGGCCCTGCTGGCTGGGGCAGTACATTATTATGTAAGAGCTACTGTTACTTAGCTGGTTGCCCTAGAAGGCTGCACTCATCCTGTTTGCTAGTACTAACTCCCCACAGGCAAGCAAATTGGCATTATGAGATTACAGATTGGTTTTAGGTTAAAGTCTGCTTTTTTAAGAAATCTCGTTTTGATGGACTGAAGAAGCTTTGCACAGACTATATATGTGGGCCAATAGCTTTGAGAAAACCTCTAACAGCTATTGGCTCCTAAACTATACAGCAGCTTTGGAGAAATTAGTTAGAATCAAATTGAAGGAACAGAGGTGAACTTTATTGACTTCAGGTGACTGAGATTAAGCACAGGTAGGGAAATAAGGGACATTATAAAACACCTGAGAATTGAGTGAGGTTATCAGGGCAAGTAGTCTTGATAGTGTATGCAAATGCAAGGCTGACTTTGGGTTTTATGGGAAGAAGCTTGTGTAAGTATATCTGGTATTTTTAAAACAGCTTTTGTTGTTTTCTTTTTAAGTGCATTTTATGTTGAATTTGAGCTGTCAAAAAATAAAAGTGGGAGCTTTACTGCTGTATATCACCAGTTTTCACAGGCTCAGCAGCAATTAACTTTGCAGATCCTGTACAAATCTAGCTTCTGTCTTGATGAGCTAATGTATCCCCAACTGAAGGAGTAAAAGAAGGGAGTTAAGAAAGGTAGCGTTGCTGTTAGTTAGTGTGCATGGTGATGAGCACATTCTAACATTATAGCTTTATGGCTATGTATGTCGATAAGTAACTGCATTCTGACTCATGTAAGTGTTAGCTTTTATTATGGAATTACATGGAAAATTGGGTTTGTGCCAGAGTCTGAGACTTTGGCCTTATCACTATAAGGCTCTGTTTTAAAAAACCCCTTTAATTTATAAAAAGCAGTAATGGTCAGGATAGAGTATTTGTCATTTTCCATTCTGTTAGTATTGTGTGTCGCTGTGGAGCTTTTGCATGGCTTATTTTGGTGCTTTGTGTGTGTTATTAAGCTCATAATGAGCTCTTACTGTGAGCTTGGCACAGCATGAACATATTTGGCATTTCTTCCTGCTAGGCCTTGCCTAAGAAAGATCATCTTCGTTCTATAGCTCTGTATAGCATTTGTTTTGGTTCTCTTTATTTTTTCCCTCCCTTGTCAATTCTGGATTGTTTTAACAGTTGTGATTAAAACTAATTCCCATGAGGCTAGATACTGATTGTTCCACTGGCTAGTCAAAGTGCACGTCTTGGTGTAGCTGTGTTTGTAACTCGCCATTCTGTGAAATGCAGCAATGCAGGCACGGAGTGCAGCCGCTTTGGTGTTTGGTGTTATTACAAGGGAACATGGCACAAAGAGCGTTGAGCTGCTTGTGTTAATGAATGCCCTCTGCCCAGAGCTAATGGATGTGCTTTGCCCTTTCCCAAAGGTAGCTGGTAAAGCTCTGTCTAGTAGTATGAGGATAATAATCTTCTATTTCAATGGAGCTAATGTCTGTTGATTCATTGTTTTTACATTCATGTTGTTTTATGGTTCTCATGTGTGGGGTTTTTTTCCTACTTGCTGGCCACTTAGAGCTAGGCATACGCTTATGCCAGCGGTGATGCCATGCAGGAGTTGCCTGAGTTGTTGTAGAGGGGATGTTAGTGCTCCATGCTATAGTCCAAACAGCTTGCAGCCTAAATGTAACCTGTTTAGGTAGGTGTTGCTTCCTGTGCAGACCTCTGAATAGCCATGCTGTGCCAATGTAAAGCAGGGCACCTGTTCTGTGCTAACATGATGCATAACTGCAAATTTGTTCCCATGCAACTGCCTGGGTGCAGATTTGCTTAATATATGTGTATCCCATTGCTTGCATGGTTGTGATGACTTAAAAAAAAAGCAAACTGTGCCTAAATAGAAAAGTGAATTTTGTTGTGAAATATTATCTTAGTAAAAACCTTAGCAAGAGATTAGGAAGGCAAAATGACAGTGACTTTTGCTCTAATATCTGCTGTTGTGGGAAGGGTTACGCAACTTCACTGAATTTTTATGGTTGGAAGGGACCTCTGGAGACCATGGAGGCCAACCCCCTACCACAGCAGAGTCACCTGGAGCAGGTGACACAGGAATGCGTCCAGGCGGGGTTTGAATGTCTCTGGAGAGGGAGACTCCATGACCCCCTGGGCAGCCTGTTCCAGTGCTCTGCCACCCTCAACGTAAAGCAGTTCTTAATCATGCTGAGGTGGAACTTATTGTGTTGTAGTTTGTGGCCATTACTCTTCATCCTGTCACTGAGCACCACTGAGAAATGTCTGGCACCATCCTCTTGGCAGCCGCCTTTGAGATATTTATATGCATTGCTGAGATCCCCTCTCAGTCTTCTCCAGACTGAACAGGCCCAGCTCCCGCAGTCTCTCCTCATTAAGAGAGACGCTCCAGGTCCTTAATCGTCTTTGTGGCCTCCGCTGGACTCGCCCCAGCTGCTGCGGTCGCCACGGTGCTGTTAACGTTCGGCGCTTCTTTCAACGGCGGCTCCTCCTCTCTGCCGCGGCCCTCTTGGGACCCGGTTCCTCGGCAGCCCCGTGCAGAAGACCGGGAGCGGCCGCGGGCGGAGCCCCGGCGGGAAGTGAGCTCAGGCGCACAGGAAATCCCGCCCGTGCCGCGGCCCTGTGTTTGCGCTGCGGGCAGAGAAAGGAGCGGAGCGCCTGCAGCGGCCCAGCCGAGCCTGCCGCACGACACGGGGCCGAGCCATGTCTGACCAGGTACGGGCAGCTGTCCTGGCCGCGGGGGGACGGGACGGCGGGCGCGGTGGCCCCGGGGGCGCGGGAGGAGCTGCCTGCGCCCCCCCGCCCGCACTCTCCGCGGCCGCGGGGCAGCCCCGGCCCGGGGCGAGCGGAGTCGCGGCCACCCGGAGGGCGCCGGGGAGAATGTTCCCCTAGGGTTGTGTGTGTGTGTGTGGATGCCGATCTCCGATCCCGGCCGAATTCGGGCCCCTCTCCCCCTGCATTTTAATTCGCCTTTCCTCTTCCCTCGGGGTGTTTCGCGAGGAGCGCGGGCGGGCTCCAGGCAGGGATAGTCGGGGGCTGGGGCGGCGTCTGGACAGAGCGGGATCGCCGCCGGGGCAGCCCCAGCCCTGGAAACCCGGGAGTGCAGGGAGGGGTGAGCCGTGTTGTACAACAGTTGTTTCCTTTCGTTTTCCATTTTCCGGGTGCGTGGTAGGATGCTCTTTCTCCGGAGCGGGCTTTGTGCGGGTTAGGCTAGGCTTGCCAGGTCCCCTGTTCGCCCTAGGAATGCGAAAGCTTGGTTTTCTCCTCCTCTTTTTCTCAGCTGAGCGTTGCTTGCCTGTATTAAACACCCCGTCCTTTATCTGTCCTGCCTTCGCTCCTTGTAATATTCTCGTTATGCCCCTGTCATTTCTGTCTTCTGAGCCGGGGACTTAAATAGTTTCTTGTACCGCAAGTTCCTGGGTTGCTCGGCCTGGCATGTATACAGTGCTTTGCTTACAACTATTGCTTTAGGCTATGTGATCTGCTGGTGGAAAGTTAAAACAGCGTTCCGGTTTTAATTTGTATTCTGTTTTGCTTTATTTTTTATATTGTCGTCATAGGGCACTGTTTCCTAACTTCGGTTTTTCCACAGTGTAACTAACCATCATGATAATGTCAGTACCTACAAATGTTTCTCGTAGTGCTGTGAAGTCAAGAATAGTACTAGTGCCAGCCAGGAAATTAAAAGTCCCCAGAGACAAGGCTAAGCTTAGTGCGTACCGTGTGTGCTTTGGGGAGTAGCCTTGGTGCAGTGTGAGCGGTGAAAAGAAGCCAGTGCTGTGTGCGCTGGTGGTCTTCCTCCCCGCCCCCGACTTTCCAGCACAATGCAGCTGACGATGGTGCTGCTGCCTGTCTGTGCCTGTGCCTGGGAGAGGGGCAGCTGGGAGCTCAGCGATTGCTGGCTCCCAGTAGGACACATTGCCCCTGTAGTAAAATACGTTAAAGTGACTGCGTTTAAAAAAATCCACCAACAAATTCTGAGCTGGATTTTATAGACAGATGTTCACGTGACCTGCTCTGTAGTTGTCTGCATATGTGATCCAAGGCATGTTTTAACAAATAGCAGCTTTCATTAGGTAAATCCTTCTCCAGGCAAGTTCTGCTAAAACACATACATATTTTGTCTTTGGGACTGCTTGAAGTTTGTAAAATTCCATGTATGCGATAACCTGTTGTGGCTATATATCTTAAAGGTCTGCGAATAAGGACCCTGCTGTTTATTTTATTAGATAAGCAAAATATTGTTAGATGTTGTGTCATTCTCTTCTGGGGAGACTGTGCAACAAGAGCTAAACAGATGTTTAAGTAAAAGGATAATGTAGCATTTTGCAGGACTATAAATCTCATTCCTCTGTTTATCAATCCTACAGGAATAACTGGTTTATCTAAAATTGTGAATTGCTTACAGTTCTTTTTGGCTCTGGAATTAAGTTAAGAGGGGGTCATTTGTCACCAGTTATGATTATTTTGACTTGACTTTACAGTAAAAGAAGTGTACTGGGCTCTGTTACTTTATTTTCAGTGGGAAATTGACTTTTATGATAAGTAAAAATGCTTGAAAGAAGGGCAGGCTTCAAAAAAACACATGGCTGCCTAGTGGATCTAAGCAAAACCAAAACAAAACACAAATTGTTTTCCCCTCCCCTCAAGTGCGTTGTGCTGGTTTTGCTTTATTTGAATCTAAATGTTATCTGTTCATGTACTGCTAATAAAGAATGCTATAGTTTGTATGCATTTTTCCACTCCTATAAAAAAATGTAAGCATTTATTTGCTTTGTTAGGGAGTATATTGTACTTCTGTTTCTCTAGTAATTTTGGTTTTATTGATTTTTCTTTAAAATGCTGAGTATAGGGTTTGTTTTTTTAAGGTTGGACATTGAAGTTTGAGCACTTCTGAAAATTGGAGGAGGAAACTTGTGATATGTTGCCTCACAATGTTTAGTTTGTGTGTGTTTTGTTTTTGCTAGTTGCAATAGCAATACCAGTGTGTTTCATCCAAGAAACTTTGTGTGCTTTTTAGGGTCGTTATAGAAGTGTGAGACAGTGCTAGGAGCCTTATTTTGTGCTCTTTAGGAAAACTGCAGTGAAGCCTTTAAAACCCTAGGCATCTAATGAAAGTTAGAAATTGGAATGTTGTGGTATTTCTGGTCTCTTTGTATGGTGGTTTTTTCCATGTCCTGTTTCATGAGATGCCCTAAGCACCCGTTCTTTTCACAGGGCAAGAAGTCTGGAGGCTTGCTTGGAAATTGCTGATCGAGGATTTTGTTAACGAATGCTTGTAGTTTTACAATCTTACAATCTCCTTCCTTTCTTTATTCTTAAATGTTTTTGTGATGCCTTTACCATTTGGCATTGAATGGCAGTATAGTTCACTGACAAACTGCAGAGAGCATTTTCAGACTTGCTGGGTCTTGTATCCTGATGTAAAATATTTTGCTCCTATTTTAAGCTTTGGTTATTGGCACTGTCAACATTTGATTTGATATTTCTTTTTTCCTGAAGCTACAGCTTTCTTTCCTTGTATTTTGTGGGTGAGAGGTTGCAGGGCTTTAAATGAGCATCTTTATGATTTGAAGACTTCAATTGCCTCTGCTTATTCTGCTGTTTGCTGCTTTCCCTATTTGTTTTTAATACTAGAGCCCTCTTTCCTTGAGGGTAGGAATCAAACATGAATCATAGTTTTATCACTCATATTGGCCAGAGGCACTGTCATAGTAGCAATGATAATTAGTAATAGCTTGTATGGGATGATTCGGTTTGGAAACCTGAGTAGGCAGATCTGTTACAATGCACAGAACTATAACTACCACAAATACCTCTACTGCTGGGATAATAAGCTGTCATGCAATTTGTAAAGTAAATTTAGACAGTGGCTGACCTGAAATGTCATGTAAAGGGACAGTGTTCTTACAAATTCTTTCAGTAGTAGTGAAACAGGAGCTACTTTTAAAGTTACAGACTTCAGATCAGTAGAGATCTGAATCTTATTCTCATTTCTAGAGGTCAGTAGTCCTGCATAAAGACATGAAAAGTGCTGTTTGAGCAAGTTATCAGAACAAGTTGCAGGTTCTTGTTTTTCTTTCTTTCTAGTCAGGAGTGAATACCAGTGTATTTCTATTCCTCCAAGTAGTCCCAGGAGCTTAGAGTCCAAATATGTTAGGGAAAACTTTGGTGCACAACACAGGTGATCTGACTGTGTTACCTGTGAAGACTCCTTTCATGCTTCTAAAGTGACTTGCTTGAAGGCCTGTGTGTGAGTGTCAGGCTTCTTGAAAGCTTGGGTTCAGTTTCTGGATTTGAGCTTGAAGGGTGATGAATCAGTCCCAGCAGTTTAGGTTGTGCCCAGATGGGTATTTAAAAAAAAAGGTATTCAAACCAGGTGGAGTCTCTGGCTCATACTTCTTTCCATTGTAGAAACTGCACTGATCTGGGTTGAGGCAGAGAGTCAAACTGATAGAAAGAACACTTCCTCTCTTTCTTTACTCCAGATTGAGACTGGTACAGATGGCAAAGGTGTTTGCAGACTTGCTCTGTGCCCTTCCCTGAACTTTTAATGTTCAAAGAAGTTGTGTGTGTTTAATCTCTTTAAGGAGGAGAGAAAAAGCTTCAAAAGGTTTTAATCTGGAGATAGATACCTATATGGATGGACTTAATAGAGAAGGCTAGTATGCGTTTTTGGCACTTGATCCTAAATTTCAAGTCCAGCCATACAAAGGATATTTCTGTACACTCAGCAAAAAGTCCCTTTAGGGGTGGGAGAAAGCCTATGGTAGGCACCTGTACATATTTTGTTTATTTTGTCTACAACATTAAGCAGTAAAATATAAAACACGAAACACGATCAGCAGGGTATCTGTGTTTATGACTACTTGGGAACAATTCTTCAGTGAGCACGATCTAGACCTGATGTCTGTGTAAAATCCCTTTGTGCTTCAATAGAACATAACTAAAGGCCTGATCCAGGATATGTAGTGACAGGCAAGGAACGGGGTTAATAGTACCTGATTTCTCACTTGTTTCATCTATCAACCAGTAACATGAAAACTCTGATGTCCTTAATTAATGTCTTAGAGTGTATAACACTTAAACCCTTTTGATGAGCTTTAGTGCTCAAGTTGTTGAATCAAACTTGTCTGTACAGTTAATTCTTATCCTGGAAAGATATCAAAACACCATAGTGCTTGGAACTGCACCTTTTTTAAAACTTTAAAGTATTGTGGTCTTAAAACAAATGTGTTAGAAGGAAGCTTTTTGTTGTCATAGAAAAGAAGGTAGCTGACCAGCCTTTTGAAAATAAGGACTGCCTTTGATGCAATGGGCTGAAAAATGTTTGCATGGTTCACTCTCCCTAAGTTTATAGGGTGTCACAAGTGCTTTCTGTTTACTCTCCTCACAATTCTTTTTTCTGTCAAGTATCTGAGCCTCTTAGTACACTTCTTGTGGGTTTTTTTTGCAGTTTGTTTGTTGTCTAGGAGTTAGAGGTATAAAATCATGCATCTTATATTTGTATGTCATCTATTTCCAAATGATTCTTCTCTCATCTCTTATGTTCTTTATGGTGTTTCTTCTCATTAGTTAAACTTCTGACAAGTAGACAGACAACCTTTCATAATACTATGTTGCTGTTATTTTTGTGCAAACATGGAGAAAGAAAGAAATAAGACAACCTGAGTAGTCTGATTTCATGCAATAAAGAGGATGACAGCTGCCACGTTGTCCAGTGAAAATAATGAAGTGTTGAACTGATCAGGTTGTTTTACATTTTTCTTGCAGGAAGCAAAACCTTCAGCTGAGGACTTAGGAGATAAGAAAGAAGGGGAGTACATTAAACTCAAAGTCATTGGGCAGGTGAGTTTTTTACATAACTGCTTGTTGACATTTGATGGAAGTGTGACTTTTTGTATGGTAGAAATGACCAAATGAAAATTGATACTTTCAGTTCTTCAGTGTGGATCCTCCCCTGCCGTAAACTACTTCCAGTTGCCAGTAACGTGTGTTAGTATACTCTAGTATACTAGAGTGTAGTATAGTGCTTTTTTTAAAGCATTGAGGGATTAATTTATCCAAGGGTTTGAATTAAGTAAATGGCAAACTTGATAAGTTCAGGTCTTCAAAGTTTGTAGAGTACTCTAGGCATGAGGTCATCTTTCTTTTCAGGGATAGGAAAAGGATTCTGTTGGCTGCCTTGTTAGTAGATGTAGCAACCACATGAATGGTGGATTAGAAGTCTGTATTCTGGCTGTGTTGGAATGTGAATGTTGAGAATGTTGGAATCTTCTGTGCAAAGAACCCCTAGCTCAGATGACTTAACTGGGATTGTTTGTTGGAGTAGTATTGTTTGCTGCAGTTGGGTGGAGACAGATGACCTTAAAGTAGGACTAACAGAAACTACCTTACCTCTTGCTGGCCTCATCAGCAATTATGAGAACACATTGAAAAGCTGAAAAGTGGCCCACATGGCTTTTGCACAGAACCCCTTGCAATCTGTTTATCTACAGCCATTTTGACAGTTGCAGCTACTTGTATCTTATGGTTGGTGGAAAGGGCTATGGAATAACGAGGCCTGAGATTTCTCCTTACATTAGTCTTGCATTGCCAAGTCGGCCTGTATGCTAACTTCTAGATAATTACTCTAATTGAATAAGGTTTCATATATATTCTGAAGTACAAGCTTTAACTTGTCTCTTTAGGAGTCTCAGAGCAGAAATCCCCTGCATATGTATGTTTGTATTTCATAAGTATATCATCTGGTTAAAAATGGAAGCACAGACTGAACCATGTATGGATTTTAGTAATTCTAAATCCAAAACCTCCATGTTGAGCCTAAGGCTATACTATGCCATCTGTTTTTTTAAAAAGAGCTTCCTGTGGAAGTACATAGTGAATTTAGTGACTGACAAATCATTGTGGAGGTTCATGTTATGATGCACCAAGGTATGCATGGTTAAATCACATTCATGTTTCATGTAAGTTCATGTAACATTCAGCTCTACCTAAGTTTTTTTCTTAACGAAACACTTAAAAATAACATAAAGTTAGTAGTTACTACAAGGAGAGTAAATTTTTTTCTTTTCTGTCCTTAGGACAGCAGTGAAATTCACTTCAAGGTGAAAATGACTACACACCTCAAGAAACTCAAAGAATCATACTGTCAAAGACAGGTTTGTGAAACAATGACATTCCTTAAAAAAAAAAAATTCAAACCACTTTTCTCACTGTTCCTTTCAAATACAGACTTTTGAGGTATCTGATGGTACAAATATAATGGATCTCCTCGTTTCTTTTTGACAAGTAAAAGTGATTCCTATGTAAGACAATTGTGAAGTTTGTAGTAAGTTAAAATTACTGTTTGAAAATATGTAGTGGCTGCTCAGAAAACACAGAATTTGTTTTAAAATGCCCAGGTGTGCACTTATAGTTACTTTAAAATCCTTTGTTTCCAAGCAAAATTGGCTTGAAGCTGTAGAATACTGCACCTTAGGATGAGGGTGGCCTCGGGCATTGCTACAGCCATTAATATGGTAATCAAGTAACTCTGGCTATTATACCCTAAGTTAAAGAAATCTGCAATATTAATTGTGGATGTAGGTAAATAGTAACAGCTGTTACAGAACAAAAATATATCTTCACTTCCAGATTCTGTGGCAGATATTGTGGATTCACAGCTGCTATTTCCAGAAGCCCTGGCCTAGTTTGCCCTCAGCTTTGGGGATAGAGGTCTTGTGTGGCCTTTTCTTGGATAAGTGTGTTGGAGTTCACTTCAGGAGATATAATCATAAGTAATAAAATTTTGGGGGCTTTTTTCCTCATATTTTGAGAAGTTGGACTTGTCATTGAAGTGTTCTTTTATGAAATGTGTTCTTTTTTGCTATCTTTCTGGAGTAGGAGGAAAGAGTAGATCAAACACCAGATACATTTGTAGCTAAATCCAAATGATTAAATTTATGATTCATTTTAAAAACCTGAAATTTTAAAAAAAGTCTTGAAAATAATTCATGCAGCAGTCTTACTGACTAATGAAAATATGTGTGTGGAATTCTTTCTTTAATAAATAAATAATTCGAATGAACACACCTTTATCTCCTGGGCTGAGTTCTGGAGGGTCTATGATTGCCTTCAGCAGCAGTCAGTGCAGTTTTTGGTGTCAAGTAGCCTTTCTTTGGTAAAGGGACCATGAACATTTCTTCCACATTGACCACAGGGATTGTTGAAACTGTGAAGATCTGTCCTTACCTGAGAATTTTCTGCCTAGTTATTTGCAAGCAGTATTTGAGAGCTAATTGATGTACAAACTGTGTGATATTTCACATGAGTTTGTTTTGCTCGTAACTTGAAAGAAAGGAAAAGGTGAGGTGTTTGCCTTATCTATTGATGTGAAGTATGACATTCTGCCAGAACATGGGCACATTGTGCAACAGACATACTTTAACTCTATTTACCTTTGGGATGTTTGTTTCTCCTTGTTTGAATGCTGTTCCTTTTTCTTCCCCTCATCTCTGCTTTTGTTCCCAGTGCTGAGCATTTGCAGAATTGATAATGGTAAAGGTTGCAATTCCGTTCTATAGCCATAGAAGATTGGGAAAATAAGGGTAGGAGTTCATGAAGTAAGCATCATGCTCTTGTTGTCTTAGGATCCTTAAATAAGGCTGATAATGCAGTTCAGAAAAATACATGTGTAATGATATCTTGAGAGAGAGGGTATAGTCAGTACTTAATTTACAAGTAAAGACAAGTTTAAAAAGTTAAGGAAACTTCCAAGTTGTTGAGCTAGAACTCCAGTGGGACTCTGGAATAAACATGCATTTTGGAACTGTCATACTTTTTGAGTCACTTCTTTGTAGTCTTCATGAATACAACAGGATAGCTGAGCTCCCTGTGTAACAGGAACTAACACTGTTTTATGACTTTCATGTGTTGTTTTTATTTAAGATGTTTTTTCTTGTAAACCCATGCAAGATTCAGTAAGTTGTTGGTTTTTTTCCTTACACATCTGTGTGTTTTTTTAGGGTGTTCCAATGAATTCACTCAGGTTTCTCTTCGAGGGTCAGAGAATTACTGATAATCATACCCCCAAGGAGGTGAGTTTCTTTCTTGAAATATAGTTTGGTTTCTCTAACTAGGATCTTTTAGTTAGGCAAATAGGCAGTTTGGAAAGAGACTGATTGGATCTCCATGTGTAATGCCTCAGAAAGGAGGGCGTAGCCACTGCTTACTAGAGGGGGGAAAAACATGAAGGGAACTTTCCAGTTGTTGAGCTTGAACTTCACTATGACTTTGGAATAAATATGCATTTAGTTCACATTTAGTAGATCAAAGTGTAAACAAACAGAAAGCAGTTACTTCTGTCCAGTGACTTCCACCAATTGTTATGAAAAAGCAGGAAGAAATACTCATAATAATGACCTTCTGAAAAATCAAACTTGTTGACTGTGAAATTGAACAAATTGCTCTCTGTGAGAGAATAGTTGTAAACAGGCTTTGAGTTGCCAGCTGTAGGTGTTAAGCTGTATTGTGAGCTAGTAGTGCACTATAGTATATATAATTCACGTGGCTCTGCAGCTGGTGCATTCACTATGATGTTGCTGATGTTCTTGTTCCCCCTAAACAAGGGGTTTTGAGAAAGGTAAAACCAACAATTTCCAGGCTAATGTGTACTGCTCCACAAGTAGGTTTTTGCTATAAGGCTTTTGCTTTGACTCAAATACCTAAGTCTGAGGAAAAAAGACTAACAAGTCACAAATATTGTTTAGTGAGATGGTGACTGAAACTTTTTTCACCCCTTTGATGAATTATGATGGGATAGAGGAACAAAGCATTTTGTATAATTTGTCTAGGACCTGCTCTGATTTCATCACACCAGATTTATAACAATTATTTGCTGTTTTTCTCTGTTCTCACAGCTGGGGATGGAGGAGGAAGATGTGATTGAAGTTTATCAGGAACAGACGGGGGGTCACTCGACAGTTTAGATCCTTCTGTTTTACTTCCCCCTTAATCCTTTTTTATTTTTAAATAATAGTTCTTTTGTAATGTGGTGTTCAACACTGAAACTGGCACCCCATCTCTGGGAGTTTACTTTCAAGCGTCTGGTATTTTGAATTCTCGTGCTCATTATACACTATTGTTTCTGTTTTCATTGTGCTGAACTTCTGTGATCCAGCTGCAACCTTGCTCCCCTCTTCCCTTCTGCCCTCCCCTTTAGGAATACATGTACTCACATGCATTTGTATGTTCACTGGGTTCGTGCATTTCAGGCACGAAGGCTGTAAGATCTGCCAGGTGGGCGAGTGTTCTTAATGACTTCCATATCTGCCCTGAAGTTTTGATGTGTGACTGTCTCACTCCTGGACTATAACTTTCAGTGCGAGATGAAGTTTTTCAGAGAACTAAACTGTGGAGAAGTTGTGTATCCATAACTCAGAGCTATTTTGCTTAAATTGTGCTGATGGCCCAACGAGGAAGATTGCCGAGTTGGAAATGGAAAAGCTAGAACTGTTGTCATCTGTTCCTTGCTCCAGAGATGGCTTTGCTGAAGATGTGAAATTGAAAACCCTAATGATTTTTAAATCTTACCAGAAGAGCCCAGAAGCATTTTAACCTCATATAGCAATTAGTATGTGCAGGTATCCATGCAAGAATGTTCACAGCAGCCAACTGGTGTTACTTTGACACTCTTGTTTGTACCTTTTGGCCTGGGACGTGGGTTTTGAATGGACATTGTCTGTACCAGCTTCATTTAAAATAAACAAAAAAACCAATTTTATAAACAACCTGCATTTTCTTTTCAAATGTTTGGAAATGAGTAAAACCATAAGAAGTCATAATTAGGGCATGCTTTTCCAGTGACTGTAAGTTTAAGCCAGAAAAAAATTGTGCTCTGTAAATATACCTCATAATTTTTTTTCTACTTGCCCTAGTAAAATACTTGATCTGCTTGTTTTGCAGGTGACTATTAGAGACTACCAGCTGTTTCTTTTCTTGGTAGAGAATATTCACATACAGTTACATAAATCTTCATGCACATAATTTAAGCTGAAAATGCAACTTGGAAGTAAATAAAGATGGCTTTTAATGTCTACATTTCACATGCAATGGTACCATTAAATAATCTATGATGGATGATATGGAAGTGTCATGACAGTTCACTGGGCATCAGTATCAGGGTCTACATGTTCCAGCTACTTACAGGTTACAGATGGTCAGTTTGAGAGCTTGTTACTGGATATGAAAGCTGAGGTGGGAGATTATGGGCAGAGTAGTGTGAAGAGAAGATTTTGGTACTCTCCCTGCTTCAGCTTTTTTGCAGATAAATAGGACTAGTTTGGTAGATCAAGTTCCATATAAATGCCAGCTTCAGTTAAAGACACGTTTTAGTGCTGGCATACCTGGAAAAAATAGCAGGTTTTTAGTACTTTTTTAATGGCATTTGCTGTGAAGCTGGACATGCATTTTCTTTCATGCTTGTGGTTGTCCTGTTCCTGATTTAGTAATACTTTTGTATGCATAATTGCACTAAGCAGTTTTTTAAAGATTAAAATTTTTGTTTACAAAATGTCAGAATATGGGGTTTTCTTAAACTGTTTTATGTAATGCAGTTCTTAAGGAAAGAGGGATTGCTATGATGACGTAGAATGACATGGCTTCTCTGCACATAGCTCCAGTTGCTTTTTTAAAATACTCTAAATACATTTGCTTCAGAAAACCAGAAGTAAAACAGCTTTGTTATTATCAGATCATCTTTTAAATTAAAATTTGTACAATGCTCCTTTTTGTAGGAAGGGTTCCCATTATCTCTGTTCTGCAAACTAAGGAACTGGGGTGCAGCTTACTGGGGCCACTGCGGAAGCTGAAAGTGGAGCTGAGAACTGAATCCAGATCCCTGGGGTTTGATGCTTGTACTCTAGTTGCTGCCCTGACTATCTTTGCTTCTAGCTGTTCACTTTCCTCTTCCAAATCTGTTTTTATATGCTCATTTATATCAGCTTTTGAGCTGAAGCACTGCATTTGGTTCTCTTGAGACTGTGGAGGAGGGTTTTCTGCAAAATGCAGCTTTAGTAGGATGAAGCTCAAGGCAAAGATTGCTTTCTGTTCTGTAACCTTGTCCTAAAATACATCTCTTTATAGAGTGGCTGTGGAACCAGTGAAAAACTGATTTGACCTCTTTCTCAGACTTCTTGTGAAGCCTCAAAGAGCCTCAACAGAGCTGTTGGTCTAAAGTCATGTCTTTGCTGATAGAACTTGATAGAGCAGTAATAATGGACAAACTGTCCTCTGCCTCAAAGATTAGTATTTAGAGCTCTGTGCAAAATGAGAAGACACATGTGCTGCACAGATGCACTAGTACCCTTTTTAAAAAAGTTAATTCTTGGGAATTACAGGTTGAAATAAAACCTGAATTTTGAAGTCAAGGAGCTAGAAAGATGGTCTGGAGTGAAAGTTTTAAAGCACTTGCAGTTTTGAAGGATACGACTGGAAATAAGGTTGGATTTCCTATGTTTGAGAAAAACAAAATATTTTTTTCCTCTTGCAATTTTTCTGTCTTTGCTTACTTGTATATTAGAAAAAAGTTGGTTTTAAGTGCTTTAAAAAAAGTGTTGGGAGAATAAAACCATCTTCACTGAGTCAGTTACGGAATATAAGGTGGAAGCTAATACTTTATTTTGAATTGTGACAATATATTTAATAATTACTATGGTTATGTATAAAAGCTTTATTGAAAGGCACTTTACAAAACTATCAGTTTTGAAAGATTTTCTCAAAACTGCTGTGCCTAAAGAATTTGTGTATTCTTTTAAGTATAAACATGTCTGCATGATCACCAGGTTGATAAAATTAGGGTTTTTTTGACGTTAAATGCATGAATGTTGGCAGGATTTGGACTTCAATTAATATGTTAGATAATGCTAAAATGTGAATTCTGCCATGAATTTTGACTAGCCATCTATTGTTTTAAAAGTGCTACAATTGTTTACTAGTTTTTAGCTTTTCCTAATTGAAAATGAAATTATTTAAGAATACAGTATTAAAATATTTGTGTTGACCTGTGCTGTGCATCTTTTGTGTGCACACTTGAATTATTGCTGTTCAGGGTAAATTTTCTTAAATGAGAAAATGAACCTCTGAAGCACTTTACGGAGACCAGTAGGAATTGTGCTGGATGTTTAAACTGGTTTTGGTTTGCTTTTAGAACCAGTACTTAATGCATACCTAATAAAGTTCGGCTTCAATTTAGAGACTGCAAAAAGTAATTACTCTTCTCCATAGGAGACTCAACTGCAATATGAATTGAATCTACAAGTGTTACACTTTACTAGAAAATACTAGAGAAGCAAAAAAAAATGAGAATAACCTGGTTTATAGGGAAGATAAGAACTTGCCTTGCTACAGTTTCTCTGTAGTCTTTTCATTGCTGAATCTGAAATCTAGCCTCTTCTTACAGTAGCATGTTTATTGTAATTTATTGTTTTGGAGGATTCCTTCAGAAGTCAGCATGGAGGTCTTCATACATTTTTGTAACCTGGTGATTTCATTGTTTTATCTCTTAACCCAGAATGGACCAAAGAATCTGTATTCTGGTACCTCAGGAGGTCTGTCTGGATTCATTTCTACTGGCTGATCAAACATGAATGCTTTTACTTCCTCTTGTTAATAGTCTACACAGACTAATGCTGCAGCCTAGGAAGATAAAGTTGTGAAGGAGAGCACGTGTGCCAAAAGGTCTCTCGAGCCGGATTGGATCCTTGAATTTGAGTGCAGCTGAAAGAGCTCACTGCAGTGACCCATTCCTAGCACTAGGCATTTACTTACTCTTTTACACTCTTTTCAGGGCTAGCTTTTCAAATGGGTGAACATGAGAAAACACCTGTGGATGAGGAACATGTTGAGTGTGTTCCAGTTTGGTAGCTTCCCTTAGTCATGCTCCTTGGACTGCTGAGGTGGTTCCAGATTTATTCTTTGCCTCCAAACAGTGTTAATGAAGTGGATGCAGAACAGAATTCCTTCTGGAGTTAGAAAGCCAGTGCATTGACTTGACACATACACACTTGGTGAGTTCATTACTGGTGCAGTAGCATTTCTTTGATTTTGCCACAGCGCATAATGGTGCCTTCTGTAGCACTGAGGCTGGGCAGGAGCCTGGGCTGCCCTTAGGAGTTGTCTTTGAGCAAGGTTTGCAATAGACTGGAAGAACATGTTGGCTTGTGATGATACTTTCTTGTGGGCTAGCATGTTCTCCTGTCACAACAGTAAGAGTAGAGCAAGTAGTAGGTGCTAGTTGCTGCTCAGCTGTAGTTATTACTCAGCCTCTTATCCCTGGCAGTGTTTTGTGGCTCACAAATTGACCTAGGCTTCTCTTAAGGACTGTTACGCAATTTGCAATGTTTTAATATGTACTGTGCAGCCTCCCAGTTCCTGTGTTCTGAGGTGCTGCAGGAAGTTGTGGAAGTATGCTGTGGAGACTGCTCTGGTGTAAAGGTAACCATAATTTCAGGTGTTGGGCTTCTTTCCAGTTGGGCTTCTTTCTGTAGTATGTTATAAACACTAAAATAATTAGAGAATACAGCTGTATGTGAATTGCTGGTGCAATTTGGGGAAATACTGAAAAACTGGTTAAATAGTAAAAGAAGAGCATTGTGTCTTGGGGCTGGAATTGAAGGCAGTTTTAACTCCTGAGGTACCAGTGGTGCTCTCCAGTGTTAACTACACTGATGGAACTCCTACTACAGAGGCATTAACTTCACTCTTTGACTAATAGCTACATACCTGATTAAATTTAAAAGCTGTGCTTGTGTTCTGGCTTTGTCTAGAGGTAGTCTAGCATCTTCTTTCTTCATTTGCTCCTCAGCCTTATATGTTGCCTTTTCTCAGTTTTTTCCTTCATATTTCAGGTGCTCTACTGCCATGTCAACCAGCTGCTGGCATTCTTCCTCTAATCACATTGCTCCTTTTTGTCTGCATTTTTGTGCCTCTTAGAAACATCACCAACAACTATTAGTTGTTTATGTACTTTCTATTTAGGAAAGAACTTTTTTCATCAGTTACAGATAAAAAGAAAATTCTAATACTGGTGTTACAATATTTAATATTGTCTCAAATGAATTTTTCTTAAATTGTAATCGTATTTTTGTTCAAGCCTTTCTCTGCAACTATTTGTTAGAATCTCTTTTTTTTTAGCTGTAGGTACTGGGAGTCAGGCTTTCAGAGAAGATATGTAATAAAAACAAACGATCAGATGTAGCATGAGTGATGTTATTGCCAGCATCTTGCACATTGCATCGTAGCTAGGCTGTGGAATTTCTCTCTTTTCAGGCTGCAGGGACTGTGGCAGAGAGGACTATTGTTATCATATCTGTTTAACAGAGAAGCAGCTTTAGGTACTGCAAGTTTGGGATGTACTGTCACAGGAATTTCAAGGCAGACACACAGGCTATGTCTTTACCAGAAATCATCCATTCTGATGAGCTATTTGCTGCTAAAGTAAGCATTAGTCTTTCTATAGACCATCTGCTGCTCCATGTTCCTCTAGCTGTTGCTTCTTCTGGAACTGCAGAAGCTTCCTGTGGTAATCCTGCTGCTGCTGCCAAATCTGTTCTTGTGCTGTTTTCTCTAATTGTGACTTCTTTGCTTCCACCTCCTCCTCATGGCACCTCCACTCCTCTAGTTTCTGTTTCTGTAAACTAAAATATAAATGATTATTAATTGCTATAGCAACCCTGGGTTTGCTGAGCATTTTTGCCAGAAGAGCAGATCCTAGCCCAAGGAGCTCAGCAGATTGCCAAAGCGAAGGGGGAAGAACTGAGAATAAAGGGAGAATGGGTGCTGATTAGTGATATGTAGCATATGTCTGGTTGGTTCTGCAAATGAATATTTTAAAAAATTACTGTCTACTTTCCTTCACACTATTTGTAAGGGGGCAAAAACCTGCATTCCATTTTTCACGTGCTTTTGAGAAGGACATGAGAGATATGGGTATGTGGCTTACATGGAACAAAGATTTGGAGACAAGGGATGGAGGAGTACATAGGAACAGTTAGGAAAGTTCAGTAAGTAAGAGCTGGAAGAAAAAATTGGAATGCATCCTTGTGTAACAAGGACACAGACCCAGAACAAGAACCCGGGCTATGCAACAAATGAGGCAATGGAAAGCCTTGGCTGACATTTAAATGTAAACAAAATGACATTAAAATGGGCTATTTTTGCAGGAGGATTCACAGTGAGAGCAGGGAGGATCAAAGAAAGCCAAGGAGGTTCATGAAGGAAAGGAATATTCTCCTTATTTGGGG
Organism: Corvus kubaryi; assembly: GCF_017639235.1. Taxonomy (NCBI): domain Eukaryota; kingdom Metazoa; phylum Chordata; class Aves; order Passeriformes; family Corvidae; genus Corvus; species Corvus kubaryi. The sequence continues at coordinate 26,583,509 of NW_024581135.1, forward strand.
AATGGGAAGTTAAGGAAAATAAAACTAAAGGTCTTCTGCCTCACTTAGTGAGGTTCCAGGTATTTTCCAATCATCTTGGTGTTCTCAGTCCAGCAGTTTGACTCGAATGCCTATTTGCTTTTCCTGAAATAAAGTTAAGCATGGCATAGCACTAATTAAAAAAAAAAATTATAAATATTTCTTTTCAGACATGTGATTGAAACATGCTACTTCTACTAATCGCGTTCTTGGGCATGCCTGTTTTCCCGGGAATGCGCTGCAGTGCGTTCAGGCGTTTCTAGATAGGCTGCAGCTCCTCGAGACCACCCGAGGAGGTCGCTGTTCTCCCCGGGAAATGCCGTTCCGATGAAAAATTACCAGATGGTCGCGAAGCAACGAGATGGTGTCAAATGTACTGTTTTGTGTAAGCAGAACATTTCAAAGGGTGAATAGAAATATTATAATTATATTGCCCCAGAGCTTGTTTCTGATACTGATCGGTTTCCCAGAGTTTTGCCTCAAGTATTTGGTGGGGGTTTTTTTTGTGGGATTTGTTGTGTTTGGTTTTCGTTTTTTCCTAAAGCTGTGTCAGCAGACGTAAAGAGCAAAAGTGCTCTTAATGATTTTTTTTTTGTTTCTTTGTTTGTTTTGCTAATATAAAATGCTTATATCATTAAGGAATAACCTACATTGCTATGAGATCTTTATAACCATTTAGTTATAACAATGCTGAGGTTTTTGTCAGGGAAAATGCTCAGTAGTGGATTTAATGTTGTTTGGAAAGTGTGGAATATAATCGTTATGAACTCACTGTAAGCTAGGTACAGTAAGTTGAAGACCTAAATTTGTTTAATGACTTTGATTCACTGATACTGATTATTTTCATTATCAGCAAAGACTTTGAAAAGTCAGAATTCAGAATAATGATGAATGGATGAAAGTATTAGAATAATGAAGTTAATTTAGTAGACACACATGCAATACTAAACTTAGGAAAAATCTAATATGCTGCTAAAAGATGGAACTTTATCTATGCACATATTTGAGATTAAAAGGCTTGTGTTGTTATACTCTAGTTTGGAATTTGCCCGGGAGTGCTGGAGCAGTTTGCTGGCTTCTTCACACACTGTGTTGTTAGTCTTATGTTATGTTAGAAGATGCTTTGTTGTTATCTATGCTTTTTCATGCTGAAACATCGATAGGTGTGGATGCATGTGCCTGGCTTGCAAAAGAAAAGCAAAGACAACAATAGTTCTGTCATGTTGTTCCATTCAAATGTTCTCTTCTCAAATGAGAACATTATCCTCACTAACCACATCCCCTGTGCTCCTCTGTTGTTCCTTTTCCAGATCTGCCTTTACTTTTTCCATTTGTTCCTACTGTTCTTTCCCCATTTCTGTTCTTGCTCCTTCCTCCTCTTCACTTCTTATGTTGCCTTTCTGCCTTTTTTGTTCTCTTTCCTGTGCAGATATCTCTTCTTGCCATTTTTCAGGAGGAATCTGAACAAGAATGTCAACTTTAAGTGCATTATTAATTATATTCTGTAAACGATTATTTATCTACTATTAACTGAGATTTGAAATTTCTGAAAGATATATGCTCTATGTACTTATTAAAGTTGTTCTGACTTCTGTGGGAGTTTTCCAGTCACTGCGGCCAACAGCGCCTCTTTTCTCTATATGGTAAATGTTTTATGTCTATATTTATATATTTTTTTTCTTCCAGTAGATACTTGCCTTTGTGATATCTGATGACTCTTATGCTAATTTGCTAGTATTTAGTGTCTCAAAATGTTGCTACTTAAGCTGTATTCTTGAACCTCTGTCAACTTTATATTTCTCCCTGTATTTTTTCTATATGTTTCTGTAGTTGTAGCAAGGGACAGGTACAGGGGTTTCCTCCAGCCTCAGAAAAGAGGACACTGAGGAAACAGGTACGGTCTAAAAAAGCATAAAACTCTGTCAGCTGAATGGTCAGCTAGAGGATCACTGTGATGAAATGGGAAAGCTACAGACAGCCTGTATTTCTGGAGTTCTAAACGAGGACTGAGGAAAACTTTTCCAGGGGATGTAGAGATTTAAGATGCATACCTGAACGGCCTCCTTACTTTGCTGTGTGATGTCTCTTTTAAGGAAGGCATTGGGGAGTGCTTCTGGGCTCCAGGTTTTCTGTGTGACGGGTCTCAGATATTTACAGTCCCGAACAGTAGGTTTTGGGGCCCTTGCCTCAGTGGGCAGCAGGATGCGTGGGCTGAGGGCTCTGCATGCCCCTGGGCTCCCTGCCACACCTCTTCCCAGTACTGCTGCCTTGGCCAGCTGGCAGGAGAGCATCAAATTGGGGCAGGTGAGCAAACAGCCGTGGATATCTGGTGTGAGAGAAATGCCATCCCTGCCTGTGTGTGATGCTGAAGTACACAAAAACCCAACACAAATCCTGTTGCTAGTGAGGGTGAAGGAGAGGGGGAGTTACCTGAACTTGGCTATACCTGTGCTTGGGGTGAAAAATGATCGGGGGCAGCTCGGGAGCTCTTTTTGGCCTGGGGCAGCACCAGGGGCAGGTCTTGTGCGGAGCAATGGCGCCTGTGAGGCTGTGGGATCAGCCGAGAGGGAGCTGGGGATAGGGGCCCTCCGTGCCCTGCCCCGGGACAGAGCCCCCCTGCTGCCCCTCTGAGGGGGAGCCTCACGACAGGGTGGGGACGTGCTGAGGGAGCTGGGAGAGCTCCTGTGAGGAGAGGGAGCCTGGCTGTCCCTCCGTGCTGGGCACAGGTGCCCTGAGGAGGCAGCAGCCATGTTGTGGTGGTGGATGCTGGCGGCAGAGCTGCCTGGCTGCAGTAGCCACAAGGCTACTGGACACACTGGGTAAGTCTTTGTTCTCTTGTTTTATCCTCATTTCATGGGAGTTTCTCCAGCACATGTCCCTGCCAGCACCTGCAAGCACCATTTCTCATCTCCACAGCCCCTCTGCTCCCACCTGCTGGTCTGTGGGAGCTGCTGGCTGGGGTGGCTCTTGGAGGCAAGATGGCCTGAGCCAGGGGAAAACTGGAATGCTGTGGATACTGTGGCAATTTGTTCCTTCAGAGAGCAAATATTTCAGTCTAGAGGTAAATCTGGTCTTTCTGTCAATGTTTTTATATTTATGTAATTTTTTTTTTGTGGTGCAGGAAAGTGTCAGAACAAATCATAAATAGGACCCAAGTGTTGTGGTTTCATCTAAATCTCATAAGAGAATTTCCCCTATGATGTAACTTGGTGACTCTTCAAACCCATATTCTTGGTCTTTCTGCCCCTCTTCTGTTTCTTGCTCCACCTAAGCTAATCAAATACACCAAAATTCTTATTTTGAATTTTCATTTGTTATAGTCAAAAAAGGTGCATCATCAGGACTGTAGTGGACTGTAGACAGAAAAACTGGGGAGAAAATATTAAGACCTTGATGCAGACAACTATTAACCTGGAACAGACGATCTTGTCCTAATCATCACTACTGATGCCTTGACTGCTCTCCTAAGGGCTTGACTGCTCTTGGCTGTCTGTCTACATTAAATGTTCCCAATTAACTTACCCTCTGCTGGGGACAAATGGTAGAAGGCCATGCTATCTAGTAGAGAGAAGCTGCAGTATGAAACAGGCGAGTTGTGAGCTTTGTGCTGCCTCTGACCTGCTGGTTAACTTGGTGCAAGCTTTCTCCATCTCTCACAGTCTGCTGCCTACAGTGCAAGGCCAAATAAAATCCAACTTTCTGCTTCCAGGTATGACCTTAATGTAAACAGGCATGCCTAAATAACCTCAAACCACATTTACTGTAAGTGCATGCTCTAGTGCACATATTTAGGGGTATTCCAGTTTAGAGGTGAGGTCTGGAGAGAAAAAAAGTCTAGCTATTGTCTGCTTGTTAATACAATATATAATTCTTGACTTTTGATACAAAATAAAAAGGAAAAAAACCCCACCACTTCTGCTACTGTAAGTGTAGTTGAAATAATTTTGACTGTGATGCTTGATGTATCATGTTTGAGGCTTAATAATAAATTAGTTTTAATAACAGTTGATTATTACCACTTTCAAAAAATACAAAATAATCTCTGAATACAAAAATTTTCCCTGGTCTTTTTTCTTGCAAGGAACTATGAAACAAAAGCATGGAAATAAAATTTGGCTTAAAATTGGGAAATAATGAGGGCTGGACCATCTCCTTCAATCTGTGTTGAAGAAATTGACTGTAACATATTAAGCCTTTATATGTCCTTGCTGTATCTCCCACTGAGATAACTAAAATGTAATTTTAGTAATCTTCAGTAATCTTCAACAAGATGGAGAGAGATCAGTTTCTTGTTAGTTAACCTTACCCTGATATATGGTGATAAGGGGTATCAATTTATCTCCTTGCTAACAGTAAAAGCTGAAGTGGTTGTGCCAATTTGTTAGTTACATTTTAAGTTACTGATAAGAGAATATTCATCTCTTCATGATTTGCACACTAGGACTTGACCACAGCTGCTGCAGTCCACTGTTGTACACTCACTGTGCTAATGGGTCTGAAATTTCTTAATCTGTGACATGAAGAGAACTTCAAGGGTTTTTTTGTATTCCCAATGATGTAGAATTGCTAAGGAAAAGATAAAGAAAACGTTTTTTCTCTATAAATTACAATTAAGGATTTATGCTGAGAGCTAAACCAATGACCACTGATTTGTGCAAAGAATTGCTGTTTGCCCTTTGAGAGTTGGTCTTTGTTTTGGCTGTTACCTGCTCTCAGTGTAACTGCTTCTGCAGTTCCTCCTGGTACCAGGGAGGCTGTGTGCTGTGCACTGAGACCTCCTGGTTCACTTTAGCCCTAAGACCACTTGTTAGACCAACAACTGGGGGAAAACTGACGGCATCTCAGAGTACGCTTTGACAGAGTTTGTCCTCTGGTACTCCAGCTGTGTTTTTTCAGTGCTGCACGTCCTAGGGAGGGGTTATAAGGAACAGCGCTGTTCCACCATTAATCAGTAGTGTCTGTACTTGTATGTACACATACATCACTTAACAGTTGACTGTATACAATTTCTGCAAGTGAGTGATTGTTTTGCCACCTTAACTTTATCCTGATGGTACAAAGCAGAAAGAATCTGTACCACAGGCCAGACAGCACTTAGTGTTTTGCCATCGGTGTCTGAACCATGATTGAAACCAGTCTTTAACAGAAATGGATAGTCAAAGACATTACAGGGGAAGAGGCAGGAAGTTTTGCTGCCATAGGACTTACAAGATCAAAGCTGTTGTCAGCTGGGTATTTTCTTTCCTGCTCTTCATTCAGTGGTAAGTCTCCTCTTGTATACTGCTTTTCAGAGTTACTTGTTTTTATTCCAAATGTCTCCTATGTTTCCTGATGGCTGGGAGATCTCAACTGTTGTTCCAGATTCAAGCTCTATATCCTGTATTTAAAAAACCAAAAGATTAGACAGAGTAACAGTAAGATTAACAATCAAAATTTAGACTTCATTCCACTTAAGAAAAAGCTTAGGAAGGTGCAGAAACACCCTGAGGTTTTGTTTTACTCCTGCCTTAACCTCTCAACATGTTTTGCACATCTGTAAGCCCTGAAACTCTTCAGAATACTTTGTCAGTACCATCTAATGAACAACTTGTGTAATTGTAATGGCCTAGCAGGTAGCTGCTACTCTCTTTGGAGATCGCTTGTCTCCTCCATTACTGAGGTGAGTTTCATTCTCTTTTGCTGCAATGAAGATGGAAAGACTCATTTGCAGGTGCTTTGCATATTAAGTAACAGTGACTATTTTAATAATTACAGTAATGGTGAATATTTTAATAATTACAGTTTCATTTCTGTAATAGTTATCATCCAAAGATCTTGAAGTATTTTAGAAATTCGTGGTCTGGTTTTTATTTTTAGTTTAAGAGAGAAGTGAAGCCATAGCTTTCAGTGACTTTAACAGCAGCAATTGTTCTGCTTCTCTGAAGAGCAAGCTACAAATATTGATGTTTCACACTTTAATTAATAAGTTCTGTATGAATGTTCTGTGAAGTCCTGTTTGGTGTGTATTTCCTGAATATAGCTCTAAGATGTATTTTTAAATCAATAGCATCGTTAAAAGAAAAATGAAAGGCTTTATTTTGCTTCTCCAGAGATGGCTCTGGGGAGACCTTAAAGCAGCCTTCCAGTACCTTAAGGGGCCTACAAGAGAGATGAAAAGGGACTTTTTACAGGGCGTGTAGTGATAGGATAAGGGTGAGCAGCTTCAAACTGAAAGAGGGGTAGGTTTAGATTTGATATTGGGAAGAAATTCTCTGTTGTGAGGGTGGTGAGACACTGAAACAGGTTGCCCAGAAAAGTTGTGGATGCCCCATCCATAGAACTGTTCAACGTCAGGTTGGATAGTGCTCTGAGTAATCTGATCCCATGGAAAGTGTCCCTGTCCATGGCAGGGAGGGTTGAAACTGCCTGATCTTTAAGGTTCCTTCCAATCCAAGCCATTCCATTCCATGATTCTTGTCTTAAGGTGAATTGGTTTAGAGCAGGCAGTTAATTCTGAGAGGTGTGGACCTGAATGTAAGAATTTTTTATAAAGAGTTAGCACTCTTAGGGCATGTAGTGTGGCTCCTAGAGACATGGTTTACTGGTGGATTTGCTGTGTTAGGTTGATGACTGCTCTTTTTTTTTTCTCAGTCCTAATTTTAAGAGGTCTCAAAATGCCCTGTAAAGCAATTAGATGCTGTCACAGTCAAGTGTTTTAATCTGAGGACTCGTGACAGGGGATCTGTGTCTGACTGTAGAAATAGGAGGCAATGCCTGTCCCTTCTCACTGTGAATATGACCCTCAGAGGCATCTGTTGGTGGGGTACCATTGCTGAGAATTTCCATTCAGATACTTCACTGAATTAAGGCACTGTGATAAACAATAACTAAGCTAAGATGCCTGACTAGAAAAGGAACAAATGTAGTAGAAACCTGTGTCTTGTTTGCAGAAATGAAAGTGAAGTATAAAAACTTTCTGTCTCTGTGTAAACTTTTATCTTTTTAGTAATGTGTGTTGTATGGTCCAAGCAGGCTTCCAGTTATGCAATACTGCATTCAGTTTTTTCTATCCATTTGCTTGTCTGAATCTGTAAAAGTGAAGATCAACTCTTGAGCAGGTTAGGCCAGACTCAGATCTGTGCAGAATAATTTTCTTTGCTGATCATCTGTGCTGCAGCTGTGGTTCAGTGTCATTGGCCTCAGTAAATAAGTAGCCAAACCATAGGATGAGAGAATAAGTCTAGCTCTAAATTTGATGCTGGGGGTGGGGGGGGAAGGTGATTATGTTTAGCTTTCTCACCCCAAAAGAAAGTTGGAACTTGATGTTGCAGTCTCTTTGGCTTCAGTTATGGATTTTTGATAGTCCTATCAAATTTAATTTTCCTTAATGTATAGGATGGTTAAAAGAATTATTTAATATATCTTAACAAGGATTAAATAAGGTTTAAGGTTAAAGACTTACTAGAGGCAAAAGTGACAATAGTATGCCCATGGGAGTGATAGGATTTCCCTCCTTTTTGGTACTTTTGGGTAATATTTTAGAATTGAAGATTTGAGGTTCAGGTGTACTTCCAAATCTTTGAACCAGTATTGAGCCTTTAAATGGTATGATAATTAAAAAGCGTCCTGAAGCCTTATATGAGACAGCAGTAGCAAAGAGATTGGATTTCTTATTGAAAATCCAAGTTTGCTGGTGTTCTATGAGCCATACTGAAGTTGCTGGATCAACACTGGTGATTTCAATTATCAGACATCAACTATTGGGTAAATTAATAATAAAAAGGCAAAGGGATCTATAAACAGAAATCTATGTCCCTTCCTGACAGAGCCCCAGTTTTCTCACTAGGTTTAGCTGAAAGTACGAGAGAGTAAAATGTAGAGGTAAGCAATTCTTTAGCAGTAGAAGATTGTCTTCTCAATATATATATTTCAAGGGCAGTACTTGGGAAACTCATACTAAAAGAATGAACTTTGGTCCTGGAGAGGAAAGAGCAGGATTTCCCTTGAAAAAAGTAAGCTATTCTGCTTGGGGGTATTCATCGTTTTTCCCTGCAGTGCTGGCCTGTGTTACAGGATGTTAAGGCACCAGCAGAGAGAGCCATTGTTTCAAGGATGTGTGGAAAGCTGCACAGATGGTACAACTTTCTGGCAGAGCACAACGCTGAAGTGTTACTGTAAAAGCTTATGTAGATTTTTAAGGAGATAAAAGAATTCTTGTAGAGATGGATCTTCACTTTCTAAAGACCCCCTCCCCACAACATCTGGACAAATTTGCACAAGGTTCACCTAACTTAAAGGCCTAGATCCAGGCCTCTGCTGTTTTTATATTTCCTGCAATGTATAGGCTTCAATAACTTACCTATGGTATGTGCAGAGCTTGTCTCAAATGAACTTATTCTGTGGGGGCAATCTCATATACCATGGGATGTTGGTCAGGAAAGGGCAGAGAAAGAAAGACATTAATTCCAAATATGTAGCTATGAGTCTTGGAACTGATCTTGAATGTGGTAGGGTTCAAGTTCAATATAATAACATGAACTGTTCTTCGTTACATTGTCAGTTGCTGTTGAGACTTATGACAATGATAGATAGCACTGTTGCAAGTGTCATATCCTTAGGTGCAGCAGTTGATATCATCCTGCTCTGAGCTTGAGGACTGTGACCAGTCCTTTTTGGCATAAGACTATTGCAAGTCCAAGAAGGAAGACAGCATTCCCAGCTGTTCTGCTACCCATGACTCTTTGCAAAGCTGAAATGGGTCTATTTACTTTTGTTGGGGTATGTGTAGTTGCTCAACAGCTTCTTGGTCCATAAGCAAAACCCTGTAAGAATGCAGAGCTTGAACAAATCTCAACAGAAAGCTTGACTGAAGCTGAAACTTCTCACCTTGCTGCATGCTGGAAGCTTTCTGAATTCTTGATGTTATGTGTTCTTAATTGGCAGAGGATCTCTTACTTTGCCAAACCTTTCTACTCTGGGGGTAATGAAATCTGAAACCAGGCAAGTTTAGCGTGGTTCTGAATTTCATCACAAATCACATCTCACACTTCTCATTTCTTGCCTGAGGGAGAAAAACTCCAGTATCTTTGTCTCCTGAAAGGAGGCAACGCCTGCACAGTTCCTCCATGCTGGCCGATTTTATTGACTCAGTGATAATTGAGGAAGGAGTCAGGTATCAGCTTCAGCTTGTGTGTGATACTGGCACGTACACAACCTGTACAACCTAAGGCCAGCTGTGATGAGACAGCAAGAAAGAAGCAGTGATGGCAGCATGAAAAACAGCATTTTGCTGACATATCTTACAGTTGTCACTAAAGGTTAAAGTGCAGATGGAAGAGCAAGGAGACTACATATTGCTAAACAGAGTTCCTTCTTTACATATATAGAGTACTGACTTCAGGAGAACAACTTCAGGTATCCAGAATCAACAATATATACTAAGAAAAGCCAAACCTGTATTATGCAGGCTGTGTAATAAAAATACCAAAATGGAGAGAAGACTTTAAAGAGGAGAATTTTTTTCCAGTGACAACCACAACTCAGAAAGGAAACTTCCTGATACCGTGTTCTCTTTTTTTTTTGCATTTGTTTGATACTTCAGAAACTCTTAAGCCTTGCATGAATTCTCACTAATATTTTTACATTTCTCACTAATATTTTACATTTTATTTCTTATTATTTCATATTGTAGTAAATATATAAGTGACTTTTTCACAGACCTGACCAGCTTCAGAAAGTATCAGAAATAATAAAAGCATGTGTGCTTGCTGCTCTGGATGTTTAGCTCTTGTTAGTCTTGGGGGCTATGTTACTTCTGCCGCCTTGCTGCCCCCACGTTCCCCACTAGAAAAAATGCAGTTCAAGTCTTTTTTTAGTGGTTACTGTCAGTTCTACCAGCCATGCTGCCGCTTCTGCGGTCTCATGCTGTCACCACTGGGCCTTGACATGGTGCGGAGTAGATTGTGATAATGCTAGGTATGATTCCAACACTAGCCCTAAATCTGCTTTAAGGTAGTGGGGGGTATGTACTATAGATTTAACTAACATCTTCCTTTTTCTTCTTCCTGGAAGCTGCACTACCTTCAAGATTAATAGTGAGAAAATTACCAGTGCTCATCTGGCAAATGTGTGTTTGGGAGGGAAAAATCTGTAGTTGTCTTGCACTGTATCTGCAACAGTGAACAACAGGAAACACTCATGGAATTACAACAACGGGAGATTTCTCTCAAGTTATCTTAGAACAGTGGGTTTCTAAAGCATCCCACAAAAACAGTATGGCCTATAACAAAAACTGTTTGTTTACATTACTGGGATCCTGCAATATTTTTGGTGTGTTGGGATGCACCTAATCTTTCTCACCTCTTTTTCAGTGTTTTAAATGCTTTTCACCTTTGTATGACCTTAATGATTTGAGATTTCAAATCTTCAGCAACTTCAGGTCCTTACCACAGTATCTGCACTGCAGGAAGTAGTACTTTGCCGTGAAAGATCTGGGAACTTCCTGGAAGGTTGTTGTAAGGAGAAGAAAAGGATAAGAAACTAACATAGAAATGACTTCTGTGGAAACAGCCCTGGAGGGAGTTTTCAGAGCTGGGATGTACAGTCGTTACAGGCTTACTAACAAGAAATCCCGTATGTGTGGAGTGCAGAAAAGAGAAATCAACTATGAGATGAAACCCATGCTGTGTGAAAAGGTGTGCTTCAGGAACTTCCCTGGTGTGAGCAATGGGTAGCCAGGAGAGTTAAGAGCTTTAGCTAACAAATGCTGGAGAATAACAGATAAGAGAATGAAACTCCCTCACTAATGCACTGGACTGTTTTCTTTGGCGTTCAAAACAGCAGGAGAGAACTTGCTCAGTGTTAGCAGTTCTGGCCTGATACACGCATGAAAGTTTTGTACATGTAAAGTACAAAAGGGAACATGTGACTCTCTTCCATCAGTTTCCTTTGATGAACTTCTCTCTAATCTGTTCCTTCCCTCTTCTCTTGGACTACCATATGCCTGAAGCTAGGCCTAAGTTACTGAATGCTGCATTGGTACCAGCATGGCTTTCTGTGCCTGATCTGAGGTGATGGTAGGGAGAGATGGAGCCTGCAGTGACCAAGCATCAGCAACTGGACAGCAAGTATGTTATGTTTCACCCCACATCTTCACTTAACTGAGCTGTATGACAAGGCTGAACTCTGGTGTCACGTGAAGATCATTGTTGCATAATTTTAAGCATTTGAGCAGTGTTTCCTTGTCATATGGGTGATGCTGAGCTTCCAGTAAGTCAGTTCCTTGGAATAGTTACAGCAGTAAAAGCTCCTTAAGAGAAAATGGATCTGGCAACAAAACAGGTAACTGATCCTCTGCAGAAGGTAACAACAAAGGCATGTGAACTCAGTTAAGATTCTAGTCAGAGCAGCAAAATTAAGTGGGGCGTAGGAGAGTAGTTAAGGAGTTAATAAAGCTCTTCTGGTTCTTAGCAAGAAGTGGCTTTCTGATTTCATTGTTAACATTGCATGACAAACCCTTCTTGCCCAGTTATAGGTGATATCTGTTCTTTAATCCTATTTAAGCAATGGAGAATTTAATTTCTGTTTGACACTTAAACACAACAGCTAAGTTATTTTAAGACTCTAGTCTTAAAATGAAAACGGGCATGGGATGATATGGTGACTATCTTTATAGACTCTTTAATGGGAACAAGAGGACAAAATTTGTTTTCTGACTGTTCTTCTGTTCAGAAAAGTCAAGGTACATCTAGCTCTTTAAAAGAAGATTAATTTCAGCTTTTGAGCTGCATTTGTAAAAGAAAATAATGTGTTTTTTCTCAGAAATTGCTGAACAGATAAAGTCAAGGAAAAAAAGGGAGGGGTAAACTTTCTTTGATTCAAGTCTTGAGGAATTAAATTGAGCATTAAAATAGATTTGTACCATCAGTCTCCTTAGACATGAACACTGCTAGGCTTAATGAGAAAGTACTGAAGCAGAATGACAGTTTCTTATTAACTCAACAAGACTGGTCTAGCTATTTCCACACTGCTTTTGCTTGCTCATTAATGGCCTTCTGCACTATAAAAAGAACAGCCCAAACACTCTAAGCCCCTGGGAAGACCTTTTTATATGGTTTATCAGATGTTAAACAGCCTGCTAGCAGTGAAGAAACAGCCCCGTGAAATGCTGATCAGCGTTTTTGTCTTGTTCTGGTGCCTAGACAAAAAACTATAATTGATTAAATTGTCTACTGCAAGATAACAAATGCAGGTGACATGCTAAGCCTGAGTCACTGATGTCTGCACTTCATTCCAACCAAATCCAAGTTGACTTCAAAGTAATGGAGTCACAGCTGTAAGTAGCTGAGAAAAGATAAAGCTGTCAAACTTACCATGAACACCACTATAAATGAGTGAACCGCCTAGAAGGAAAATGTTTATCATTGACCCATCATTCTAAAAAAGCAGGAAGTTAAAATACCATGGATGTGATTGTTTCCTTTGTGTGCTGGCTGGGTACCTCAAGGAGTTCTTGTGTCAGAATCTGAGCAGCTTCTTGCAGCTAGAGCTAACAAGCAAATGCTGGACAGGTCTGCTTTGGTATCCTAAGCTTCACTTCTGCTGTCACTTCCCTGCAGCTGCACAGAATTGCAGATAATTCCTTGTAGTGCCTGGCTATGGGTAGCCAGGCTTCCTAAAACAGGACTGGTCACTGTGATTGGGAAATTGATAAATCAGATTGTGAACTCTTGGCAGTGAGTTAACTTCTTGTCTAGCGGTGTTTCACTGAGTTCAGCAGGCTCTACTCAAGCTTGTCTGTCAGTATGGGAGATTGCTGTGGTTGGGGGGAGCAGCTCACACACCTGAGCCTCAGGTTACTTTGAACTCAGTGCAGTGGAGCCTTCAAACACACACCATTTTCTGCTCTGAGTGTTCACTGTGTTCTTACAGCTTGGGAAAGTAGAACCAAAAGCTGTGTTAATGATTTTCAAACACAGTCCTTGACTTTGTCCAAAACAAATCTGAGTCTGGAACAGTTTTTAAAAGTAGATTAGCTTTGAAAAATTTTTGTTTGTTTTGCTTTGATTTTGCTCTGAGTTTATCTGAGTTCGAAATTGGTGGATATGCAGGGAGTTACTTCAGTAGGCATCAGCGCAAGTCTGTTGAATCAAGCAGCATCAAGGTACCTATATAAAATCAAAATAAATACCTGCACAATTCCCTTTGGACAGAGATTAGTGATCTGACTTGATATGAAATCCCTATCCTCTAACCTGGAAAGCTTGCAGCTGTGAAAGGAATAGTATTTAATAATAGACTAAGACCTGATTTCAATGGAAGCATTGTCTGAGCAGGGACATCAGAGCTTGGTTCCAGAGCACTAGTAAAAAAAATAAAATGAAATAAAATAAAATAGCCTTTTTATTTATTGGGCACTCAGACTTGAAGGCTCCCAGGTGCCTATTAGTCTAAGGGCTTGTCTGTACAGGAAAGTTAGTGTGCAATATGTTGGAATATGAATTTACAGTGCACCAACTCCTCTGTGTTCCCCCTGTGTTTGGATATTTTTAGCACACAGTAATGGTGCCTTTCTCCATGGCAGTTCATTCAGCTTTGAAAATAAAATAAATCACATTCTGCTTAATGCCTGTGTGGTGAGTGAATGCCTAATAGCCAGTGCCCTCTAAAGTTATACCTGAACTTCTCAACTACTCAACTAGTACTAAGGATGATGTTTAGTAGGGTCCTGGCTTTGTCCAGGAAGATAAGTGTGATTCTGCTTACTTTTTCAGAAGGGAGAAAAATAGCGTGTTTTCAAAAGTCCCTGTATTTCAGTTCTCAATAAGGCTTTGAGTATGTAGCAGTTTAGGTCAGAGGGTTCCAGTACAACTCTTTGAGAGTTATTTTCGTTAATATTTTGCAGCTGACACTAAAATACTGCATCCTTTAGCCCAGCTGAAAGGTTGGTATGGCTTTTTAGTGAATTGCATTGAGGTTTACTTGAGGTTTGCTTTACTGTTTTTTTTTTTTGTTTTTTTTTTTGCTTGGTTAGTTTTAAGCTCAAATCCATTCAAATAAATGTTTTTGCTGGCATATACTGAAGAGGCAATATCAGAGTAAGAACATGGAAGAGGAATAAAGGAGGGAGGATGGACATATAGGTACGAATCTGGGGGGTTTTGCTTGGTTTTTTGGTGGCTGTGCTGAAGTTTGCCATGTTTGGAACAGTCAATGTGAGGTGTAAGGCACCTGGAGAACCCTCAGTTTGCTCATAATTCTTGTAATGAAAATTTGGCAAAGAAACCTGACTGTTGGTGAAGCTTTGAAAGATGGGATGTTGTTTGTTTTTTCTCTTAACCTGGTAAGAAAAGTGCAGCAATGACTCTCAAGATAATATCTGTTTTGGGGGAAAAGGGGGCAAAATTCTTGCTAATTCAGTCTAATCCATACTTGATCTATTCACTTTACAAAGTAAATTCCTTCACCCTTATTACTTTGAAAATGTACCAGCTTGCATATAAACATTAGGAACTGATGGTGAATCTTTCACCTTTCACAGAATTGATGCTACCTTGTTGTTCTGCCTCAGGTATCTGTGGTATGTCAGAGGAATGCAGCAGAGAACCAAAGTCCGACTAAATCTCTTTATCCTGCATTAATCTGAAACTCCCAGAGAGACAATCCTGACTCTGAGGTTCTCTGAATTCAGCATCAGTGCTTCTGTTTCCTGGAAGAAAAATAAGGGAGAAATAAGTCATAGGTCCATGCACTTAACAAATGGTGCCACATGAATTAGGGTAAATTTCATGCAGCTTACTTTTAACTGGCTCATTTCCTGAGAAGGATCTACTTTGTCAGGTTGTGCTCTTCTGTATGGTAAAAAGAAACACAAACACATTAATGCTAAAGTGAATTACTGTCTTTTTCCCAACTCTGTTGTTAAACAAGTAAAAATTATTCCATCCAGTTGGAAAACTAAAGCAGGCTGAAAGAAGCATTGCTGCTGTGGTTGTCATATGTGTTTGCAGATAAGATATAGCAATATGATGGGAAGGCTGGGATCCTCACTGGGGAACTGTACCTGGAATCCACACATGCTGCTCACTGCAGAGCCCTATTCTGTTGGAGTTCCTTCTTACTCCCAACACCATGAGACTGAAGGAGAAGAAACGTGGCTTGGATGTCAACAACAGTAAGTTGTCTTCACAGGATGACTGTGGTGAACCAGTCAGCACTAGTTATTGCTGGGGACTGGTTTGTGTGATGTTTGCAAACACACAAGTTTGCAGCCGGAGCTGATCAGAAAAAAAAAAAAAGTCCTTTATTTCAGTCATGCTGGGAGAAGGCTCTCATCCAAGTCAAATTTTGCCTTGACCAGCTCATGTAGTGCACACAGCTTTTCCCTGCCTGATGTTTTTAAAGCCATGCTATGCATTGATGTGATCACAAAATATTTGCACTCACAATCTCCTGTGTTGTAACTGTGGTGAGGATAGACCTACAGGAAGTATCTGCTCTTCATGCAAGGACAGTAGTAGCTACAGGGAGGAGAATCAGTGTTGGTGTAGTTAACCCTTTCTTTTATCCAAAGGAATTGACCCCCTACTGAACTTTTGTCCGTGTGAAGGAAAAAATACTTGACCTTAAATGACTTGCACAAAGACCAAGAGGCAGACTGTCAGGCTGGGTCTTGCAAGCCGCCTGGCTCCTGATCCTCTGCTGAAGTTGCTAGACCCAATGTCTCTCTCCATTCATGCTGCATGAATTCTCAGTCTGTGCTATCTTTCCTCCCTTGAATAATAATTGTTAATGAAAAGGAAAATGAGAAAACAAGGTAATGATAGATAGCACAGAGAAAACATTGGAAAGTGAAGAAAGAAATGTCTGGGAGTAATAGCAATGTTGTTCCCATGTTAATGATTCAAGAGCTTTCTGACTACCACAGAAGCAAAAATGGTATTTGCTGCAGTCTGCAGAGATTTGGGCAATGCAGGGAGAATTTCCAAATTGGTCAGTAATGGCCCCCATGTTTGTTCTCAAAAGAAACCCCCCCCGCTCCTGCATGGGTGTGAGCTGGTCTCTGAGATGCAGAATGCCCCTTTGCAGGCTTAAACCTGTAGTTAATTAATCTGAAATCCTTCCTATCTGGACTTACTGGTTAAGAGAGCTTAATAAATTACTGAGACACTAATCTCAAAGAAAGTAAGCAGAACTCCCAATTATATCATCAGGTTTATCTGTGCCAGGATTGCATGAATGTGCCCTTAGTATCTGCTTTAGCTCCATGTCTGCTGTTCTTTTCACCCAAGCACAAATACCAGTGATTCTAGTAGCTCTTAAATCACTTTTTCCTTCAGACTGTGTGTTTTGTTGTAACTACATTCACCTCCCCTGCTCCCTCCCCTGTTTTGAGGTCAGTTGCCTGTGACAAATACTATGTTCTATTTGGTATGTGCAGCTAACCACTTCTGATTTTAGAGAACATGGTTTTAATTAGTTTTCTTCCTCTCTGGTTGCTGAACAGAGTTGGCCTCAGGTGGAATGTTTTAATTGTGCTATTGCTGTCTGTTACACAAGCAGAGTTCTGTTTCATAGAGTAAATTTGAAATAAAAATGAGATTTTTTTAGCAGAATTCACAGGACTGGTCAAACTTTAAAAAGTCATGTGAGAAGCTTTTTCACACGTGTACAGTAATGTGCACAGAAGTTCAGGGAGATACTTTCTTCTCTGTGTATCTGGTTTCACTAGTTTTTAAAAATATTTGCCAAATTATCTGCTGACACACTTACCTGATGCTGTGCAGTTGTGGTGCTGGAGTTGCCTATTTCTGCTACCTCTTTAGGAACTGATTTCCTGAGATATTTATGGGGAGCTCCAGGCTTTCCCTTCTCCCTTCTCTCACTGGCACTAGTTCTTAGGTTTGACTGACCTCTAAGTCTACTTTGTTGAAACATTTTTATTATTATTATTACTACTATTGTTATTATTACTACTCTTATTATTTTGTACCTTTTCTTTTGTTTGTTTGCTTTGCTGGGCTAGTTTGCAGCTGCCGTGAAGCAGCAGTTACTGGAAGACCTGGCTGGTCATTTTCTTTGCTGTGTAATACTTGGGAAAACAGCAGCCTCTCAGCCAGTACAGGTGAAAGCAATTCTCTACAACTTCGTGGGCATTTGCCAGAGTATATCACATTGCTGGAAGGTTGTGGGGTTTTTTGTTTGTTTGTTTTTACCTCAGACCTTGCTCTAAGCTATTTAAATACACTCTGGAAAAAGCTATCTGAAGTTTGAATACCCCAGCCCCTTATCTATACAACCTCCAGAATCTCCTATCTCCAAGGTCGTGGTTTCCAAGATTTGGTAGGTTTCCTGTGAAGATAAATCACATCAGAGGCATGACCTTTATCCTTGGTGCTATTTAAATAGCTTAAATATCTACTGACTTCATGCCTTGTGATTTCAGTTGCTAAAGAGTGAACACTAAAGAAAGGAAGAGTTGACCTACAGTGTATCAGACGAATGATATCTTCATTTACAGAGCTCTAAAAATACAGATATAATTTTTCAAAAAAATTCTCCCCCCAGCACTACTGTCTTGTGGCTGATTACTTTTGACAGGGAATCTGTGCTTCCACATGGAACCTAGCAAAAAAAGATACAAATTTCTGTTGTAAATGCTAAAGTTGTTGAGGGAAAGAGGAAGATAAAAGCAAAACAACTGGGAACCTTCTTTGTCTGTAAATAAATATTCCCTAGTGGTTCTTAAGAAAAATCTTTAAGTCATTTGCCTAGGTAGTTCTGCATCTTTGTGGGGATTTTCTGTTGGAAGAGAGGGTGAAGATTAAGAAATGTATCTTCATTTGCCCCATAAAGGGCAGGAGACCCAATATATTACAGAAATATACAGTAAAGTGTCTCCATGTGTTTCCTTCACTGCAGCTGAAGGCCTCCATGTCTTCTGTATTTGCGATGCAGTCCCACTTTCATGAAACTCTGCTCTGGAATAACCTATTAATAGCCGGGGGGGGGGGGGGGGGGGGGGGGGGGGGGG
>NW_024581135.1:26601636-26669798 GCF_017639235.1 Corvus kubaryi
CCCCCCCCCCCCCCCCCCCCATTTTTATACTTGAAAGAGCTGTGGAAAAAGTATTTAATTGCAGTGTGATGCAATGCCTACTTGAGTTTGGAGACAGTGCGGAACTATGACCAAAGACTGCTTAACTCACCCACCAGCACTAATGAGTTAACTCTGGCCTAGTTACTGGACTGTTCAAAGATCAGAAACACCAAGAGCAGTGCTCTACTGAGGCATGTGGGTCAATGTGAGGAATTTTAAAGATGTGTCCTTTTCTTTGGACTTTGTTCCCTATAGGAATATTAACCATGTGTTTAGACTACATAAACTGGATTTTGTGTTGTTCTTTACATTCCGATAGTGGTAAATATTATTGTTCTGGTGACCAATACAACTCTGCAGCTGCATGATAGTGTTATGTGATTGTGGGAAGATACACTGTGGAGGAAGAGGTCTTGAGTCTTTCTCATTCATCTCACTCACATGAATGGTGTCCACTCTTTTCTTCTGGTCAGCTCTCTCCAAAAACTGTAGAGCTTTCTGTGAAGGTGACCGAAAGAATTTCAGAGCCATGATGTACTATGAATTGTATTTAATATCTGAATTATTAGAAATAGTTCTCATAACTGCAAGTAATAAAAGCTCCTGAATGTGGTCTCAGAGAGCCGTTCTTTTCTGGGGTTTGGATAGTGGTGTAATGTCACCGTGAATCATTAGCTGCAATTTTGTACGGCAAATGCACCTGCATTTCACTAGTGAGGTGATCCCATCTACAATCTGCTTTTATAGCCCAAGGTTTGTTTTTGTTAATGTTTTTAAAGTGCTTTGAATTAAATGGCACAGAAATTTATATTATTCTGACATCTGTTCCTCCCTGAGAGCTTGTGTAACCTGGAGGAGCTGTGCAACTGTAAACCAACTCCATAGCCTGTGTCCCTGTGAAAGAATAAAGAACTAGAAGTACGTTGGTTGTATTCTGTGGTTCCACAGTGCTGTTTGCATCATGTCTTCGCTGTTCCATCAGCAGGGAAGGTCTCAACAAATTCTGTCAGTCTCTGGAAACAGTAGGTTTTGGACAGTGTTGAAAAGTCTGGGGGATGACCGTGGTGGTGCAGTTGCAGATGAAAGAAAATATTCAGCCGGCACCCTGAGTCCCTCTTATGCTGACAAGGACATGAAAAAGTTTCAGGCTTTCTGCCATGTTTTACCCTAAGCATAGCCTATCCTTTTGATATTTATCCATGGTACTGCTTCTTAATCTGCTTTACCTTATGAAACTTTTCCAAGATGTTTCTTCTCACCCCAGTTACTTCTATAAATTCCCTTACTAAAGCTGTTACCCTGAGATATGGTAAACTCTCTCAGCTTGAAAACAAAATGTTTCTGTTTTGTAATTTTAAAAGTACTGTGTACGTTTGTGGTACTGTAAAATAACTAGAGTGAATATCATGGGAGTTTGTCTGGGATATAGACTTTAAGTCTTGCATTCAGACTGTGTTGGGGTGGGAAGAAGATTGCAGAGAAGTACTATCTGCTAGCTGTTGCTTACATAGAACAATCCTCACTATTTATTGTGATGGTCTGAAAGAAGCCTTATTATAAATCATTACGTGGATGTATAGCTTGTTTGGATGTATAGCTTGTTCGGATTGACTAGTAGCCTATGTGTAAAACAGGCCCAAGGCTGGAACTGCAAAATTGTTGCAGAGCAGGACTGAGCTTGATTGGCACTGAGGTGTGGGAAGCTCATTTAATGCAAGTTGTAGCTGGTGGTATCAGTGCTTCCCTTTCATGAATGCAGAGTTTAACTTTGCTGCCAGCCTGGCAACTTCCCACTGGGATAATGTAATGCAGCTGCAAGATTGTTTTGGCTCTGTGCTAACTCCTTCCCATGATTTTTTTAATAGTCTGTCTCCTGCCTTTCCCCATTCAGTCATAAAACCTTTCCTAACATTTGTTCTACTTTTAAGAGCTAGTAAGGGCATGGCAGTTGATAACGGAGCCAACACCCTTCCATAAAAATGCACTTTTCAGCAGTGAAATCTGCTACCTTTTGGGGAATTTCAAGAGTTGATTCTGGGGAAATGTGCTTTGGTTTGTTCTCTTTCTCTGCTAGCTGTCCCTCATATCACAAGGTTGGCTAAGGTGCAGTTTTTGTATTTCTGTAACTATTTAAAAACTGGTCTGAGATTTTGAAATGGAATAATAATCTAGTTTGCCTGAGTCTTGATCCACTTAAAGGGATATGAAAGGGCCTGAGGTCCACTCTTAGGAAAAAAGGCTTCTTCAGGCTCTTGGTCCTTCTTCAAGAATCAGGGCCAAGTTTTCCTCTGTAGATACTTGACACATACTCTCGAGTGTTGATTTAACCTGGTTGTCACAATTATTTTGTAACAAAAGCAATTATTGATGTTGTAAGTCATGTATCAGTTATGGTAGAATGAGATTTGTTGTTTTAATCATAATTAAAATAGGCTCAATTTCTACTTACTGCCCAGATTTCCAGTTCTTACCCATCAATGCAAAGAATTTGAGATTATAGTAAGCTTCTAACTTCTTTCATAGTGTCAAACCCAGCTTTTAAAATCAGGATAAGGCCCTCTTTCAAGGCAATGAGGAAACGATCAGAATCAGGGTAAGGCAAAGGTAGCTAACTACACTCTGCCTGTGGTTGCATTCTTGTTCAGAACCCGCAACAAAAAGTGTCCCAACGCATGCTTTCTCATGTGATTATTTTCTTCTGGAATTTGACCTTTAAATGAAAATTTAAATAATTTGGACTTCTTGTGTGGAAACCACAAATATGGAGGAGTGTAAACTGTAGCAGTGACAAATGTTATTGTCTTCAGGAGCTGAAACAATAGACCAGGGGGGTGAAAATTCTCCTTAGTTACTACTAGAGTAGTTACTTCCTTACTTTTGAATGGCACGTGAGGGGCCCAGGTAAAGTTTTAAAGATCCCAAATTGACCTCAGTGGGAAAGAAGACTGCTTTTGTGTATCTGCCCTTCTTTCCTAGCAAGTAGGTGATGACTTCGTCTGCGTTAGTAAGAACCATTTCTCTCTACAGCCAATGTGGTAAATTGTTCCACTTTCTCTTCCAATGTTCTTTCTCTGTCCTTGTCCTGACAAACCATTCTTGTAAAGGGAGATTTCTTTCTGCTACTTTTGTTGGTGCCATTGTGTTACAGATTGTTCGGAGTGCCTTTTCAAGACCTGCGATTAAGACCTGCAAAAGATCTGGGAGAATTTCTTTGTCTTGGTTTTTTCTAAGTCATCCAAGGGGCTCACAGGCAGGCCCTGATCTTTGCCTTGCGCCTTCCTCCTCCAGTCGCTGTGGGGGTCAGAAGGAGACAGCGGTCAGACATGGAGACCCGGGGTAAGAGTTAAAATAAACCTTTGGGCGCAAGAAATTTAGACGTATAATAATTGCTCAGGTTTTCAAAATATACTGAGGGGCCTGCTGCTAGAAGCAAGCTCAGTGTCTGTGTCCTTAGGACAGACTGAATACTGGGAAATCCAGCTTTTGATTTGCGTTTTTTAAAAAAGGTTTGCCCCTGCTGTCTTGACAGCACAGAGTAGGAAAGCAGCAAGAGGTTATCAAAAAATGTGTATTGGAAATAACCGGTCAGCGTCTGGAGGGTGCTGCGGTGCAGTCACCAGCATGTAAAGGCAGACATCTGTAGGATGCTTTGGGTTCCAGAGATATTTTTATGAATGAAAGGTGCTTATGACTGGAATGCATGCTGAAATAGGCAGTGCTAATGGAGTCTCTACAATCTCCTTATCTTCACCAGTAAATCTGCCTCTGAAGATAAACGTTTAATAACATTCCAATTTGGTTGTACTTGCTAAAAGTGATTGAACTAATGACCCATAATCCAATAGATCCATTCGTAGTGAATAACACTAAGGGTTCAGTCCCTGATTTAGCAGGATGTTGGCTTAATTTACCACATTTCACTGTTGCAGCACTTGCTCACTGATCAAACAATATGATTTACCTGGCACTGAATGTAGTCCACCTTTCAGTTCCAAAAGGGCAACAATTTCTTTGCATGTATAAAAGTAACCAAAATCTCACATGCTCTTGGGAACCAGTAAATGTGTGTCTGAGAGGCAGAAATTTGAGTAGTTGTTTTCTTATGATTTGGTCAGATGACAAATGTAACTTCTGGTGCAAATACAGATCTGAAATTTGCTTTGGTCAGTAATACCTCTGCACTCAACTTTTTCCTGCAAACATTAGAGAAAGGTGGAATTATGGCTAAGGTAAATTCGTGTCATGCTTCAAACAAATACCTGTAGAATTCTTTCTATTTGGCAAATGAGATGCTCCTAATCACTTCAGCAGGAATCTCTTTGGTTTAAGGAATGCAGCATCTTGACCTAAGTCCCCTGCTAACATTTAGGTAATGAGACCCACTGAACCATGTGGAACTACTTATGCACATGAGTAATTTTATGGGCAACTTTACGCAATATGCAGGTCCAGCACAGCACTTATAACTGCAGTCATTGATTTTTGATTGCAAAGTAGCAGACTTACATATTAGGCTAGAGTGACAGGGACCCCAGTCATGTTTTCCTGCTACTGCACTGTGGATGGTCTCCTCTTCCTTCTAATCTAACTCTTGTAGAGAATTGTTGCTTCCATAAATCCTGAAAAATCTTCCAGTAGCTATTAACTCACAAGTTATTTGTTAGATTGAAATGACTAGTCTTCATTCCAGGAACTTCCTGTAAAAAAAAGAGCAAAAAACAAAAAAACCAAACCCATAAATAAATTAGCTCCCCACCCTTCTGCTGTCACTCAAGTATTTGCTTTGTTGCAAAGTTCTGCAGTTCAGAGTAATGATGATTGAAGTGGGTGAAATTGTGTGGGGAGAGAAATAACTATTTTTATGAGATAATATTCTTAAGACTTTTTTCTTTTCAAGCACTGCTCCTAAGTTTGCTGAGTTTTATTGCCAACTCTTTATATAAGAACTGTGTTGAGGCAACAGATCCTGATACCTCAGCTTGTATTCTCAGGTTTTGCAGCCTTGCCAGTAACACCATACTGAAGACCTGGACTGAACTGCGACTGGTAGAAATAATCTTCCCACTGATACTAAGTAGACTTTAATTTAGTATTTTGAGAGACCAAGTGAAGCTCCAGGGATGGACACAGCAAAACAGTGAGAGCAAAAATATTCTCTTCACAGGCCTACACTTACGATGATGATGCCTGATGCATCAGAAAGTTTGCAGCAAAAGTGAGGCATTTCATATGCTTGGTTTCAAAGGCTTCACTATATACACTTCTTTTAAAATTGCGAGTATGTAAAGCGAGCCCAAGTCAAGAAAGAGAAGTAGCCTAAACAGACAATATTGATCTTCTGTCCCCTTTTTTATCCTCTGCAGTGAATTAGACAAGTTTCCATCTTCTAACCTTTG
The DNA here is from genome assembly GCF_017639235.1 of Corvus kubaryi. Classification (NCBI taxonomy): domain Eukaryota; kingdom Metazoa; phylum Chordata; class Aves; order Passeriformes; family Corvidae; genus Corvus; species Corvus kubaryi. The sequence continues at coordinate 26,607,054 of NW_024581135.1, forward strand.
TGTAGGATCATGCACAACTTCCAGTGTAAGCATTCCTGTTTAAACCTCTATCTTAAGGTCTGTTTCCCTGCCCGCTCTCCTTCATACCTGTCTCTGTTTAATCTAGCTAGCTCTGATCCACAGACCTTATTAGGTAAAACCTGCTTCCTCAGTTCGGAGTCAGTGGTTGTTGTATCCCAAGTCTTCAGGACTGGCCCTTCTTGCAAGTTCACTGAAAATTTCATTTTCTCCTCAATGTGATGGGGTAGAGTTTAATCTGGATGATCTGCACAAACTACAAAGGGTTATACGGGGGGGGGAATGACCAGCATATTGTTGGAAAAAATAAGTCCAAGTTTGTGCAAGGAAAAATCTGTAGGGAAAAGCAGATTGGCTTATTAGATTGACCAATATAACTGGGAGGAAAGAGAATAGATAAGCTTTTGGACTTGCAAGCCCTTTTCCAGGTCTGCTGATTACCTACCCGCTTAATGCGATTTTTGTTTATGTTTTCTGATAAATGCTTGGTGTGTTACTTCATACCAAATTTTATAAGGAGATGTGGCTTGTACCTTATTCATTTCTTCTGTCAAAGAGATTTCATGTGAATATCTGTGAAGATTGGATCCAGTTCAAAAAGGTAATTCAAAGCCTTCTACAGTGAAATTGAAAGCATCTTGATCAGGGCCTATATAGTTTTCTTTATACTGCTCATATAGTGAATTTTAATAGCATTATTGTTTAAAAAACAAAATCACAAATGGAACAAGCAAGCAAGCTAGACTGGCTAGGCTGACAGCTCCAGAAACAGAAATTAATTGGTTTTCTCCTGCCTAGTTGGGGGACAGCATAAGCAGTGCCAGGTCCCAGGTACACAAACCTCCTAATATGCAAATAGCACCTGAAGACAGGATAGGGTCCATGTGGATCTCAGACTGCTTTGATGAAGCAGTGGCAGAGCCAGTTGTGTGGTGGTAGGCTCAAGGATGAGACTGGGCAGGGTCCAGTTAAGCTCACTCTGGTGAAATAAAAATCATGGCTTGGAACTCTGTGGAGGGTCTGCCCCCTCTCTCCTGTGTGTGCAGGCAGTGCCAGGGGTGGGTTGCATTTTCTGTGTTTCTTTTGGGGCAGACTGAACAGAGAGATTTGGTTATCAGCTGAGGGAAAGCAGCTGTCTCCAGCTGTCTGAGTGTGCTTACACAGGTGGGCTCCATAGCTAAAACACTGGCTGCACTCAGAGCAGGGTCACAGTCACAGTTCCTTACAGGAACGACTCAAAACTTAGCTGGCCAATTTTAATGTGACAGTCTATGAAGGAGAGCTTGCCCTTCCCCTTTTGTCTGAGTGTTCTTCACTTGTCAAATTCTTGCATAAACTCACTTGGTGCATCTTGTGTGATAATCTTCAAGTGCTGCTGTGAAAGTCAGGAATAACTTGAAAGCTCTGTGCATGCTTTTGTCTACTTACTAGTGAATAGCTTGCCAAAGCTGCCCAGACTTTTAAGGAGGTAGTCATGTAGCTTTTTAGTTCTAAACGGAATGATGTGTGTTGTTTCTTTATAATACAGAATTAAAATAACATCAATTATAATTTTGTGCCTTTTCAAGTATCTATACCTTTTCTGCAATCTGCTAACATGAATAAGAAATGCAAAATGATCATATAAGAAGTCTCTTCTAATTATAAGCATATTTTTATTCATATAAAGCACTGTTCTAGTCACCTTGAAATTTCCCTCCAGAGAATGGCTGCTAAAAATTTCATGTGTTTTTGCTCTAAAATACTGGAGGGCCCTGTAGCTGATTATCCTGTAACAGTAAATACAAAGCCTTTGCCTTATATGTGGTACAATGAGGAAATTCTTGATATTCTGGTAGACCAGTAGCATTAACATTTTTGCAGTAAGGGGGCAACTTGGTATCTGTGACCTGTTGACTCTTACTTGTTTTTTAAAAAAGCCTTCAAAAATCCCTTGTGAATCTCTTGGTTAGAATGGAAAAAAAACCCTCTACTGTTCTTTAGTAGAGACTGTTTCTGAATACTTAAAAGCTGTAAATAAAATTGGAAGAAAAGCTGTGTTCAGACCGTGACTAACCTGCAAGCCAGTTGTTTCAAGATGTTGACTCTAGCTTACTCTGTTATTCCATGACAAATCTGTTAGGATTTTTCCCCCTCAAATGAAATTTTGATGCAGTTTGACATAAAATTCAGATTCCTTTTTCACATATATAGAATTACTAAACCATAAGCACATCACTGCAAACATAAAATCATTATCTCAGGAATGGATATCCTTCTGTAGAGCTGACAGCTGTAGTATCTGAAGGCAAAAAGCACTATCTATGCAGTCTCCTTAGCTTCTAAGGTCCATTCAAGATCCTTCAGCGCTGGGACCATTGCAGGAAGGCTTTAATTTTTAAGGAGCTTTTCACTAATGGAGATGTTTTTGCTGTTTCAGGTGTCTTTGAATCCTGCAGCAACTGAGTGGCTTCTCGCTGCAGAGTAGAATATGGAAAGTACTGAACAACTGTCTCTGGTGTGATATGGCTGAGGTCCATGGACAAACATACAGGAAGGTAAACTGTGATGATAGCAATGTCTCACCTCAGGAGACTGGTAAAAATATGATGATATTTGAATCGTGAGAGAACCTGCATCAGATAGGCTTTCCTCTGAATCACAGAGTGAAAGAGAAGAGACCATATAAGAGTTTTTTGCAGGGAAAATCTGCTTTGATGAACAAAGAACTCTGAATGACAAATGTGTGTCACAAATGCGCGGTGTCATCCTGCAGCGTTTTGGTGCTAGACTCTAATATGGCCATCAGTGTAGTCTGAAGGGAATAATGCAAATGGTTGTTAACAAATGTATAGTTAAGAGGACTAATTGAACAAAACAGCTAAACAATTTCAGTCCCATAAAGAGATGAGTGGACTTCAGATGTTGCTTAAGATAAGTGCATTTCAAAGAGGATGAGGTGCAGAGGCTTCAAAAGGTGTCCCAAGGACAATTTGAGAAAACTCCTCACCTTCCTGCACTAGTGGCAGTTTTACCATTGAGTTCACAAGGCCAGGATTTTGCCCTGGGAGTTGAGATTAGAGAAATCTGTGTTCTGGTGAACAATCTCAGAGCAGAGCTTGGGGCTTTTTCTATGGTCTTTAGTTGCAGTACCTATGGTAACTTGAAATGAAAGACATGTGTTCAATTATTTTCCTTCAGCTGGAAGGAAGACCATTTCCAGTCTTCACTTGCTCCCCCAAAATAATCATCGTTACTTAGGTTTGAAGAATAAATCTTCTGATGAGAAAATAAGCATTTAAATGCTGCCTTGTGTACTTTAGCTATCCCCAAGCTTGCAATGTTTAACTTCTCCGGTTTTGGTGAAAATGTTTGTGGGGTTTTTATATTTGTGCTCAAAAGGATGGAATGAGTGAGATAGTTTGACCAGCATGTTAAGTTTGGAACCTGGTAACAAACATCTCTGGAAACAAAAAATATGATCAATGTTAATTGCAGAGTTCCAGGGTACATGCACTGTAGACTGTGCATTTTTCAATAATTACTGGATTTTAAGATATTATTTAATTGACAAATAATATAATAAACATTAATTTTCTCTCTCAGAACAAAGAAATTTCTCCTTTCTAGAAAAATCTGATAATGAAGAAGATACGTGCACTATACACAACTTTTAAAGTATTCCAGTCACTTGTTTGTATATTATCACATTTTACCTCATTAAATATTAATCTTGAAGTTCTTGATCTTAATTTATTATGGGAATGCTGATTTCCATATTTGTTATTTATTGATATACCTACTGTAGTTTGGGGAAAGATCTGAAATGTAACTTAACATTTTCAAATATAAGTTAACAAATAAAAAGCATTCCAAAATGATGTAAATTGTTTTCTTATTTAAATTTTGGGTCCTTGAAAGCTTGATATACCTGGAGGGTTTTTTTGGCTGTTACAGAACTTACAGGAATAATGCTTGTAACTCAAAATTAGTGAAACATTGGGATTTGTGGCTTGTAATTTTTTCAACACCTAAAACCTGTTCTGTTGTCTCCAACAGTAAACACAGGAAAAAATTTAGAACACTTTCTCACAAAGCTGAAATGTGTTCATGTTGTGGAGTAGACACCTGATGTCTTTTGATGAATAAGGGGCAATTTTTTTATTGGTGTACCTCATGCTGTACCTGTAAAAAACCCCTCCGATTTAGTCAAGTTATAAGCCTTGGAGAAATTTCTGCTTACATAGTACAGTGATGTTTGTAAATGTGAGTTGGAGAAAATCCATTAATTGCTTTCCTATCTCTTTTGTCTTTGTTTGGCCCAGGATTGCTTCTCCTGGAAGGGTGTTTTACCTAGCCCCACTGTTACTATCCACATGCACTTAAGACTTGAAAATTCGTAAGTTACAGTTTAATGCAATTTTAAAAGATGTTTCTTAGCAAATTATAAGATAATGATGCTTTTTATTTTTGCATTTCAGAGCATCAAGGGTCTAACCCTATTGCCACTGTAGTCCAGAGTAGTTTTCTACTTGGGATTACATCCCAATATCTTAAGAATGTGCATGCTGTTATGGTTTATTGCTGTAGTTTAAAAATATTTAGATGGTTGTAGCATCTTGACTTCTACGACCAGACATCTGATAAAGATCTGTCTCTTTTTTTGATAATCTCAATTGACATTCTGCAGCACTAATGCTGTCTGCAAAATAACATTCATGCTTAATAATTTTACAAAATGTCAGATATCTTCAGCTGTAATAATGGTTCAAAATAGTTTAAATGGTGGCAGAGGTATTACTTTGGCAAATAGCTATCCTTCAAGCCTTATTTTTAGAAGAAATAACTAATGCTGTTTGCATTCATATGGTTTTAAGGTGCCATGCATGTTACATTTCTTACCAAAGGGGACACTTTTAACAGTGTGCTAGAATTTTTTTTCCTGTTCACTTGAGAGTTGTCTGAAACCTTACATAGTGTCTTCCTAAAATAAATGTTTTTCACAGGTGTTCTGCTAAACAAATATTGCTGGGAGGTTTCTAGCCTTTTGGTTTTTTTTCTGTTTTGAAGCTACATTAATAAGTCTTGGTCTTTTTGGTGACACAGTTTTATCTTGGAATATAACACCTAGCAACAAAAATGTATATATTGTGATCTGAATGAGTTCTTTCCCCCAAATACAGTTAGAACATATGTTCACATCCTGTGCAGCCTAGAGGATGGCTGATTGTGTGCTGAGAGATTTGGGTAAAGAGGCAGTCGGTGCATTTCCTTGTCATGAGCCTGACTTTGTTTATGCAACAGAAATTAACTGAGATGCTTTCTCATGCTTAGAGGGAGAAGAGCATATATGCTCTCACGCTGAATTCCTTTAAAAGAATTTAAAGTCTTTAAAGGACACTTCATTGTATTCAGAAAAGTGTCCTGTAATTAACTGATCTGTAGCTCGTACAAGGCTCTCATATCAAATACAGAACACGTGCAGTTATTTTTTGCTTCTGAAACCCACTACAAGAGACCGTAGGAGAATAATTATTTGTGAGAATGTAGCTGTTTGCAGATAAAGGTTGTCTTTGGCAGAACCCAAGGAAAGTGATATTCATTTACTTTGACTCCAGATGTTCTCTGTGTGTGGGGTCAGGCCTCTAGAGCAAGACTGACTGAGAGGCAGAAAGCTCCAGTTCATGCTGCAGGGGCAAAAGTGTTTCCTTTCTGTATGGAATAAGAAAAATTAAGCAAAGTTGATCTTTCATATGCACGTATACCCAGGTAACACAGAAGAACGTACAGAAATCATACACGAGTTGTGAAAATGTTGACTATCACCAACTGTAGAACTTTGTTTGAATCATAGCGAATGAGTAAATGGTCTTGTAAGAAACTTAGCTAAAATAGACCTTCTGGCTGCCAGCTTTACACATTGCCCAGGCAAGTAACAAAGAACAGCTTGTTACATTGCACCATTTCCCCTATCCCCACTGAGTTTTTCCCCGTATCATTTGTGGGTGGAACATGAACTGTGTGTGTAACTGCGGGCATAACTTGACCTTTGAGACCTTCACCACTGCAAGGGATACAAGAAAAGTGAAAGTCACAGCTGATGTTCAGGTCCCAGACCAACCTGATAAAGTTTGAAAAACACAGTTAGAGAAAATGTAATTTTTGCTGGCAGGTGGCTTTGCTGTATGAACTGCCCTGGCTTGTCCTGTTAAAAATCAGAGCAAACCCTTTTACCAATAAAAAGAGGCAACAGAGAGTATGTGTCAGTGCAGTGGCAGGATAATGCAAAATATCAGGGAAAAAAAGAAGGAGGGAGAATGTTGTTTTCCTCAGTGAGTTATTCACTTTCTTGCCAGGATTTGCCAAGCCCTGCACATGGAGCATTAGATGTGCAATCGACTCTGTGCCAGTTTTACACAGTTTGCAGTGAATGTGGCAGCTTTTACCAGCCCTGCTTTCATCCATTATGTGGATGAAAGCCCTGCTGGCTTCCTGCTTCTCACGCAATACCCTCGCTTCCACACCAAATGTGCCAGGTATTTACCTGGCATGTGACAGCCTGTAGCAATGGAGCTGTTTATGGGCTTGCTGTGTGCAAGATGCTGTGATCTGTCCCTCAGGCAGTTCTGTGCATTTGGGTTCTGATCGGGAGGGGGTCCAGCACTGAGCTGGGGGCTGGGGTACTCTGCTTTGTACACTGAAAAGAGGGAAAACCCAAACTCATGGCTGGATGCCCTACTACTGTGCTTATGGGAATATTGGAATATAAAAATATGTGTATATATGGGTTATATAAAGGAGTTCTAATCCTCTTGGTTTTCCTGCTTTTTCATTAGCATCTGGCCCATGTGAACTTACAGAAGTAAATCCCCACCCTGTTTCCCCTCTGCATACAAGTAAAAAAAACCCAGTTCCTAAAGTTACTAGGACTTCTACTAGAAGTATCACACTAGTCTCCATAGCTTTAAGAAAAGGGGTAGTTATACACTATTTTCATAGGACAAACATACAGCAGTGACTTAACTTCTTGCTCTTCCAGGAGGATACCATGTACAATCTCTTTGGGGACAGCTTTGGGGGTACTGTCTGGAAGGACATCACTGCTGCTGGGAGCTTTAACACTGGCCCTGCTCTCCTGGCATGCCAGCTCTTTACAGCTCTAGGTGGCAGGAGACCTAATGCTGGAATGGTTGGGTTTGGGTATATTGCTCATCATCTTCAGCGGAAAGGGCATAGCAGAGAAAATAATGAAATTCTGCATAAAATGGATACATTTCTAAACAGGAAAAACAAATAACTAATAATCCAAAGAAAGCCTTTAGAAATTAATAAATATGTAAGGTAACTAGGGATTTCTACACAGGTAATCTCTGTCTATGGCTATCTCATCAATCTTTACTTTTGCAGGCATTTGCAGGTGGTGCTTTTTCTTTAACAATTAATGATTTGAAAAGAGGAGCAATCATAGTAACTTACTAGAAATTCAAATAGTGTTTGTTAAACAAAAGTAGCAATTGTGGCATTACTGCAAAATTTAAGTCACGGATCTGCTACTGGATTTTTAGGGGCATGTAGAAAGGTATATTTTAAAGTATCCTTTAGAGAAATGATAGACACCATGTTTTTCCTTTGCTCTTATAAATAACTGCTCTGTCTTATATTCCTCTGGGTAATGTGTGCAGTGTTGAATACTGAATTTTTAAAGTCGATCACTAACTTAAGAAAATAATTTCTGCTTTACTGACCTTAATACTGGTGAAGTGTTAGGTACACAACCACACTTTCTGTTCTTATATGGATATTCTGAGTCAAGGATTCATTTCCAGAAACAACTTATTTGCTATTATAAAAGTTTTAATGATGCAGTATTAATTGATAGGGTTTTCCCCTTAATTTTTATAGAAAATCTGTGTGCATTTCAGTCACATAAATAGCTGCATAGAAGCACAAACACACTTGAGATAGCCTTAAACGAGTTAATTTGAATGGTGTAAATAGTTTTGCTTGTGATTTATCTTTCCTAAGAGCTATAAAATGCATGTAATTGTGCTGCTGAGGGATGCTGTGCTATTAAATAGGGCACGCAGACAGCACTAGGAAAGGGAGCACTTGCCCTTCTGGCTTAGTTCCTGGTTAGTTTGTGCATTTTCTCCACTGAAACTTCCCCTGAAGTCTCTAGTACAGTACAGTATTAAAAGCATATGCAATGACTTTCACATCTTACAGAAATGGCTACAGTTTAACAAATATTTGAAACTGTTATATGTACATAAACTCTTATTTTTTTAAGTGTGTTTAGTGTCTTGAGTCTCCTAAAGGGCTGGTATCAACTAATGCTGCAGCAGAGATGGCAATTAGATTTTGCTGTCATCTGAACACCAGTTGGTAGTTATTTTGGACACTCTGATGTGCTTGCAATCAGGTGCCATTTGCTGAGGGATGAGATTTAGTGGTGAATAGCTAGAAATTTGTTAGATTTATAACTGAAAATAAATCTGTGTGACTAACGTTAGGCAAAGGCTGTCTTTTTGATGTAGGCTGATTGGCCTTTCTTGTTATGGCTCTTCATGCTTGCATTCATCCTTTCTCCTGCCTTCCTCTCCTCCAGAGCAAACCCTTGATTACCTGTTGGGGACCAGGTGAAGCTACCTTGGTGTATGCCTGGACAGCCTCCAGTGGCCATCTGGTGCTGCTTAGCTGGACCTTCTGGCCCAGAAATGAGATCAACGCTTTCTTGCAGCTGCTGGTCTCTGGCTTGTAGGTGTAACAAAGAAACTCCTGAAGTAAATGAAATGGAGAACAAGTCAGTGTCTTTGTGATTCACTCCTTTAACCAGTTTCTTGGAAAAATAGTTTTCAAATGTCTGTGTTCATCGTGTCCTTTTGTATTGTTTTGAGAAGACTATACTCAGAAACGTCAAAAGGCACAATAGCTCTGAGTGGCATCTTTAAATCTTTGTTGATATTAGGAACCTGACAAATACAATATAGTTCTTCACCCTTGTGCAATGCTGAACTGGCAATTGCCAATTAGAATAGCTCACCAGGCTGGAATCAAATTAGAAGCACTTGCTAATGTTTTTTTTAGCATTTCTATTCTTAGAAATTGGGGAGGAAATTGTGCATGTTGCCTGTATGACATAGGTGTAACCATTCCTATTTCGTTTCATGATGGGCTTCTCCACACAGGATTTTCATCTTCTTCCTCAACTATCTTTGATTAATAAATAGTAATAGGCATTTTATTCAAATAAGAAATGTCTGTTAAAGGAACTGGAGTTTCTTTCATACCAGTAAATGAATGCAATTCATATAAAGTTGATCAGGAATTGCATATGTGTGGAATCCAGCCCTAAAGTAACAAGGGTAAAGCCTCTAATTTTTGTTTCTAGATATGTATCTGACACTTGCCGTTATTGTGAGAAGATGAACGCCTATTTAATGAGGGTCTTCGGCTGGATTTCTTAAGTGACATTGTAAACTCATTGACTATGCTGATGATTATGATAACCTGTGTCATACTACAGAATTTTTATTGTATTTTCTGGACTTTCCCTTTCTTCTAATGTATCAAAATATTTAAGAAAGCAGCTGTGAATGTCCTTTTTGTTGTTCTGGTGTGCTTTTTCTGGGAGTAGATGTCATTAGGCTACTGATAATTATTCCTCTCAAATAAGAGGTGTGCTTGAGCATACAGGCAGATGAGGACAGTAGTCATTACCCAGGGAAGGAAAAGCACAAGCAAAGACTTAAGTACTCTGACCTATATTACAGCTGCAGGCTGAGCAACTGGCTCCTGATGGTCCCCTGTAGTTCCCAAACTCTGTGAGAGCAGGAGGATTGGGGAAACTGAGTATGCCAGGAGATGAACTAAAGGGAAAACTAGGACTGTACTACACATGGAAAAACCGTCTTGCTCTGTTTCCAGTTGGCAAACTCCTGATAGCTTTTTTTTTTAAAGTGGTATCTGTGGTTCAATTGTTACATTAAAAGCAGGTTTACTGGGAAAAGTCATTGCCTTTTCAAGTAAGTAACAAGAGGAATAGTTGCCAAATTTTGCATTTTAAAGGGAAAACATTTAAGCATTAAATAGTGATTACTTGAGGAAAAGCTTCAAACCAAGCTTTCCCTAGGTATTTCTATTTTCTTATTCACAAAATAAGTAAAAAGCCCCATGCATCTTAAGTAATATATCCCAAAAACTGTCAAGCTATCTATATAAAACTAGTTTAAATCTAAAGGGACTTTAAAAAACAAAACAAAACACCCCTGGCAAACTCCAAATATGATACTACCAGATGTTGAACTCAAGTGATGGGCTTATTTACCTGGAGAAGGAGTTGAGAAGCAGATATAGAATCGAAGAATTGTTTGGATTAGAAGACTTAGGTTGGACTTTTGAGATCATAGAGTGCAACCATTAACCCACCATTGACAAGTTCACCACTAGACCATGTCCCTAAGGTGCCACATGTACACTTTTAAATACCTCCAGGGATGGTGACTCCACCACTTCCCTGGGAAGCCTCTTTCAATGCTTAACAACCCTTCCTGTGAAGAAGTTTTTCGTAATATCCAATCTAAACGGCCCCTGGTGCAACTCAAGATCACTTCCTTTTGTCCTATTGCTTGTGACCCAGAGGGACTGGCAGACATATGTCCAATATTATGGACTGGTGATATTAAGCTCTTTTGTTGTGAAAGGAGATGACGACCAGATTGGCTATTAAAACTTGTTTCATTTTATGAGGAAGCAAGGTATTTTCTTACCCTTCTTTTTTTTTTCATACTATGTCAATGTTGGTTGCAATGAAAGACTTGGCTATTGCTTTGTTAACATGTATGTGGAAAAATGGATAAATGTGCAATGTAGCTGCTGAAGAACCTGCTTATCTCAGGTGTTTTCTTTCTCAGTTTTGCTTAATCTGAGAAACATGTATTCATAACATTTTTAGTCTTTGTAGCCTTGACAGCCCAGATTCCAAATCTGGTCTCTTTTTTTGTGGCATTGTGTGGTGTTGGAAAATAACCGTGGGAGGGCCACATGGAATCCTCAGTTTTGTGATGTGCCCTGTGGCTGGCTGTCTTTTTTAAAGAGGTACGGTCTTCAGAGACTACAGGTCCCAGCAAGCAGTGCTTCATTTTGATCTGATAAGCAAGTGCTCAGATTTGCTGTGTGCTGCATGTCAGAGCGTGCTGGCTGCATGAGCCACACCTCAGCATTTGAGATAAGGGTGGCTGCAGACTGCTCCAGCCAACATAAAGTAGGTGCAGCTTTGGCCAGAAGCTGATTTTTTTCTTCTTTTTCTTTTCCTCTGCCCTTCAGTTTTAGGAACTTTTTAAATCTTACACAGCATTGCAGCAGGATTCTGATATATAGCATGATTGCCCATCATGTTGAATATGCTTTCGGTTTCTAGGTCCTCCCAGGTGCTTCCTTTATGTCCTCTGTGATGGCTGCCCTCATATGCTGTTCAGGAGTGGGCAAAACTTTTGGAAGTGGCTGATTGCTTCAAGTATGGGTGTTGTTGCAAGACATTCAGGCCCATTTTTACTTGCCAAAGAGATCTGGCTAATTCAGGCAAGCTTTGGATAAACAGTCTGAAATTTGGGGTGGTTTATCTGATACAATTTTTTAAAAGTTTGTCCAATATGGGAAAGAGACTCTACCTCACTTTGACACGGACAGCTGAGGAAGGAGCTTTGGCACACCTTTGGGTGCAATTTAGACGCCTCTTCTGAACCGCATTCAGATTAAGAGTTCAAAAGCTGACTCTGCTTGGATGCAGTTCAGGATTGGAGTAATCCCCTTCTCCCAGTCTTAGGCTAGATACTTCACAAGATGTTTGGATTTAGCTTACTTTTCTGTAGCAATACCTTTCTGAGTTCTATTCTTCAGCTGGGTCTGCATCTGCACAAGTGAAGGCATAATGAGAAGTTCTTTTGGGGTTTCACTGTATCTCAGATGTTTCCTAGGGAGTGTGCAAACCGTGGGTGACTCTTCCGAAATTTGTAGGTAACTTCAGTTTCTGGTATCTGTTGTAAAATACAAAGCCAAGGTGTCAAGTGCCCTGCACTATTTATCATCTTTATTTCTTGCTTTGTAGTCTTGTTCAAAGAAAGTTTAGCTGAGTGAAGAGCTTTTCATATTCTTTTAAAATCCATGTGAATATCACCACAAGAGTGGCAGTATTGGGTTGATCAAGAGGCCTGTTTGTCCCAGAATTCCATCTCAGACCATGGTCAATAAAGGATTTGTAGGGAAAGGGCAAAAATGATATTCTGTGTGAGAAAAGTGCCTTGCATTGGAGAGTTTTCTTGCTTAGGATCTTGAACTTCCAAAGTTAGCATTTGCTTCTGGATCATGGTAACGCAGAAGTTCCTGCCAACATAGTCTGTCACCCTACATCCTTTATTTGCACTTCTGCACATTTAACATAAAAACAATAGCATTACTACTTGGATTTAGTTCTTTGTGTAGCTGGGTAGTATGAGTAGCTGAAAAGCTGCATGAAGACAAATCAGATACTGTTAACTTCGTCCTGCTTGATGGTTTGTATATTTTGGAACTTTGAGATAATTCTCAAGGCTGCAGTTTGGTCAGTATTAGCTCTATTTATAATTTTTATTGAACCCTGAGATCTGACTTTTACCTCAACTTGATAAATAATGGAACCTTTGGCTAGTAGAGTGAGGATAAATACATACATAAAAAAGAACAGTAGGTGAATAAGTACCTGGTCAACAGAGATGACAGTGGATAAAGGTACCTGTCAAATTCTTAGCACCATAAAACTAAAGCACGTTTGGCCTGATCCAACATCTGAAGAATTTAATTTCCATTGATTTCAAGGAAGTGCCTTCTTAGCCTGTATGATAGGAATTCTTATCTCTGTATCCTTTTTCTTTTTTTCCCCTCTTTTTTCTCCCCCTTTTTCCTTTATAAGCACAGTTAGGTTATTTGATCTGACTCCCTTCTGCAGCACATTTTTTTGTAGAAACAGCTTCCTGGAGAGGAGTGGCACCATGGTATACTAGGAACAGCCTATTGGGTAAAGGTAAGATGATAAAGATTGATCCAGTGCTTTTAAGGGAATAGCCAGCTATTGAAACCTGTGTTTTTCCAGAGGAACACTGTAGTAAGGAAAGTCAAAAAGTCTCTGATTCTGACTTGGAGAAGTCTCACCAGCTCACTGCTGTTACTATAGGGCATACTTCTCTTCCTTCCACAAAAAGGCATACTGCTTGATTGATTTTTAACCACAGCAAGTTTTAATTAATTTATACCTGTAAGTAAATGTATCGAGCTGCTGCACTGACAAATCTATCATAGGATTTCTATCCAAGCCCCATTTTATTCTGACTTTCTGGTAGACATGAGTCTGTTTCCCTAAGGCACTTCAACTGTGCTGTCTTTTCTACTCCTGGATATCCTCTTGCTCTGTCTGACTCCACCTCAAATATGTCTTTATTGCAGGACCTGGTTTTCCTACAGTTGTCCCCTGGTGCAATTACAGCACAATTAAAATATGCAGTGTGGCTGAGACCTTGATCATGTTCTAACAAGAATATAGCCTTAGACATACGGCCCAGTTACAGCATGGTAATGATGTGACAGAACAACCCTGCTCATCTTGCAGCATGGGGTGGGGCTTTATGTGCTTTTCCTTGGCGTATTTCTAGTCACACCACTTGCTATCATTGCATTTCAAATGTCATTATCCCAGGTGCCTAGATCCGCCCCAGGAATGAACTTTCAAATGCCCCTACACAGCTTTTCCAGCACTTTGCTGCTGTCTGCAACTCTAAAGAAGTAATGGTGCACTTTGAAGTCTCCTCTTATTTTCAAATCATTAAGTACTCACAGAGTTAAAATCTTGATTCCTGAAAAAAAGTGCACATAGGTGTTTGTTATATGTTTTAATTATGGGACCCTGAGCTTGAGACCAATCTCTTAACTAGTGGTTTTCAAAAAGAACTATTTCCTTAAAAACAGGCAGTCCACTAGCTAAACACTCATAATTTCGTAATTTGTTCACTTTTGCCCCTTCCTGGGAAGTGTCCAATACTATCCACGGTCAGAGACAGGATCCTGGACCAGATGGATCACTGGTTTGTCTCAGTTGTACACCTTTTATGTGTCATGCTTAAGTTATGACCCCTGAGACCATTTCACAAGCCATTCCAACTACAGGAGCATTAACACCCCCCCGCCCCCCCCCCCCCAACAAAATCCTCTGACCTTTCTGTGTTCCTCTATTACCACATCTTGTTCCGAGTCTGTGGCAGATGGGATGGGAGGAAAAAAAGCTATTTGCATTAAGTCCTTTTACTTCAACATCCTGGCTCTTCGCATATCCTTGCTTAGCTCTGAAAGAATGGGAGAGGGCCCAAGGATGAATGGCAGATAAAAACAGGTCAGTGCCTCCTGCTGGGAGACTTATCATGGAAAAAAGTCTGTGCACTCCAGATGCCCCTGTGGGGGAGGCATGTTTCCTCATAACGCTTTTAAATGAGTTGCATTGCAATTGTGCCTCCTTCCTACAGAGCTTTGCCACACACAGCCACAAACATTGGGTTGTGTACACTTGAAACATTCCCTGTGCCCTGTAGTCACAGCTAGCAGTGACAGCATTGACTGTCAAATCAATGCTTCCTTGAATGTACCATGTTTGTAAGCCTTGTCATTCTTCAGGAATCTGTGAAGTTCAGAACAATGCCTGCTCTGTGGCATGCAAAAAATATACATATTTCTTATCATTTTAGGGCTTCTTTCTTTCTTTCAGGGAAATAGCTTCCATAGAAAGTGGAATGGGATTTCTCACTCCGAAGATGAGACATGTTGATAACAATGTTCTTAACACCAGTTTTTAACAAACACTGGGTTTGTTTAGAGTTTCAAGTGCCCTGGATTTTCTATATAGTTCTGCTCATTCCTGTGCCTGTGCTCTGTCATAGCAGCCTTAGTGACCTGGAGACCTTTCAGCTGTGTGCTCTAGGAAACAAGAGAAGGAAACCTTTCGTGGAAGCACTGATCAGAACAGTGTGCTATTCCATGCCTTCTGGGGCTGATTTCCATGTTTTCTTTGAATTTCTGTCATTTGACTTCAAGACAGTCTTCATTTTTGACAAACCTGAACTGTTCTGCAGAAAACTGGCACCCTCAAGAAGTTGTGCTTAGTCCAAAATCCAGTTGCTTTCAAAGTGATCTCTTGCAGAAGGAATTTTTTTTTTTTTTTTTAAATGTCTGAGTTCTATTTACATGTTTGTTTCTTGGCTGGGATATTTTTTAGCTGGTTTAGTGAGCTGAATCAGCTCTTCCACAAATGAAATGAATACCATAGCCGACACAAAGGGAGTAAGAGTGTATGGCTGGAGAAGGAAAGAGAGGGAATAAGTTGTAAGTTTTTCTATTCTTTGTTTCTAGCTGGAGTGCTTAAATAGATAACCTTTTAGTTTCCTTTTTTTTTTTTGACAGTTTTTCTTTCCATTTTATATACAATTTAGCAAAGGATTTGTGTTAGTCTCAAGAGGGCTTTGACAGGACTTTCACTGACTTCAGTGTGATAGATGTGGTGTCTGAGGGGACTCAGAGCTTTTGGTTGGGAACTGGCTGAGAGGCAGCAAAGTGGAGCAGCCAACAACACTGAGTATCTGTGAGACTACTAAGTAGGAGAAGTTTGGGTTCAGCTAGTGTCCTTTGCAGCCCCCAGTTTCCATCCTCTTGATAATGCTCAAAGAGGTAGTTGAGCTCTACTCCTGCCAGATGTTTCTTGGCTTCCATAGTTTTTTATAAGCTTTTTCTCTGTCTCAGGCTCCCTTAGAAACAAATAACACTGTCCTACAAGAAAGAAGTTTGGGAGGTCCGAGGCAGAAGTGCAGCATCTATGGAAGATTCAGAGCAAGTCTCGTTTTTCAGGCTGAAATGTTAAGGATTTACATGCCTGTCCAACAGTGGGAACTATGCTACTGTGTAAGATCATAGGTTGTGGGTTTGGCTGCAAGAATCTCTATCCCTCCTGATACACCCAGTGACAACTGAATCATACTGGTTTATGAAATCAGGAAGAGGTTGATATGGCTGGGCTTTAGCAGCCTACACTCAAGGACAGCAGTTGAGATTTGATCCTTGTGCAGTGCATGGCAAGCTCCTTGTTTAGTTCTTAATGTGCATGGGCACATGTTAAGTTGTAAGCTAATTGAGAATTCATACTGTATTCCAGGAAGTGATGATTTGCTTCACCAATTCTGTTTTTCCTTAAGATGTTGACCAGTACTGTGGAATTTAAAACTATGTATCCTGAAGAAGGCATAGAAACATAATTTGAATGCAAACTGTATTAAGTGCTCACATCCTGTATCCTAGCAGGAATTTCACCAAACAGGGGAAGTATTCATTGAACTAGTAGCAAAGCAATGTCAAGTTGAGAAGGAAATTACTATGGAAATGAGTTTTAAAAGCCTGAGGCAGATGTAGGGAGAGGCACATTGTACAGGAATTTTCCTCATGCTCTCTAGCTTATATGGCCTTTCCATTACTTCAACTGCAGCATGTAAGAAATCTTTGGCTTGGAAGACAGTCTCTGAATTTCAGCGTTTTGTGCTGTTGCTGTGGGCTGGCTTCCCTGTTATAAGACATTAAAGCCAGCCTCAGCTAGGACTGGGGCACCTGCCTGTTTGGGAACAGCCTTGCTTGGGCACACTGCAGGTCCCTTCAGCCCAGCACTTTGTTTCTCTATGGTCAGTAATGGATGCTTAGGAGAAAAAGAGAAATATATTGACTGCTTTCCTCCTATACTATTCCAGTGCTTGGCAAGGAGCAGCTGACTGGCTCAGTAGGTTTAATAGCCCTTGATTTTTTTTTCACCATAGATTTGCCTTTTTTTTTTTTAATTTTGCATTTCAAGGATCCATATCTTGTGGCTATGAGTTCCACAGCTAACCTGCACAGTGTTAAGAAACCTCTCCCATCTTCCCACTGATTAAGGATAAAGCCCCACCATTTCAATGTTTTAGAGAAATGTCAAATAAACTGCCTATATGCCTTCATACTTTTTATGATTTGATCTTAAAATATAGATTATGACTTAGATAATTTTTTCTACTTAAAGATTTTTGTGCAATATGCAAGTGGATTTGTTGGCTTAGTGCATTGCAGAAAGATGGTGGTACAAGAAAAAAGTGGTATTTTTCAGAAAGAGCAGACAGGTCCTCTAGTGTCTTCTCACAAATTCTGGACTATTTCTGAGGCAGTAGTGGATTCCTGATACACTCTGGAATGGATCAATTGCAGGTAAAGAGACATGGTTTGGGGCAGGAAAGTAGAAAATGTTAATCATGTTGGAAATAATTGATGAGAAATGATTGTATGGGAGAGAAAACCAGGGTGTTAAGGTATAAGTGTATGGGTTTACAGATTGTTTGGGAATCAATGGAGCTTTAAAGGGCCCAGTCCATTCCAGTGCCTCAGACATTGAAAGGGAATAAACTGTAATTCCCTCACTTACTTTCATTTTATTGTTGTAAAAAATAATATACCAAGAGACTGAAAATTCGGATTTTCAGCATAAGAAAGTGAAAACATTTCAAACAGCTCTTTCTTTAGTAGACTTGTTTTCATTCAAAACTTTTTGTTAAAACTATTCTGGTCACTCCCAGTAATGGCAGAAATGTAAGTATCTGTTGCAGAATTGCTCGTGCTCAGCTGTGTCATTGGGTAGAAATTACATTAATCTGTACAAGTTGACAAATTTAACAATAACTGGTTTAGACACTGAACTGGGGAATACAGCCCCCAACTGGAACCTCGCATTACACTATCTCCAAATAAAATACTGTTTGAGTAGTCTGGAAGTTTATCACTTGGTTGTTTACATCCATGGCTATTGCTTAAGAGACAAAATTTGTATGTCAAATCTTGGGAACACACATTTATTCAGAATACAAACTGTTCTGTCTTAATGTGGAAGTGAGAACCTATGAACTGGAAAGTCACAAATTTGTGTCCCTTTCCTGTGTCACATGTACTAAAATTATTAATTTACCAGGCTCAATTATGCAATACTATAATTTTGTATATTAAGAATAATCTGAGGTTAATAATCTGATTACACTCCTGTGTGCTGGTATCTATTCATTGATTTGAATGGAAGTTGGTTTGGACTCCAAAACCTGTGAATCCTGCTATCTGATAAGAATGTTTACTCTGTTTTCCTTTTACTCAACCAGGAAGGAATGCATGCATGAATATTCAGTTTCCTCTTCTAACTCCGTCTATGTAATGCAATAGTTTTTTTCAACACCCCCTCTCTTCCACCACCAATAACTTCAGAAACATCTGCGTGATTCTTAAGCACAAAAATATTGACTTAAGGAAGGCCAGTGTAATTGACTTTTAATTTAACTTTAAATGCCTGACCTGTACAGTAAAGCCTGCCTGCCTATAATGTCAGGATCCCAGGTTCAAGGGGGTCCAAAGAGGTAAGTACCTCTTGGAGGAATAGCCTGGGCAAATCTGTTGGTCTATCTGGCTATCAGGTTTGTTTGTGAAATGGAAGTGGGTGCCATGGTGTTCCTTCGTGATCCTTCTGCAGCAGTAATACATGTGGGAGGACTTTAGAGTCAGCGTCTGTCCCATGTCCCTGCTGCTGAGTTAACAGGCTTTAATCAATAATTCAGAAGGTGCTTATGAAGATGCCTCCAGGTAAGCAGCTCAGGCAGGAAGAGTTTGAGAATGATGAGGTCAGTTACCTTTTTAGTCTATTCTCGTCTTAGCTAGCTCTTTGGTTTTGGCCCTCATCCCAGGCTCTGTCTCTGTGCAGTGTGTAGCCAATGATCTGAACAACTCATGGTGCTGTGCAATGTAAGAACTGATAATGAGTTCATGAGATCTTGGTGTCTTATCTCAATTCTGTATACTTGTTCCCTGAGTAGGGTGAATCTATGTCCTGTCACTCCTGTGGCTCGTGAAGAACTAACCTGGAAAGACCCGTTAATCTTCATGGTCTGGAAAGATATGGTTTCCCTACATCCCAGTGAACAGGTGCATGAAAACTAGACAGGACAGAAGTGGAAAATCAAATGCTCTCCTAGAAGATAAATTAACTGTAGGAATAAGTGCTGTAAACATTACTCATTTCCATAAACTGCAAATTCCATAAAACTCTAATCCTGTCTGCCAGTTAGTCATCTAGTTTGTGTGGATCTGTGGAATGTAGTTATTGGCAGTTCTCAAAACAAGCCACCCTGTACTTGCCCGAGTATTTCACAATATAGGAGACATGTTGAAGCCTGTCCATGTTCCTTTGCACTACAGCCAATTACTGCATTTAATTATTCTTTGCCTACATCTCTCCTCACCATTTGATCATTTTTTTCTAGTGAGTGCCTTTGTAAACAATAGGTTGATACCATGCAGTGGAAAACTTGCACTGACATCAGTGGCATTCATTGCTTTTCAGCCTGCCCAGCCCTGAGAGCCCTCTTAAAAAATGTAAGACTTGACTTTAAGGTACTGGGTGCTCTCAGCTCTAGCTGGATTCAGGAGCATGTCAGGCCTTTCCCAACAAATATGCCTTCATGTGAGAATATTGGGAAGATTTAAATGTACATTAAAAAAGATAAAACTTCTCGAGAAGGAACAAAGCTATTTCCTCTGCAAGCTCCTGTCTTGCACAGGTCGGCAGCCAGCTACAGTTACTGAGGCATTGCAGGAGGAGCCTACAATGAGCCAGATTGTAAAGAGGCTGTGGGAGGATGGCTGGATGGGGTAAGGCAAGTACTGGATAGGCAGTGGGTCTGTGCTAGCCAGCCCTTTTGGGTTATTGTTTTGTCGAAAATCCAATTCTGTGTCCTTTCCAAATGTCAGGTAAGAAAGTTCCTATTTCAATTCTCAAGTTGTCTCAAGGAGTCTTGCAACAGTTTTGAGAATAAAGGGCTAAATTTAACTGACCCATTTTAAAATAAAAGAAGAAAAAGAATAAAATAAAGAAGAGCTTTTACCCAAATTTTGTGTGTCTATGGACATAGTATTCCAAATAGTTTGGCCTCGTGTTTTTGGTTGGGTTTTTTTTTGGGTTTTTTTTGGTGAGCCCAATGTTATTCAAACCTGGGAATTTTATTCTACAGTTTGTAGAATAAACCAGCAAATGTCACCTCTAACCTATCTTCCTGTAGTAAACAGATTTGGCCATAAGGACAAGATGGGTCCTAACAGATGGAGCCTATTGGTGCTCCTCAAAGATGTGTTGGGATTGTCACTAGACAGTGGAGGACAAGAGCAGCTGCCTTCCTTGGAGAACCAAAGCCTGCAGCCTTTAAGGTATTCCTCTTGCTGCCAAATGAGAACCCTAACACAGATCATCTTCCTTGTTCAAAAACCAGAATTGCACTCTGATTTCTTGCTCTCTGTAACTTTAAGTTTCTGTGTATAAAAGACTAGGCTTCACATCCTGATCAGAAGGTGAAATTTTAGTAAAATGAGTCTTTTTTCATGACAAGAAAGCTTGCTGCTTCTTCCCTGAAACAGCCCGTTCTTATGGCTGGGGACAGCAGGATGGGTTAATCGTGGCCCCATTTCCTGAGGTCTCCTGCAGTCATGATTTGTGAATGCCTGAGAATACCCCTGCTGAATTCTAATTGTTTGTGGCAGTCGGCACATGATTTCAAGTGTTTGGTCACAGCAGTGTTCGTTTTCTGCTCTTTTAATCTTTGATGGATGTTGTGCCTGGCTTCACTGATGTGGTTCACGACACAGTAGGCAGTGATTTCCTATAAGATGTTTTGTCTCAACTACAGAGGTGTGGGGTCCCTATATGATGGCCAATATTTATTAATGACATCCCAAGGTTTCTAAAGAGAAAGCTTTGCCGTAGACCATTAGAACCTAATCTATTCCAAAATGTCAGATGTGGTTAAGCAAGAGCTAACTCGATTGCAGTGAGACTTTCCTCGTTAGTTCAAACTCTGATTAGAAGACTGATTAAAAGCATTCCCTTTGTAAAGGTTCACTCTTTATCTCTGCAGATATCATTACTATATGACAGGATAAAGGTAGCTGAAGGCTCACACAAATGCTGGAGCTGAAAAATATTTGCGGATGTGTGCAGTTATTCATGCCCATATAAATGCACATGCATTTTTTAAAAAATGCCCTTAATTAGTAACATAAAAAATGTTAATTTCTAAATGTGGATAGCGTTGAATTTTGTTGCACCTTTCAGCCTATTCATCTGGTGTTATTAGTATAAAAGGTCAAGTTTTCATATCATATGTAAAGCAGTAGGATTAAGATTTTAACAGCAATTTGGGAGTTGCTGGGATACGAAGTATTTTGTTCAGAATACTTGGTATCTGAGATCATTATGACTAGCCAAATTGCTTCCTGTGATTTAAACGTTGCTCTTGCTGTTCAGTCTAAACTACACAATGGCAATACTGCTGAAATATCCTAGGCTCTTCCTAATGTTTTACCTACAAATAGTATTAAGTTTTGGCATATGCCTTTAAATTTCTCATGGTGTTCATGTTTGTATATAAGCTCTTAGAAAAAAGGATTGTTGATTCATTATGTGTTTGTGTGGTGCTTACCACAATATGGGTGATGTATTTGTATATTTCTGTAACTTAGATAATAAACTGGTATTATCAAGAAATAAAAACATCCAGAAGGCAAATAAAAAAGCTTCTAAGTGATTTTTTCAAGATGAAGTTCTTAAAAAACTGGGGCTTTCAACTGTTATTCTTCAGAATTTTGTAGTTTGCTGCCTTGTGCATGAATCATTTTGCAAACACTTTGTAGGCTAATGAGAAATAAGCCAAAAAATAAAGAGCTTTAAGAAACTGTATGGAAGTCAGTATTCTCGTATAAGGGATTTGATTGTTGTTTCCATTCTGGTCAGATTAATAATAACTCAACCATGCTGCTGCTGCTTGATGACTTGAGTATGCATGTTAGTATGTGAAAGAGAATATAATATTAAGTGGTCATATTGGTCCAGTTACCACTGAACAGATAGTTTGTTTAATTACAGGCAATCTTTAGCAGGGAGGCCATGCTCCGAAGGGTGATAAGCATTAATATCCTGCTTCTGAAGTTAGCTTGTGGACCTTCGGGGAGTGTTGATCCTCTATGTGCCAAAGTCAATCTTAATCTTGTTCAACAATAAAAAAAAAAAAATCTAGCTGTTCCATTGCAAATACTGTATAGGGTGTACCTTGTTTTATAGCTGATGGGCTAGAAGTCTTGATTCTGCTTTTTCATGAGTGCCTCTTGCAGAAGTAACTGAAGTTGCTCTTTGGGTTCGTGGATTTGATGAATTCTGGAAAACTTTTTGGGCTGATACTTTTTGATACAGAGTTACAAGGACTGACAAAGACAGCAGCAGGGCTTCTTCTAGTGAGGTGTTACAGTAACAGCATATCATGGTATTAAGACAAAGCCAGATCTTTCTACTACAGAGTTGTCTGCTGACTGACTTCTAATTGGCTTTGCCAGATTTATCACAGATTTGCTGCTTGTTCCCAGATTGCTTGCATAAGTGGTGCAGTTTGCCAAAGACTCTCTGTTCTTTGTGTTTCGGTGATGACGGCAATTTAGTTAAACCCAAGTTTTCTGAATCCCAGCCCAGTATTTTTTATGCCCTGTGTGACTTTCAATAAATCAAGTAACTTAAGCAAATGTATAAAAGAGGAAGAAAATCTCTCATTTCTCCACCCATACAGTCCTATACACAGATACCACATACGGATATGGAGGCTGACACACAGTTTGCAAATGCTATGTGCCATTTTCCTCTTCCAGAATTTTGAGATTGTGGTTACTCTTCTTCAATGAAACAGAATAAATAATAGCATGGATAGATAGCTGACCAAGGAAGGGAAAGCCTTGAGGGCTGTGACCACAGACCTGAAGGGAAATAGTTGTCTTGTCATTTCTTTCCCAATTAAAAGTTGAAGTCCTCCTTCCAGTGCTGTTTTTCAGGAGACAGCTCCTCTGTGCAGCCAGAGTTTTTTTCAGAACACTTAGAGCTGTTGATGACTAGCTGGGCTTGAGTGTGTTTCTGGACATCAGGTCTGGCAGTCTCAGCCTGGTGGTAGATGTGTCAGCTGGATCCTGCAGAGCTTCTGTTAGTGGCAATCTCTGCAAGGCAGTATCTTTGCTTTTTCCTCCATGCCCTTCAGTCCACCCCCTCAGGGTGCACTTCCAAAATGGCAGCCTATGCCTCATTTAAATCTTAAGACCAACCTACTGCTGTATTATCTCCAGAAGCAACTGCAGAGAGGCTCTAACAACAACAAAATGTTCACCATCTTAAATCACTGTGAAACATCCTTAGCTCTACTCTGCTGCTTTACCTCAATGCAGGAATAAGAAATCACAGGTCTAGTTAAATTCATCCCTTTACCTGATCTCCAAGGTTGGTTGATTTCTAAGGGATAATACCTTCACAGTTTGGAAACACCTGAGTGAAGTGTTATAATGTCAAGATAGAATCTCGCTAGTCTCCTCCCCAAAGAATAAAGGATTTAGTCAGGATATTAAGGCATTGCCAAAATCCTCAGCTGCCCCAGCTCACTAGAGCTAGACTGCTAGGCAGCAGAAAAGTAAGTTGTGCTGGGGATGGTTAAACCACTTAATTCCGGGATTAAGGAGTTACAAAGGTAGCATTAAGTCATATTTGTGCATGATCCTTCCCGTGACATGAGAAACTGGACACAGCTCACCATCAGGCCTGCTGTAGTACTTATAGGCTATATAGTCTCTTATCAACCTGTGTCAGTGCCCTCATGCTGGTGGATACCCAGTTCATGAAGTAGAATATAGATGAAGAGAAAATATTTTGTCTTTGTTATCTCCTGTAGAGACTTGGTACAGACTGATGTCAGATCTTTGACTTTTAATGTGGAGACAGAGTCATAGGAAAACAAAATTAACAACTACTAGGAAATGACTGGAAGGAAAACCAACCCATGGTTGGCTTTTAAACTGTTTGGTCAGCTCTGACTTGTCTCTCAATGTAAAACAAATAGTATTTAAGCATTTGTAGGAGTATGAAAGTATATGATGCTGGATGTGGATCCTTGTTACTTGATGTGCATCTTAATTTATTAATATCCTGTGCCATCAGGAACGTCACACACCAATGACTTGCTTAATTACAGAATTTACTGTCATAGACACCTGTGAATGTATCAGCGGGTGTATACATATAGCACAGATCAAG
The DNA here is from genome assembly GCF_017639235.1 of Corvus kubaryi. Lineage (NCBI taxonomy): Eukaryota > Metazoa > Chordata > Aves > Passeriformes > Corvidae > Corvus > Corvus kubaryi. The sequence goes on from NW_024581135.1 coordinate 26,631,274, forward strand.
ATGTAGGATGTTGGAAAAAAAAAAAATCTTGCCTCATTTTGGGATGAACTCATTATATCACTAATGGTGGAGCCAAGAATGAGTTAAGCAAAATCTTCCCAGACAAATGTCAGTAGCAGCTCTACAATATCTCATACCATCAGAGATTAATGGATAATTTTCCTCCTCTTAAAAAGCCTCACTGTGCTTTTTACCTTTTTTTTTTAAAGCAGAGTTGCTGCATTGCAGAAAAAAAATTATGTCAGTGGCAAGGGCGTAGCTTATTAGTTTTAATAACAATGAGTTATGCAGAATACAAAATGTTATTATGTAATCACTTTATCACTTTGGTTATTATACCATGACTTGAGAAATATGGGAGCCAGTGCAATGATGAATATCATATAGGATGGCTGATACTTTCCAATCTAAGGAAAAAACCGTCCAAACTCCTCACCTAGTTAGCATGAAAACTTCTTCCACTTGCATAAAAGTAGAGAAGCTTTTTTCCTTGTCAGGGTTTGTAGCCATGAACTGGCTCTGATGATGCTGATGGCAAAATTCCAGTAAAGAACCAAAATCCAGCTCTACATGGACTTCAAAGAAAGCAACTGTCCATACGTCAAGGTGTTTGAGAAATAAGACAGCCTTTGCGAAGGCACAGGGACCAGGTTGGCACCATTTAAAACCTCAGCACAGGTACAGGTTTAATCATGACAAATTGACTATAGCTGGTATCTTTCAAAGGAAAGAGGGGAAGATGATTCTAAAGAATATGTTTGAATATCAGGTTAATTTTATTAGGAGCTTGCTAACAGGCACCATCAGTGAATAGCACTAGTCATTGTGAGGTTTCATGGAGTCAATGGGTAGTTAACATCTAGAGGAACAAGAGCCAGGAGCCTCTTGTAATCTGTGGCTTCTCACCTGCTCTCCTCTGTATGCCAAGGTGGTTCTTGTCAAGTCCTGGAGGGTGTGTAGCTCCAGCTGTAGTTTTCCTATATCCATGTAGTCCTGCAGGTCCATTTGCCTACCTCCCTTTTTTCCATGAAGGCTCAGAGTACAGAGTCAATGTCCCCATTTTTGTAATGTCCATTTCTGGAAGGGACAAACCCAAACAGTCCTTCATGATGTGCTTTGCATTTGAAGTCTTGCTAAAATGGGAGTAACTTTCATGAGATTTCCAGTTGAAATAATCCTGAAACAGAGAAGGGATGAAGTAGCATAGACATTGGAGAGGAAAAGCAAAACAAAACTTTTAATCAATTTGGAGTTTGTCAATTTGTGGCTTATTAACTACATGGGAAATTATTCTTTCCTTACATGTTTTCTCCATTGTGGCTTTATCTGCTGTCATCAGCAAATCTATCAAATGAAACTTTTGTCTGTGCCTAAGAATTTCTGTGCAGCATAGCTAGGACCTGAGATGTGGTGTTCTCCAACAGACCAGCTATTGCAGGAAGTACTGAATGTGAGAGTTCAGGCTGTGAGTTAGTCATGAAGATTTTGCCCACTTTTAATCTGGCAGCACAATACATTACTTCATTGGCTTCTTCTCAACTGCAAGAGGGTTTCATTGCTTAGGTCCAGACAAGTCTTGCCCTAGGCAAAGATGTGATAAGCATTTGCCCAGGGCAGCAGATGCATTGGGCAGTGACTGTGAGCGGTGACTGTAAGCATGAAGCGTGTACTTTGCTAAAACCAGACCTATGTAAGGCCAGGCTGCTGCTGCTGTCCCCACGAGGATGGAGTCTCATTTGACACTGGCAGTTGTGGGTTTTTTCCTCCTTTTATCCTAGTGACAACAGGAGCAGCAAGAGTACATCTGCAAAGCTCTCTCTTCCTTCTCTTCCCAATGCATCTCCTTTTCCTGCAGCCACAGCAGCCCTTCAGCACTGGCAGCAATCTGTTTTGCCTGCAGTGCTGAGGAGCAGGTGGAAAAATTCTGAGCCCAGTGTTCTGGATTTACAGATGTACAAAGGATGACTAATTTGAAGTGTTTCAGGGATACTTCATAGTTTTTACTTGTGGTCCAGTGTATCTGATTGACTATGGAATACACAAATTGAAACAAATGTGCTTTTAAAATACCGCTGACTGGATCTGAGAAGTGTCCTAACTATGGTAAGAACTGCAAGAGCAGTACTGAACACATAACACACTTGAAAGTGTTCTACATGCAAGCAGTACGTGTAGTATATTGCTAAGAAACATGACAAAGATGTCTGTTAATAAGCATGCATGCTAGAGCCATCTTTGCACCTGTGTTCAGTGTGGTTTGTGTCACACTGGTTCTTCAACACTGTGGGTCAAAGTCTGGGGTACTGCTGTTGGTTCGTTGCATCTCATCTATGACCACTATTACTGTGAAACTTTCTTTTTTCATGATTGAGAACTTAATGAATTTGACATGTAACAGTATAGGGATTAAATGTCTTAGGAATGAAAAACAGTTGTAGCTTGCTATTTCTCTCAGTTTAAAGTGTTTTCCCCTTCACCTTTTCTCTTAGCATAATTGCTCTCTCTTTAGAAAAGGGGGTGTACCATGAACAGAAACATGACTCCAACCTCAGGTGGGACAGGTTGTTGCAGTGGGGATACTGTAACACGATGTATCAAACAAGGAGTCCCGTGGAAAAGAAATACATATGGACAGATTCTTGGTAGATGTTTCAGAGATGTTTATTTCTCCAGCCGCATGGCCGGGGCTCTGCCGAGGAACTGCGGCAATCACGGGACCCGAAGGTCCTTGCCCACGCAGGGGAACACGAAACAATCAATGGGGAACGAGGCTGACCAGGGGCAGGGGAACCCCGTCTCTCCCCCCAGGGCCCCTCTCCCAGGGCTCCATGGCGGGGGAGAAGGCACCCTGACAACAGGTAGTCACTACACTAGAGAGATAGGGACTGTGTTATTGTAGGATTTGAATTAGTCCACAGGTCTTTTATGCTGTATCCTCTGTGAATACAAAAATCTGGCCCCTCCTAGTTCAAGAAATTTCTCTCTTCCTTACATGAGCCTTTAGCCATCAGCAGCAGAGAGATTAATACATGATGAAGAGGGAGTTGCAGTAAAATGGTCTTAATATGGGGACTATAAAAAAAACAAGGGGGTTCCCTCAGAAACATGCTTTGTTGTAGGAAAGGCAGCAATAGACCACATCTCCAACAGATTGTGCTATCTTAGCTGTGAGAGTCCATTCCAGCCTGAGATGCATCCCCATGCACTCAGAGATTGGAGGGGTGGCTGCTCTAGGGAGGGTAGAGATAAAATAGAGGCTTTGAGGCTGTTGTGCATTGGTATTGCCTTCAGTGAGGTGGCCCGAGAAGGGCTCTGGTAGATCAGTTGTCCCAGGCCACTGGGAGAAAACTGTAATAACAAGCATACAACATTTCTCTAGGGGAACTCTCTGGTACCTTGAATGCAATGAATAAGGCAGGGAATTCCAAATTATTCTCATAATTTGAGTGCTCACATACTTTCTTTGATGTAAATAGAGTGTCATATTCTGGCTCCCAATGACCAAAAGTTATATTTTAGAAGAGCTGTTCTGATAGGAATGCTTAACAGGGTGAACAGTCATGATTATTGTGAGAGGTAGAGATTCACAATCTGCCTCAAGGCAGGATGAAAAATACACAAAGCTGATGCGTTCTTCCTAGTCCCTCTGGCTCTAGTCGAACTGCAGTACTGAAGGTGGGAGGGAATTTTGGCATAAATTTTGATCTGCATCCTATTGGACTTTCAGTTTTTCTGTGTACCTGGATAAAAATATGATTATTTCAGAAGTAATTCTGAAGACACAGTGAGTCAGGTTGGGGTGCTGCAGTGTGCTTTCAGTGTGAACTGACAGGAAAATTCTCTGTCTGTGGCTCTAATGTATTCAGTTTTTATGGCAACACTGAAGTGCATCTCATATATAAGTCTTTTTTAGCCACTCTGAAATTGATGGAATGCCCTATTCAAAGAAAGTATTATTTTAAATAGCTATAACTATGTAGATTCAAAAAAATACACAGATCCTAGAACTAGCAGGTTTACTCATTCATCTGACAGCTAACAACAGAGACAATGATTTTCCCTTAAAATTTTTTTTGTGTGTGTATTTTGCCTTCCCAAACAATAATTTTAAGATATTCCAGTTTTAGCTACTGCAGACATAAATCTCTCTCATTATATTATGCCATTGGTTACCACATTTTGATTTTCACTACAGAAAAGATACTGTAAAATAATTTGTCATTCTATTATTTCAACACAAGTTAACATTCTGAAATTAAAAATATTTAATCTCTGAGAGCTACTATGGAGAATTTTATAACAGCAGCTCGCCTCTGGTTCCTAAGGCACTTTCAGTTCCCCCGGTCTCTTTTTCACCACCTTCGCATTGCCACATCTTAAAGGGAGAGATTAGGCATTGAGCCTGAGTGCTCAGACAGACTCTTTGTTCAGAAATACACTAATTCATAATTCTGTGTCTTGCTAGCACACAACTCCAAATAGCAGAAAAGCCAGACTAGCATCCTGGGTTTTTGAGAAGTGTGATGCTGTTGGTTACTTTTCCCCCTCCTGTCTTGTGCACTTCTTGTTCTCTCTGTTCTGGTTTTAACATCTTAGGATCTGTGAGCTACCACCATCACCTTCCTCATTGTGATCAGATGTTGTTTTTCTGTTGCTATGGTATTAAACAAAATTTGGGATCCTCATATCAGCTAGGGAGAATACAAGCAAGCACAGAAATACTCCAAAGATGGGAGTTAGGGAATGCCCTGCAGTGAATCCCCCAATGTGACCAAATAACATCATTCTTCCCAAGCTGCTTTATTGTGTTTTCTTTATGACACCCTCCAAATTTCGTTATTAGCTGAGAATGGAGAAAAACAGCTGGAAGAGACCAATTTTGAGGATTGTTTTGTAGAAGACTTATCCTCTTTGGGTTTGTGTAGGTCTTTAATGACTGAATGACTTTCTCTCTGATTGTTAAATGTTTTCTTGCAGAAATTTAGCTCAGGAACATTTGAAAGTTCCTAGGTAATTGCAAATGTAAGAGTCCCAGCATCCCTGTTATGTTCCTGACCCTTGTGACGGACTTCCTGTTCTTTATCCCCCACACCAGCACTGGGATGGCATAACCTGTTCAGATATTTACTTCCTCAGTGCTCAGGTGTGCAATTTTTTGCCCTTTTCACACTTCATTCAAAGGGTCATGTTTCTCTTTCCTTAATTTTCTCATTAAGCTACTCAACTTGCTTTAAGAATTTTTAGTAGGAACAAGAGGGTTGGGTGCTGTTGCTCAGCGCAATCATGCTCTGTTTTTAGAAATGGGATGTGAACACACTGAGCAGCACTTCTGCCTGGCCTTGAAACCAGGAAAGTCTGTCAACTGCTCTTCAGCATCGTCTTGTGGAAGTGCCCCCTGCTGCCATGTACAAGCACTTACAGCAGATTACAACACTGCAACTTTTAACTGTATTTCGTACAGTGTCTTTCATTCTACATGTGCTCAAAGCGCTTTACAGTATACAAACAGCAATAGAAAATGTACAAAACAAATATGTCTTCAGAGGAGCTGCTTTCTTCAGATGGCAAAAATGACACTTTCCCACAACAGAATAGGAATAGAAATGAGCCTGTACTGGCAGAGGTATTCTAAATACTCCTTAGCTTAAGATAACTTAGTTCTAAGCGTGATTGTTCTTCATGACTGTATAATGAGTTGAACCAAACATAAATTAAGAAAATAGCGATTTAGGTGGGTATATCAATCTAAATTTACTCCCAAAGCATGTTGTTGATTCTCTGCTTTGCATTTCTTTAGCAACTTTTCTCCAGCACCCCATCACATAGTTTTTAAGCAGTGCTTAATTACATTTTGTTAATGTTGTGGGAAGGGGCTGCATTGGTAATTGCTTTTTATGATTGTCAGTTGTATTTGTGAGTACTGTTAGCTTATGTCATAAAAGGAGATATATTTTACATCTAAAAATTCAGCACTTTTGAGTGCTACATCTGGTTTGTTTTAAATGCCATTAAAAGAAATGTGTGTAAATTCAGAACAATGTATTCTTGAAATAAACTGTCCATTCTTGTAGCTATGAAAAACATGCATTCAGTGAGTATCAGAGTATATCTCATTGAGACTGATTGTAATGAGCAGTTTGTTTGGGAAAAAATAATGAGTTTACTCAAAGTAGGACCTGATGCTCATCTGAATGAAAGTGGGCTTAGAGCAAAGGAGGAAAAAATTTGAACAAGGCAATCAGAGGGAGGGTCTGAGGAAGGAAATGGAAAATATTGCCAGTGCCAAGGAGAGGACGAGGGCATTGGGAGCTCTGGGGATGCTGCGCATGGAGAAAAAGAAGGACTGAGGGATGAGTGAGCAGTATGGGTGAGTGAGGATGGACTTGTTGCAGAGGTTGGTCAGAGGGCTGGTGGCTCTGGACTAGCTACAGAGTCTGAGTAGAACACAGGGATTCTTGTGCCATGTTTGGGGTCGGAGTACAGTTGTTCAGAGCAGCATTTGGTTCCCTCAGTCCGTGAAACTTTCTTCCCATTGTGTTGGGAAATGAACTGTACATGTTCCATGTATGGCAAAAAAAGGATGTATCAGAGTCCTATAGCCACTGTCACTTTTGTCCTAGAACAGGTGTAATCTTTGCACTGAGGCTTGGATCCTCAATGTGGAGAGAACATGCAGTTATGTCAGCTGAGACATAATGTCTTGATGCATATGGGAAGGAGGAAAATACATTTTGAAAATGCTGTAATTACATCTTGCACTTTATATCTTGAAGTCTCCAGTTCGTAAATTCAGTGAAGTTCCTCTAACATGGCAGCATGAGTATGTGCATGTGAACGTAAGTGTAAGGAATTCATATGTTTTAGGGTGATTGCCTTTCGTGAGGAGAGGGACAGCAATAGCCAATGTTAAATATCGCTCTTCAGCATGGTAATTTCAGTACATCTGCACCTCTTTGTGGTGCAGAGATTGGATTATTAGCCTCTGTAACAGTGCCATCTTGCACTGCAGTTCTGTTTGCTCTTGCAAACTGAGCAGGATCACATCTGCATAGGATCTTTGACAGGGACTCTGCAGAGGTCACTGACCTGCCGTGGAACCGTGTTTGTTCAGTAAGCAATGCTTTCATATCGGTGCCCCACTAAGCCAGCACACCACAATGGCTTCCTTTGCCACCATGCAGTGTTTAGCTGTGTATATAAGTTTTAGGCTCAAAATGCAAAGTGCAGATGCTGACTGGTTTTGATCACTAGAAATTTTGTATGGAACTAGTTAGAAAACTGGACTGTTAGCCCTCATATGTTGCCAAAGTTGTTTCGATAACTCTGCTCTGCTTAGAAATCTCTTCCAGTTCTTATCACTTATTCAGTGCTATCCTAAGCCGAGCTGCAGTATTGTTTTTCCTTGTTTTATGTGTTACACAAGAACTTCCGTAAAGAAGCAGTTGTGTCCTGCTTGAGACAGGGGCTCTGCAGTGGGAATGTCTGCAGTAAGCCTGGCATGTGTTCTATCTGCAGATTAAACCCAGAAGTTAATTTGTAAGCAGCCAGGCAGCTCCTCTTCACAGCAACATAGTAACTAACGAGGGGTCTCAGGGCCAAGCCGACAGCAGAATGGACCCTCAAGTAAATCACTGCAGAATCCAAGGAGAGAAAAATGCTCGGTATGAATGTGGGATATATTTTTCATCATTGTAGTTTGATGTATGTGTGTGTGTTCTCCCAGCCCTTCAGCTGTGCACTATAGCCATGCAATAGCTATAGAATGCCAAGATGTGAATGGTGTCATGATAGTGTGATGATCTGCCTGTTTAGATGGCCAATGGACACATGGGAGCCCAACTTTCCAGCATCACCAAGCTGGGTTGGAATTGGCATGGGATCTGTGTGAAGATATTAAATCAGCTTTGCACTTTACCCCCTCTTGCCAATTCCCTAGAATAAATCTGAGGGGCCCAAGGTTTATTGTCCCTTACGTTCAGATTGTTAGGACTCACACTGGGACTTTATGGCCACTTAAGCATTATAATGGTATTGCTGTGTCCTTTCGCTCCAGGCCTTCTGCACTGTGGGAGAGGCATAAAAAGGCAGTGGTACACTGGACCCCAACTCAGAGTTCAGTAGATGGCTGGTATTGCCACAGGATATAAATAGGCTGGAATGGAGACTGAGGGGAGTTCAGTATAATACTGCCAGCAACATGTTACTTGCTCAACACAGTTACCAACTCTGTGGGATCAAAGCAGTTGCACAACCAGTACAGGCTACACAGGAATGGAGGGGCTTTCACTCAGGTTATGGAGTGGGGAATGGCTTTTCATGCTTAGAAACCTGTGCTGGATTCAAACTGGAAGCCTGAAGATGAAAATGTTTGGGGCCAGGCCTTGTCCTGCAAGAACTACCCAGGCTTCCACATGTTTTGCTTCAAAAGAGAGCAGGCAGGCTCTTGTGTTCAAAAAAAGTTTTGGTTACAGCCCCTTGTTAGTTTAATTTTAGTTCTTATGAATTGACATATGGCAGGCATGATTTTTAATTAGAGCTTTAGCTGCGTTTTACTGGTAGGGTTGCAGAGCACTGTGGAATTTACACTAGGAAAAAAATGCTCTGTCGGTAGAGTACAAGGCTGTTTAGTAATCAGAGTGGAAAGTTAACTTTGAAACAAATTGGCAACTGATCAGATAAAATTCAAATCGGTAACATTTGTGTTGGAAACCAGCTCAGATCTGGGAAAAATGGAATCTAAGCTATTCTTTTCCTCTTACAGAGGAACTGACCAGTGAACACACTGTGTGCACACCAAACTTCATTGTAACACCCCCTACAAAAACAAAATTAATACTTTTATAGAGTTATCTGAGCACTTATCTGATTCCTTTTCACATTAGTGTAAAACTAAGTGTTGCTTTGAAGAGAAGTTTCCTTACATACTTTACAAAACAAACAAATGTCCTTTGCCAGTCAAAAACTAAAGGTCAAAAGTTTCCCCCGTTTGTTTTTCTTTTGAATCAACAGGGTGTAGGAGAGAAATAACAGGAGACGTTTTGCTCCTTTGCATTTGTAACAGATTCCCATCTTCCCAGTTCATTTTGTGAACTATTTCAGGTACTGAAAGAGTTAATGGTGTGTTCAGGCCTCAACCAGCAAATGCATTTAAAGCTCAGTCCAGCACTCACATGGTTTGTATTCTTGCTCTGCTGGAGTGGTGTGTTCATGGCATCTGGTTCCCTGGCAACAGCTTTCATTGGCTCAATCAAAGCCTTTTCTTCTTAAGAAAGCTCCCACTGTGACACCCTACCACCACCACTAATCACCATCTTAACTGAGTGTTTAAGATGCAGCTGGTATGAAAAATAATGCTCGTGCATGTGAGAAGATTAAGAGGCTACCTTGCATAGTACACCTGCCCTAGAGAGTGCTCTTACTCCTTGCTGTTGGGCGTACTTGAGGTGTCTGCTTTCCCACTGGTGGAGACGAGGCACCAATGCACCAAGAGTCTGCTTAGAAATAATCTTTTGTTAGGCAGAAATCCATAAACCTTTGTGTCTTGTGAATAGTCATTTCCTCTTTGCAGCTGAGATGGCGTTTGGGCCTCTGTGCTATTGACAAGGGGAAGAAGTGGGATGTAGGGGGTATACAATAAAATCCATATTGTTGAAGCTGTCTTCCTTGACAAGGAGGAAGCAGGAAGAAGTCTCCCAACGTGAACTGGAGGACAATATCAGCAAAGAATTCATGTTAAGCTTCCTCCAGGGTTACATATGTTGGGGTTTCTGAGAATTCAGAGTTTGCATAAAATTGGAGAAAATCTCACCTGTGTCTCGCAGAACTTGGGGTACAGAGTGATCAACAAGCTCAAGCATTCCTGTGCTCAGGAATCAAGCTTCCACTGTTAGAAATGTTGCTCTCATGATGAAATGGCTGTTAGAAATGAAGTCCTGATTGACTTGGCAGGTGATAGAAGTTCTTTCCTTATTTTCCTAGTCTTGGAGATTATGTTGAAGGATGCTCTGTAACCATCAGAGGCCATTGCACTCCACAGGAATGATGCAGCTGGAGCAGAGAGGTAGGTGAGGGTAAGCACAAGGAGAGACGGTGTGTGCATTGTAATCCGTGTGCTACAGTGGTTACTTGTTTACCAGACAAAGCACACAGGCCAGACAACCCCCTCCTTTGCTTATCTCTGTGCTGTTCGGCAGGAGAGTGAACAGGGATTTAAGAATGTGGGCTGGAGAGCAGACATCTTCAGCAGCGTGGCTTTAATCATGAAATGCCGTGCCAGAGAACATTACACTGATTTTGTGCCTGCTTTGGTTAGGTTTTAAGGCAAACTGCAGTCTCCTGATAGAGCTCTTTGCTGTTTTAAATCATCCCTTGTTTAAAAACAGTAAGTGAACATTTGAAGCTTGGAAGAGGAGAGAAGGAAGCCTTGTCTTGTGAGACACTGTGCTGTATTTGGCAAAGAGAGACTGAGGCAATATGCGCCTGAGAAAGGAGATAGAGAGGACAGACTTGTGGTTGAGCTACTATATTGAGACTTGGAATTTGGGTGTAGCCTCCACCTCTGTGTGGTCTTGGGAAAGTCTGGGCATAGGCGAAATAGACATTTGCCAAGGAAAACCAGAAGTGAAGCTGTGGTGACTCCTCTGGCTATGGCAGAGCCCAGGGGAACTGCCTTGGTAGCTGCTGTTGCCAGAGGGAAGCAGAGTAACGCCTGGCTGCCATAGCCCTTTCATCTTTTCAAAGGCAGCTGGAGCAGCAAGTGCAACTGAGCAAGGCTAAGTCCCCAGCTCTCATTCCCATCTTTGCCCGAGCCTTTCCCTGTGGCTGAAATGCTCTGGTGGTGCAACTGTGAGAGCCAAGCTACCGTGATTTGAGTCAGAGTGGGGGGACATGTAAGTCTCTAGTCAATCTATTAATTACAGATGCCAGAGAAGAGTAATAACAGCAAGGCTAGGATGAGTGTTCTCCAAAATTCACTCTGCAACTCAAACAATTAGTTTCTGAGCCAGCACTGGGTCTTTGTATGAATAGATTTTCTGAGATTGTGTCTAGGTATTTTGTAAGCCCAGCTCTAGGCTGGCACTAGTCCCTTATAATGGGACAGCAAAACTCACACAGAGGAGAAGCCCAGAGCTTGTTCTGTCTTGACTTCTATGTGTCCAATTCACCCTCAGTCCAAGTCCAGAGTCTTTGCTTGGCGTACCTTTGCTTCCTGTGTCAACACTGCTCAGGCCCAAGTATCCCGATTCCCCCAGATACCACAGTAATATGGGCAGGGGACTGGAGTGGAATAACATCACACAGGCCCAGCTATGGGACCAACAGCGTACAACAGCTGCACAATTTGCAAAGTGGGAATAATTCTTGCTTCATTCAGCATGCTCTTAAAAAGAAAAACGCTAGTATATGACAGATATTTAGTAGCTACATGGCTAAAAGCTTCCCTGAAAAACCCATGCATGTTTTTAAATGTCAAATTTATTTTAAAGGAAGAAATTCAAAAGCTGAAAGCAGCAAAGAATAACATTCTGAACACGGTAAGCCTGTTTTCTTCAGTCATTTGTAACCATTGATTAAATTTATTTAAACTTATTAACAGCTGTTCAGTAGAAAAGGAGACCATGGCAGGTATTAGAACTGTAAAACAACCTGTTTTGAACATTAAGTGTCTGATTTGGTAAATTTGCTTTAGAGACCGAGTGTGGCCCTGGAGTGTTGTTGCTTCTCGGAGTGTTTCCAAAGACCAGGGAAGTGCATGTATGTGTGTGAGGAGCTACACTTTTTCTGCTGCACTGATAATCTTGACCTTTTGACTAATTTATGGGTCTCAAGGCCGGCAGTGAAAATGTGATTTCAGAGGGGTAATTGGTAGATTTCACTGCTCTGGTGAAATGCAGATTTGCTTTGATTTACATATGATTTCAGAAAACATTATTTATTTGTACTGGTTTACCATGAACTCTGGAAAAAAGGAGTTTTGGGAATCACCTTCATATATAAAGGGACAGGGAACTTCCATTGCTTAGGGGTTTTCACAAGTTTCCATTGGCACACAGATGGATAGCTGAAAATATGTAAACTTGGCAAAGTCCAGAAGGAACAAGACCAGTGTGTTGTCTCAGTCCTCCCCTTCACATAAACTGAGCAGGTACTTCTGTGAAGAAATCTGAGGCCTTGCCTTTCACACAGCAAGATATGCATTTAAATAAGATAAAAGGTTCTTGATTTGCACATAGAAGGTGTTTGAGTATACAGAACACACTCTTGCTATAAAGATGATGATTGAAAGGAGGTGGTTTTGTTCCCTAATTCCCTGGGTAAAATTATTTCAATGTAGAGTTTGTGTTATCTTATTTCCTACTTTTTAGATTATCAGAGTGTTCTCAAGAAGCCTTCCCTTCTAATCACAGTCTGTGCACGTGTGCTTAGTTAGGTTATCACAGCGTCTAGTGGACAAACAGCACAACTTTTTTTTTTTTTCCAAGAAAAGATCATAGGGGTAAGCATGAGGTGCACACAACTGCAAACCTCTGAGAAAGGATGTAAATGCTGGCCCTCTGCACAGGACTGAATTTCACCCTAAGTAAACCTAGAACAGGGTCATATAATATATTGGTCTGGAGTCACAGTAGTAGATTTATATTATGCCAGTGGATAGGGCTGTGTCTCTGGCACTGCTGCCTAACCTCTAGCAGAAGTTGTGTGGTGTGAATAAAGGCCAGAGGCCTGTTGTAAAAATGGTGATTTAAGTGGTTGATTGGGACTCTAGAGATCTGGTTGCTTTTCCTGCCTCTTTTCTGCTTTTCTTTAGAAGGTAACTCAATCTTACTCTTTAAACTAGGGGTAATATTTCCTCGCCTCACAGGGACATTTTGGGAATAAATGTGTTAACTAGTGCAAAGCATTCAGGGGTCTGGGCCTGAACAGCAGAGAAGAAACACCATAAAATGGAAAAGTATCATTGTTCATGCAGTGTTGCAATATTTTGTAGGAGATGGAGCCAGAGCCCCACGCTGAAAAGCTGAGATTAAAAAGAATATTGAAGAGCTGCTTTGTATGCGGAGCATTGTCAGTCCTGTGCCTGGAGTGAAGCAGGGCTCTTGCCAAAAAAATTAATGTGGGGGCAGTACCTGGTCAGAGACTGAAACAGTATATTATACCATACAACCCTGAGGCAGAAGAAGGTTACATTAGGCAACCTTTGCTTTGCTGTTTCATGATACTTGATAGCTTTGCTTTTCAGCCTTTGATTGTTTAGTTTTAAACAACATAGTTTTTAGCATGGAACTGATGATATAGATCTTACAGTGCACCTGGAGCTTTACAGGAAAGTGTGCAGATAAGGTCTCAACCCCTTAAATCTTACAGACTGGGGCCTTTTTCTTCTCTCACAGATCTCATTAGGTTAAATAATGTAAGGAATTCTGGTTTTACAGCAGTGACCCATAATTCAGCACTGGTTTAGGCATAAATCTGCAATATGCTTCCATGGAGTTTCAAACTGCAGAAATACCTTTTTTTTTTGGTGGTTGTTTTTTTGCATACCTTCATCCTGTAACACCCTTCTCCCAGCAGAGATTCTATGGCCTTTTTACTGACTGGCACCCACAAAATTAGTAATGAGCAGAAACAGGATTACCAGTCCTACTTTTAAAACTGCCTGTATGTGTCTTTGTAAGCTCCAGGACGCCACTACACTGTATCCTAGTAGTGAAACAAAGTCAATTTCCTCCTCGGTCCTTGGGCAAAGACTAGTGAATTAACTTTAGGCACAGAAAAAAAGGCCACCTTTTTTTTTTTTAAAGGAAGATTTTGTATTATCTAAAACCTCTTTACTTTTAGACAGTCTCTGGCTGTCTGCTTTTGTTGGTTTGTTGTTTTTTTGTTTTTTTTTTTAAATTTCCTTTCCAGAATATCCAGCCTGTTGTAAAGAAAACATATTTCAGTCCCAGCAACATTATTTACGAGCACATCATCAGCTTCGCACAGGAGTACTTAATAAACCCACAAGCACTTCAGAAAGGCTAAGCCCTGCTCGCTGCTCAGCAGTGTATAGACAAGCCAGGAGAAGCAATAGGGCTGTAGCAGACTAGATCACAAATGGGGGGCTGCCCTGGGGGACGGACTTGGTGGCCTCTAGAACTGGACATCATGCTGGAACTTTGCCATTCAGCACTTTAGAAAACAGCAGGAATCAATGCTTTCACACTAGGAATCAATTAAAGAAACCCAAATTATTACCATTTGAATAAACAATTATTCCTTTTTCACCCTCACAGAAGCTTGTTACAACGAACTAAAAGCCAGAACTAATTAAATGATCTGATCACACAAATCATATCAGAAGTGTTTCATCTGGTTTAATTAATTCTTGCCAGAAATCGCTGCTACTTTTAACACATGCTGAATGATATTTTTTTTTTATTAATTTTTTTAACAGTTTCCATTTATATCTGTTTCCAGTACTGCTGGGATTCTCCCTTTCTGCAGATAAAGTGGGAGTGTTTACAGAAGCGCTTACTGCCAGGGAGTTTGTTAACCCTAGAGACAGACAGTATGGCAAATACCTTGTAGGTCAGGAAAAGGGACATTTACACCTGCATCTAAGGGGGTTTTTTTGGCTACAAAAGGATACATGCTCTTTAGTCCACCGTCTTGGTTAACTCTTAAATTGCTGGTGACAAATGCTCTGATGAGAATGCAGTGGTTATCACTAGGAAGAGGACGAGGCAGCTTTATCAACACTGTGCAGTCTTCAGTAGCCTTTTTCTCCCAGTACATGAAAAGTGGACAGGTTATGTTGGTCATCGCTAGTCAGCTCGACCACAGGGCATTTCTTTGTCAAGCAGAACAAGCTTTAGCCTGATTTCCTGAACCAGGTAGCGTATTTTTGCGCCTGGGGCTTGGGATCAAGGCTTGAGAACATTCGGGTCTAAGCACAGGGTCCACAGCCCTGCAAACTCATCCCTGAGTCAGGAGAGTATTTCTGAGGGACATGAGCATGCTTTTGTCTGCTGTAGGACAGCTTATGTGTTTTGGCTTTTGGTAGATGATAATGGAAAAGGCTCTTCCTTATGAGATATTTTGGAAAAAAACAAACTGCAGGAATGTGCCTGTATTCAGACACTGGAGTCTAGGTCTCTGAGACTAGAGGTTTGGATTCGAGACAGTTCTGTGATGCACTTCTTGATCTCACACTACTCTACTGCTAGTAATACATGCCTGTGTCCACACAAGGGTAGGAACAGCCTAGTGTTTATCTTTGTAGTCTTCAATTTCTGTATTTATTTCTCAGTTAATAATGCGTTTATTGCTCAGACAAATTTTCAAATTCAGGGGTTGTAAGTGATCACAGAACAAGTCCTCACGTGCTGCAGATGTGCAGGAATTGTAGTACTAGGATTTGCCCTTCAGTTGTAGTTGCAGGACAGCACTGTGCAAACTGGCTACAGAAATTCTTACCAACAGGGGGACAGAGGCTTGCTCTAGGGACTGCTGCTTTGGATGTTAGGACCAGAAAAATATGAGAATAGTATTATTTTCCATCTGACTTTCATGAGGACAAGTGACATGCTTTAAAGTTTAAAATAGCACTATTAAAGCAGTATAAAAATGTACATATTTAAGATATGCCAGTAAGATGGGACATTGTCACAGAATAATGGGTGCTAGCTGCTCGGCATTCAAAGTAGGACAAAAAAGAGGGAGACGCTAATGTAATTCTCAGTTTCCTAGGGAGCAGAGAATGAGAAATAAATAGAGAAGAGGGACAGTGCAACACTTCTGAGTATACCCCTGCCATGATAAGGAGTGTTTGAGCAGGGTTCTCTATGGCCCTACATTTCAGAGCAGTGTTTGTGCTGTTGCACAGCTGACACTCTCTGCCATCCTATCCCTGCCAAAAAAAACTCTTAACTGAGACAGAAGCAAAGCTGTCTGCTAGGCTCTTATGCCTTTCCATCTTAGCAAATGTGGTCAGCCATAGGCCTTTTGAAAAGCAGGGCCTGAGAAACCTTCCCCATGCCCTCCCTGGGGTTGGCTGTACTGCCGGGGATCATGCCGGTCAGCTGTGAGAGCTGCCTTGCTCCAGCTGGCAGTGCTGGAGCACTTGCCTGCTTTGTGGCTGTGACACAAGGGAACTGCTGAGCTTTGACATGAGAAAGGCCTTGTCTCTCTGGGAGGTGGCTTGCCTCTCTCCCTGCCCCCTCTGTTCATGTATGTGGTTCACTACTGTGTCCCCTTTTGGTTTTGATTTTGTAATACCAGTGCCTAGAGCTCTTCCTCCCCACGGGAATTACACAATTACACGGGAAGTGCACAAAGGTGCTGCAGGATGGTCTGTGGGCTCAGTGCTGAGGGGTGGAGAGAGTATTCCCATGGTGGTCTGTAAGGACAGGGGTTGTGAATTGAGTAGGTGCAAGTCCTGAGGAGGAGACCAACTGTCTCCTGGGAAATGTTGCTGTTGGCACTCCCCCTGTCCTCAGTCCCTGCGGCTTCCATACGGACCAGTTTTGCCTTGCAAAAAAGAAGGCTTCAGACTCTGTCCTGTGGTCATGTGCCCTATTCCCCAAATGTTTGCACTCTGCCTTTGAGATAGCACAGGCTCTGTATGCTATGGCCATATTGGGGCATCACTCCAACAGCACAGTTAAAGTTGTGTTTGCTCATACCTTAACTCTTTATTTACTGGTTTCCAAGGGAATAGCTAGGACTGACATTCTAGAAAGGCACTACATGCTCCTGGCAACCTTCATGAATTTCTTTGTCAGCAAACTTCATGCTTTTGAAAATTTATGGGAGGAATATAACTTGTTGAACAATCACGTCGATGACAGCAATTTACAAGTCAGAAATTCCTTCCGTGGCCCTGAAGATGCTACTGGAGCAATGTATGACTAAGTGCTCCTTCACAGCCTGGGCACTTCACCACACTTAACGGGTGACAGAGGCAGTACTTTGCTATGAATATTCTGTTAAAAAGGCAGTGTGAGGAATTCCAGAGCAACACCTGCCTGGACTGGGGCAGGCAGTTACACCTTTGCCTTGCATGGACTCCGAGATGGGTATCTACGAGCCAGCCCAGTCCACAAGCCAGACCCTTGCATTAGCTAGCAGGCAGGGCCAGTTAGCATGAGCATGGGGCTGGCAGGCACAGAAGTGTGGCGTCACACCAGAGTTTTCTTTCTGGTCAGCCTGAAACACAAGAAAAGCAAATGTACATGTAGCTGTAGCTGTGTCCATGTGCCTCTTGCATCTCAGTCTCAAATGTTTCTGTTGCTCTTTCTCTGCTCTCCACAAACACTTTTCCCTATATGCCATTCTTAATCTCATTAAGAAAAATGTTCAGTTTGCTGCCTTGTGTCCCTTATTACCAGGTCTACATCGTGCAAGTGAAGTGGGTTAGACTTTTTCAGTGATATGGGGCAAGCTGTAGGTAAAACTGCCTTCTGTGTCTCTCTTAAACTCCCTGTGGATCCAAAGCCAAGCTATCTGCCTTTACCTGTCATCTTAGCCTTGGTCCATCCCTTAGTCTCTCCTCTTAATTCCAGATGAACCTTATAAGGTTGCATAATGTTTTTCAGTATTTATGGGTGCGTTTCATATTTGGAATTGCTTCATATAAAAAGCATTTCAACAAAACATTCAGACACTTTCCCCTTTGTTTTCTTCCTCAATTGAAGCAGTTCAGAGTAAAGTAGAAAATTATTTTGCTTAATTCAAATCCATATTTTTGGGGTGCATGGGGAAGTAGTGAACTTCCTCCTTGCTCTGCTGCTGAATTATTGAATCACTTCACTACTGATATTTTCATGAAATACCCAGGTAGTTATTTTGGTGTGGGTTTAGTTTTTTATTTCATTGCAGATAAATATTTTCCTTCTATGAACAAGATAGTTTCTTCAGTGTCTGGTTTTCATTTTTAGGGAATAGTCAGCCAACTAACAATCTTACTGGCCAGCACTGATTCTGCTCAGCTGGAGATGTTTTGCAGTATGTGCTATCACACAGACCCCACATGGCAACACTTTGTACAACAACCAAAAAAAGACAGGGAGAAGAGGACATGTGACAGTAAATCCCATCATCTGAAGAGTCCCCAGAGACTCTTCAGAGAAGGGAACGTTCCTTATGCATGTCACACAAAAGCCCAAAAGGTGATGAGTGACACTTCCCACTTTCATTTCTTTGGGAAGATTTGGTGTCATCACATATGTCTTTACTTTGCCACTAGTGTTTGAGTATTTCCCCATAGAAAGTAAAGTGCCAGCTCACTCTTTCCTATTCTCTGTCTCTTAATGATCAATTATTTTTAATTGGAACCTCTTGCATTGTGCCGAATCTTAAGAGGTCCCCGTCAAGATCAGGGCTCCAACAAGATGGGAACAGTACCAACACATATGTGGGGACAATAGAGACTTTTTTTTTTTTGTCCCAAAGAGTGTGATCCTATTTAGAGAAGGGCAGAAAAAGAAATGGAGGTAGGGATGATTGGAAGAATTTGTAGACCATAGGCAAATTTGGGAAAAATATGACTGTCTCCTGGCTTCTAGTCTGGTGCCCTGTCTGCTGGCACACACTGCTTCTCATTTATTAATAAAGGTGTCATTGTATGTGCAGAATTACATTTAAGGATAAATAAAATAGGCTGGTATTGATACAAAGAAGTTTACCAACTAAATAAGATGCAGCCAGGAATGATGCTGAGAGGCGGACATTGTGAAAATAACAGTTCTCATGACACAGTTTTCCGTCAGCTTATTTTTATGTATCTAACTTGTTATTACATTTTCAATGTCTGTTTTCAAGTAATTTATTAAGTCTGAGTGCTGTAGTGACATGCTGACCAAAGGACACTTCGTTAACAAAGCTTTAATGAAAATTGATAGCAAAATGGAAGTCATTTAAGTGAAATTGCTGAGTTTCTTGGAATTGTTTTCTGAGAAACATTTGTTTTCAGTTCTCATTTTGAGAGGTTTTGATAAAGGTTTGATTCAGAATTCAGTGCAGGAAGATCTTTGCTTGAGGAAAATGAAGGACATGGAAATTAAAGCATTAACTTTGTTTATGTTGACTTTATTAGTTGAAGTGGCAGAAGCCTTAAGAACTCTCAAAGACAGAAAACTAGATCCCTGTCTGTGGGCAATGATACAAAGTTCTGTGCCTTCATAACTGCAAAACCATCCACCGATTAATTAGTCTTTGCAGATCAGGGATTTCTTACCAGAAAAGACAGTTTGTGGCTCAAAGTAACTGTAAAGAACAGACTTTTAAATCTTATAACACTCAAATGAGGGGCCTGGGTTTAGCCTACCGTAAAAGCAGAAAGTTGCCGTGAGGTTTGGTCTGCGCTCTGGAAACCCAGCCCACCTCCTGCCCCTGTTAGAAGAGCAATATGGTTCAGGCACGGTGCTGTTTAGTCCCTTCGCACACGGCTGTGGTTCGGTTTCTTGCTTCCCTTGGTCGCTATGAGTTGCTTTAGAGAGGCCAGATCTCTGCCTTCATCTACAGTGTGCCAGAATTTTTTAGCCATCATGAGAGTTGTTTCTGCAAATCCAATAGCTGATTTATTATCTTCAGAGAGCAGAATGTGTAAAGAAAAACAGTATGAGCAAATCGTCTCTCTAGAAGGGCTTTCTATCCACTCACATAATCCTGCTTGGTTCCAGCCTGGTATGCATAGCTATGGAAGGGTGTCAAATGACATCCCTTTTACTGGCTGTTGGCCCTAATGGAATGCTTCTTTGCACATCTCGTAAAGTAAGGGCAGGAAATGCTGCCTTAGACTTATATATTTTGCCTTAATTAAAAAATTAGAATTAAAAATTTGAGAGGCAAGAGCATGGCAAATAAGAAATGCTCTTTTCATCATGGATTAGATAAAAAAGATTCCATCTTTACATTTTAGTTTTTTATGCTTTCTAAACACTGACTTGCTTTAGACAATCAAAGCTGGCTTTGAACTAGCACACAGAAAAAATCCTTTTTTTTCTTTAAAAATAGCCCTATAGGTATATATACATCTCACAGCCTTTCATTCCTTTTATAGACAGTTTCATTTTCTGTGAGAATGTGAAAGTTCTGAGCAATCCAGAGCTCACACAGGTACCACAACAAACACAGGGAATGAGGACCAGCCACACTATTGCAATTAACACCAGTGTTTAATTAGCACACAGCTGCATTGGGCAAGGGCCTTTTGATTTTCCCTCTTCACTGGGCTTTTGGTGATTTACCTACAGTTGTAACTTCTAGTTGTTACACTAGCATACACTCGTGCTAGATGTGCCCGCACACACATACACACCCCCCACAATGAAAATTTGTGGAAGGAAGCCATGTCAGGCAAGTGATCTGATTTGTGCTTTAGGTAGATATTTTTGGAAGTAGCTCCCTTTGACTGTCTTCCATAAAAACTCTCTCTAAGTTACATTTTTGTTTGTTAGGGAGAGTAAGCTATAAATTAGAGTATGCCTTGGTGCATTTAGGAATCCTTTTTGATTTGTTAGTTTATTTTACTTAACAACAAAAACCTGATGTGTGATGAAGGCTGATGGGTGCAGAAGTCTGCCCTGGGAAAGGCTGGCATCAGGGCAACACACAAACATTTACCCCAGTTAGCTTAAACACTTCTGTATTTCATTGGTGAACAAAGTGTAGTAGTCTCATGCTGTTCCCTGTTGTTAAGGCAGGAAAATGTCCAAGCATCAAACTAATCCTTCTACTTGGTTATCTTTAATAAAGAGAAAATTGATGTTTGAGGTCATGGTAGAAGGACGAAAACTGTTGAGGAACTAAGAGATGAAGTGAAAACATGGCAAGGAAGGTGAGTTCTCACTGCTATGTGCTTGGATGAAACCTTGCTCAACTCTGCTTTAGGCCTGCTACTGTGACTTAGATTCCACTTGCAGCAAGCTGAAGTGAACCATACTTATTTAAAGAGGAACAGCAGAGTTGTCATTGAGCCTGTTGATGATAACGGTGTTTGTAACATATAGAAAAGGAGAGCTTGGGGAGTACTGGAAGAGTTAAGAACTCTGTAGTACCAGCACAGATAGGCCCAAATCCTTATCTCTGCTATGCCTAAGCACCACTATAACATGAGTCCATTTTGTTTGACATGCATGCCCAGTTTACTGTAACTTTTTATTTACCTAGCTTGCCTCTTTATACCCTCTCACACCTTATATTTGAGCCTGGCTAGAGTGACACTCCTGTGAAAGCATGTCCTCAGCCTGACCAGTTTTAGATAAGATATTGGAAAACATACAAATAATTTATTCTAGCTGGTGGTCTTAATTTGGCATTCTCTCAAACAGAATCTCCTTGAAAAATATCAGACTGTGGGACAAAGACCTGACAGAGGTATTTATACAAGCCCTGTTATAATTGTATTCAATTTCTTCTGATTTTGAGAGTATTCATTCTCATGACATCCCTATAATATACAGAAGTGTCACTGTTCCACTTTTATAGACAAGGAATTAAACACAGAGATAATATTTTCTAGATGTGCACCTGGGAATTTAAATGCTTATGAAAAGTGTTTTCCATGTAACCTGCCTCCATTTTTAGCTGCCTGAATACTACTGGAAGACTGGCTGTATGTGATCTGGCCACCATCTGTGATTGTGCAGGTAATCAAGCACTTCTCTTTCAAATCCTAGATTAGTGCCTACTTGCTAGAACAGCTTTTTACGTCCATCTGGGCCAGATAACATATTTTTCTTCTACTACAGCTTCTGGCAGAATTCCCTATTCACCACAAGCCTTTTCAAGTCCCTCAGAATGTTAGCCTGAGGAAAAGGACAGCATAGTGGGAATTATCTATCTCCTTGCCTGCCCTGAGAATGACTTTGCCTTCCTGCATGTTGGTTTGAGAACAATGCTAGAATTGCAGTACCTTCAGTAAAGGTTGAAGCAGGGGACAACTGGGCCTCTATTTTTTCTTCTTTCCAGTTGTCACCTTGGCCTTTGGGATTGAATTGTTAATAGCAAGGTTATGGCTACCCTGGTAGCCACATGATGAGACTAATTTCCAAGATCTGTACAGCCAAAGTGTACTCATATAGGCTACTCCTCTAGGCAGCAAACTTGGATTTTCCATATGTATTTGTAAGAGTAATATGCTTAAGTGAAGGGTTGCCTATTACCAAGCCAAGTTGTGATACAGCTGGGGCAGCCAATATGAACAAGTTGTTGCAATCAGGATTTCTTGACTAATATGGATGAGTGATCTCCTCCAATTTACAGTTGTTATTTAAAAATGTGCTCTAGGCCCTACTTATTCCTGCTTTTTATCCATATTCTCATTTATCCCAGTCCCAGAGTTTCCTGGTGTGGGTAGGCTGGCTGTACACAGAGGAGGAAGTGATGCAGAGGAGTGTGTGCTCCTGACCCTGTTTGGGCCTGTCCTGGCATCATTCAGTGGAATCCCATTTGGCTGCAGCTGTGGTAACAATGTGCTCAAGCCTGGAGTTTACCTGAATTAGGAGAAAGTGCTGTCTTGTGCCTTACTTCCACTGACCTGGTTTTGAGACAAGCAATGCCCAGCCATCTGAACCAGGCAGCCTTGGACCTTGGGTTTAAACAGCATCAAAACCCTCCCTGTACCTCCCTCCTCTGACTGCAGCACAAACTGGTCATCTTAGCAGTGTTAAACTCTGATGTACTTATTTTAGTTTTACAGTTTGGGCATCATTTTAGTCAAAATGTGTTGATTCTAAGTGGGGCATTTGGGAATTTGCCATGATTGTATTTATTCCCCCAGTCCTATATTATTCACGCAGTGTTGTAGCTGCCAAAACCACACACATGTTGGCATGAAACAATTATTGTGGTTTATATGGGGCAGGCTTGGCAATAGTCTTTCTCAATGATCAGAGTGCTGAAGATTCAGTGTCATCTTTTCCTCTCCAAGCAACAGACTAAATTTCTTTCAGCTGGATTCATAGTTTTAAAATTAAAAGGAGTAGAAGGCATGTATGAAGTGCGGGGTATATATGAAGTACCTGTAAAGTCTGGAAGGAAATGAGAGTGAGACGAAGAAAAAAAAAGAGGCTATTTGAAACGCAAGCTAGTAATTTGGTTTCTAAACCCACGTGAAATTATAAGTAATGTTTACTGTTGCCAGCTGGTGAATACAGAGATGTGTGGTTTTTACTCGCATGCAAAGTTATTGGTTGCGGGTGAAGTACTTAGACAAAAACATTCAATCACTGGTGTGGGTATTCCACCAAAAATAAACCCAAACAAACACTGACGTATTATAAAAGCACTTTATTCTGTAGAGACAAACATTCAGCTGCTGCTGCAATTCATGAACTCTGGAACTGTTGAAGCCTCCTCTTTAACTTGCCTGAAACAATAATACTTCATTTTAGAGAGTTACACAAATGTCTTTGAAACTGAAGAAGCAGTGCTTATGTCATTTTCATGAAAATATAGTATATGGTGTAAACTTACAGGGATATGGATCAATGGAACTATTACTTGCTAAGTTCTTGTGAACCAAAACATGCTGCATAGACCAGAGCCAAGGGTAAAGGGGAGGAAACTTTTCTTAAACTTAAAAAAATTAAAGTGGACTTAAACATTAGTCAGAGAAAAATGTTTTGTAGTGATTATCAAAGGCTAGTAAAGGCTTCTTTTTCCTCCTTTTTTCCAGAGAGCTTCACAAAGAGATTTTTTGAATTGTACTCCATTATGAAAGTAACTGCTACTTTGTTATCAAAGAGGTGGTAGACATTTTTATTCCAGAAGGACAGACACTATTGCTACTTGAAATTCTCCAAATTGTTTCCACTGTGAGCAAATTCAGTCTTGATGTGAGTCACATCTGCATAAAAGTGAATAGCAGTTGCTTCTACTTTACACCAGCATCAAATTTCACCTACAATTTCAAATTTTAAAAATCATCTTAAATCCCATGATTTGGATAGTTTTTCATAAGTGACTTTAAATCCGGAAGTACCTAATAGGAAATACTGAAATAAAAGCATTCAGCTTTAGTGGTTTATGGTGGAAATAGAGACATTTCTTTTCAGATATGAATGTCTCATGAACTAAAAATAATCTACATATAGAGTTTTTTCATGCATGGAGCAAAAATAGTGATCACATGTAAATGGTTTCTCATCCAGCAAGCGGGGATGGGTGGTGAGTGGAGAGCAGTGGGACAGGCCCCCTGCACGGATCACAGGCGTAGCGGTCCATGATGCATTAAGGATTGATTGCATGTTTAGCAACGCAGCTGGGGCTGCACAGCACAGGGATGTCTGTCACACCACTGCTGCCAGTCCTTCACAGCGCAAGCTGTTCCAGTCGTTCCATCGCTCCGGCTGGCACTGATGGATTAATGGGAGGAAATGTTTATAGAAAGGTTCAGGTTTCCTGAGTGAGTGGAATGAAACCCCCCTCAGCAATGATCAGCAAGCTCATGTCATGGAGCAGTCTGAAGCAGCCTGACTGGCAGGAATGCAAAGGTCTTTTCAAAAAGGAAACTTGACAATTGAGCAATTCTGGGGAGCAGCAAGAGGTGTTTTCAAATAAAAGATGTGGCTTTTCTAGAGAGGCAGTATGAATGGGGCTAGCTCTTAAAAGAACTTTTAAATCAGTAGTTCATACAATGTAAAAGGTTAAGTTTGAGAGCAGTGTCCAAATAATATAGTGCCTTCAAAGTGGAACTATTACACACTATGCTTAGTAAATGAAACAATGTTGCAGTGCAACCGCAGCTACTATGATGGCATCTAGCTAAGGCATCTTAGATCTATCTCTGTTCTGTAACTTAAACTTTAGTATTGGCATAGGTACAGGAAGGGTGATGAACCCAGACAGTAGTCTGAAATTCTTGTGAAAGAAATGCTGTAAAGTATCATCAGTTCACAGGTGTCCCATTCTATCTGTTGGGGCACCTTCCATGACTGTAGCAATACAGCTTGAGATCTAAACATTCATTTCAGTTTAAAATATTAAATAAAATAGACCATTCCACTGAAGCTTTCAGATGACTGTGATAAGAAAGAATGTAGGCTTCAGGCTAGCTATTAAAGTTAAAATTCACTTGAACAAAACTGCAGAGAGCAAAGGTGCTATGGGGGAAAAAGCACCAATTCATGATACTGCCCGCTGAAAGCCATTAGAAAGGACCTAGTCCATAGTGTTTCCCTGTAACACTCTGCCCGTCAAAGTGAAGACTTAATTTACAGCACTTGTAGCACCCTCCAGTTCTCAATCTCAAAGTCTCTTTGGGATGGGAAGAGAGCATTATCCTTATTTTCTAGATAAGGGAACTGGTTTATCAGCTTGCCCTCAGCAAGAGGCAGAGACTGGAAGAAAACTTGGCTAGGATGCAAGTAGCTCAAGTGAGGGCAGACATTTGAAACCGGCTGTCTCAAAATGTGCTCTCCTGTTGTGAGGGGCTGGTAATCAGAACAAACAGTTTCAAGCCACAGCTGAGTTTCCAGTCTGCATTCACCTAAAAGTCTCTTGCATCTGCCATAACAAACTGGGGGAGAAGACACCACTTTCAGAGCTTCCCCCCATTCTAAAACCTGCCAAGTATTCAAAGATGGAAAGAACATCATTAGAGCCCTTGTATTAAAAATTATTTATTTAGTGATCTGTACATGGGGTGAAGCAGGGCCTCATACAGACCTTCCAAAAAAAAAAAAAAATCAAGTAAAAACATAAATACATATTTTCTTACAAAAATGAGATTTACAAAATATACATACTGCACTTGTCTGACACGCTTGTTTTTTTTCTTCCACGTGCACATTATAAAAGACAAAAACCCGAGCCCTGCAAGTCTGACATCAGATCTACTGAAGGATTTGGCTGATGGGCCCATTCCTTATGCTCAGACCACTGGTGTGCCCTCAGACAGGAGCAGTCTGCCCCCTCACCCTGAACAGGTTTTTTCTTTTTTAAAGTTTCATTCTAGACACTTTCCCCCCAAAAAACATGAAGAGCAGCTATAGGGTGGAGACTTGCTAAAAATCCAGAATGTCCTATTTTGTCCTTAGGCGAGAATATACACACACACATATTAAAAACAACCCTTCAGTGAATATAAAGGTAAAGTAGTAACAAAAAATAAAATATGAAGAAGTCAACATAAAAACTTTCAGAATAGAAAAATCTGTCACATTTCAAAAAGAAAACGATGCATTTGATGATAAAATTTTGAATGCTTTTCCTTCCAAGACATGATCACTGGAAACTTAACCAGCTGTATTTTAGCCAAAATGAGAAGGCTGCTCACTTGCAGTAACTGCTTGATTGTAAAACCCGGGGGCAGGGCCCCCACCCGCACCAAAAGTCACTGCCATACAGCTCAGGGAACCTGAGGAGCAGGCAAAGGGTTCATCGTGAGCCAAAACGATTCCTCCCGTCCCCAGAATCTGGCTGTGTATTGACTTTGTCTGCAGTGAGCTCACTGCAAAGCAGGAGAGAAAGCAGGTTTATGGGAAGGAAGGAAAAAAATCCTGTCTTTACGTTACAGATTTTAATGGCTCTTGTTTTGGCAGGTGCTCTCGGGTAAGCTCTTCTTGCCCTCTAAATCTTGCATTTCCTTCAGCTTAGAAAAGTGACCCATATTGAACGGTAGGAAAACATCCTGCCTCCTCCTTTTTTCATAAAAGGAATGTTTATTTCTGCGAGCTCCTCACATCCAAGGGTGAACCTCAACGACTTCTTTTTGTTAGTTTGCCCATAAAAACCGATCCCATGCTTATGCCTTTCTACATAGAAAACGCTTTTGTTTCCCCCTTTGTCTCCTAGAACAAAGGCAAGGGGGAAAAGCCTTCTGCTGAAAAGCAACAAGTCATTTCTTTTCAGGGTGTGGAATGGCAACCCCCTCCTTCCCCACAGCAGCAAGAACAACAGACTGAGGGCCAAATTTTTACTTTAAAACAATTACAACAGGTATCACTGAGGTAAAAAGGAACTTGTGAGCTGACAGAACAGAGGCATCTCCCCAGCACACGATCGGGCTGTAGCCGGCTGTGCATTACTCACGTGATGGCTCCGCCGAGCTGGAAAGAGCAGGCAGCGAGCTCAGGTTCGGGAGTTACCCTGCCCACGCTGCAGTTTGGCCCCGGCAATTCAGAGAGCATTTGGCTGCTTCTCGGTAGGGGTGGCTCAACAGGTCTGACTTCCCCTCCCTCTTGTCCAAAGCAAGGCCAGATGATTTTAGTTGGATTGGAGTGTCTTTTCCTGGACAGGAGTAGCAGGAGAGAGAAGTAAGGAGACTTCTGGGTGAAGGACACTCCTGTCCCAGCCGTGGCCTCTTTTTCTGTCCTCTTCCACTTAGCTGGGCATAAGCACCACTGGACATAGTTTTACTGATCCTTTATGCATTTTTTTTTTTTTTTCAAACCTTCTGTGAGGAAGAAAAAGTTTGGAAAAGCCTCCCTTCTTCCCTCTTCAGGGAACCATTGCCCTACTCCTATGCTGCGTATCCATCTCCTCTGCCTCCTCTGCTCGTGTGCATGTGTATGTGTGTGCCAGAGGGGACATGGTGGGTCTCATACTGCTGTCTCGCCTTTGCTGCCGGTGCTGAGTCTGTGGTAGAAGCGTCGCCAGGACTGAAGGGTTTTGCCAGACCAAATCCAGAAGCCAGTCGTGATCCCAACAATCATGGTCATGAGGTACTTGATCATGAAGACAGTGAAGTCTGGGCTCATAGGGGCAAAGTGGCTGGGACAGGGCACAGCATATGTTTTGCAGGTCTGGAGGAGCCACGTCTTCTCCCAGGTGCCACGGAAGGCCTGCTCGTAGAAGTAACACGCCAGGACAATGGTGGCAGGCACCGTGTAGAGGACACTGAAGACACCAATGCGCACCATCAGCTTCTCCAGTTTCTCCGTCTTGGTGCCATCGTGCTTCATGATGGTGCGGATGCGAAACAAGGACACGAAGCCAGCCAGCAAGAAGGAAGTGCCAATGAAGAGATACACAAACAAAGGTGCCAGCACAAAGCCCCTCAGTGAGTCCACACTATAGATACCTACATAACACACCCCACTGAGTACATCCCCATCCACCTGCCCCATGGCCAAGATGGTGATGGTTTTGACAGCGGGCACAGCCCAGGCAGCCAGATGAAAATACTGGGAGTTGGCCTCAATGGCCTCATGGCCCCACTTCATGCCAGCAGCCAGGAACCAGGTGAGGGACAGGATGACCCACCAGATGGAGCTGGCCATGCCAAAGAAGTAGAGGATCATGAACAGGATGGTGCAGCCTTCTTTCTTGGTGCCTTGGGCCACAGTGCGGTAGCCATCCTCAGAGAAGCGCTCTAGACACACCACCCGCTCCTCCAGCAAGAAGCCTGCTGCATAGGCCACTGCCACCATGAAGTAGCAGCCCGACAGAAAGATGATGGGCCTTTCCGGGTAGCTGAAACGACGCATGTCTACCAGGTAGGTGAGCACGGTGAAGAGGGTGGAGGCACAGCAAAGCACGGACCACACGCCCACCCACAGCCGGGCAAATCGCACCTCTGCCTCCTTGAAGTACATGAGCCCATTGGGCCGAGCTGGCTCACAGGGGGCTCCACAGTCCCGCTCCCCCAGGAACCGGTAGCCCAAGTAAGAGGGCACTTTGAGCTGCCGAGGGCAAGAGAAGGAGAAGCCAGAGGGTGGCTGTGGTGGGGTGAGAAAGTCGGGGAGGTAGCCAGCTGTGGGGTGGGCAGTGACCCCCCGACCCGCCGCACCACCGGGTCCTGGTGGGGCATCCGACGTGTTCTGCCCCACGCAGATCTCACCCGCACCGTGAACAGGGAAGTTCTCGCAGCGGAGCCGCTCTGGCCACTGGAAGCCGAACTTGTTCATGAGGGCCTCGCAGCCCTGACGGGCCCGCTCGCAGAGGGAGCGGCACGGTGGGATGGCCTGCTCCAATACGGTGCACACCGGCGCGTACATGGAGCAGAGGAAGAACTTCAGCTCGGGCGAGCACTGCACCTTGACCAGCGGGTAGAACTGGTGCACCTCCAACCCGGCGTCCTCCTGGTTGGTGTGGCCCAGCAGGTTGGGCAGGATGGTCTGGTTGTAGGCGATATCCGTGCAGAGCGGGATGGAGATGGGCTGGCAGAAACCGTGGTCAGGCACGGAGATGCCCTTCTCGCCGTGGTACTGCTGTGCCGTCGCACCCGCGGGGGTCCCCAGCAGGGCGGCCAGCAGCGCGGCCAACCCCAGCAAGGGGCAGCCGGCGGCGGCCGCTCTGCCGCATTCTCCTCCAGCCCGCATCGCCGGGGCGGCCGGGGGCCCGGGGAGCCTCGGGGGGTCTTTCAGAGCCGGCCGGCGGGACGCCCCAGGGGCATCAGCGACCAGAGGGCGGCGGCGGGGCCCCTTCGGTGGGGCAGGAGCGCGGCGACGGGAGGAACGCGGCTCCGCACCGGACCTCCACGACTTTCTTCCTCGGCTCCGACGCGGCGGCGCTCACAGCGCGGTGGCGGCGCTTCTCTCGGCGAAAGTTTCCGGAGCTGCTCTCCCCGGAGAAGGCGGCGGCGGCAGCGAAAGAGGAGACGCGCGCGTAGCCCGGCGACGGCTCTGGCCAGCTCCGCGCAGGGTCCCGCGGCGGCGGCGAGGCGGAGGCGCTGCTCCCTGCACGACTGCACGGCCCCGGGGATTTAGGTTACGGCTAAACGGATTATTACCGCGCCCGGCTGAGCCGTGTATTTTACTCCGGGGCTTAAATAACTTTCAAAATCCAATTACTGTGCGATCCTCCCCGCGGCTCGGCTGGGCTCCGCTCCCGACGGACACCGCTGCGGGCTGTGCGTCCGGGGCAGCCGTGCGCCTCCCGCCTCGTCTCGTCTCGTTTCGTGTCGTTTCGTCCGGTCCGTTCCGGTCCGGTCCGTTCCGTTCCGTTCCTCTCAGCCCGCGGCCCCGCCACCACCGCCCGCTCCGCGGCTCCCGGCCCGCGGCCGCGCCGGCACACAAAAAAGGCGCAGCTCCGCGCGGGCCCCGCCCCCGCCGCCGGCCCCATTCACAAACCGCGCCGGGGGCGGGGCCTCGCAGCGCCCGCTCGCCAATCCGCACGCAGGGGGCGGGGCCGCGCTGGGGGAGGGGAGGGGGAGGAGCTCGCGCCAGGGGAAAAAAAGTTGGGAACAACTTTTTCCCATCCCCACCGGGCCGGGCCGGGAGGAGCCGCCCGCGGCCCCCACCCCCCACGCTGCCGGGCACAGCCAGGAAGGCGGGGGGGCCCAGGCAGCTCGCTCAGGGTGGCCCGAGCAAACTAAAATTAACTGGCTGCTTTCTGAGCAGGCTTTGAAAATGCGAACAGCTGCCTGTGCCCGGAGTTATTAAAAAGGAAGAAAAAAAACTAGTGTAAGGAAAAAAAACGACCAAACCCAGCACCCGGGTACATTTGCAGAATGATCCTATTGCGTAGTTGGGATGTTCGTGTCTGTGCGCCAGCTCCTCCCCAGCGTGGGGGGTTTGATTTGTTATCGCAGCATGACCGTTGCTTTTTGCTGGCAGAATAAACGCTTTATTCATGCAGATCTAAGCCCTAGCTGGGGGAAGGCAGCTTTTTTTCAAACGTCCAGTGTTACCTAAGCAAAGAGGAGAAATTTTAAATCCCCATTTGCGCTGCTGAGATTCCTTAAGAGACTCGATTAAACGGTGAAAAACCAGGAGTTCCTCTGTGAAAGCACCCTGCCTGCAGGACAAAAAATGGCATAGGAGGGGAGAGGGCTGTTACTGGCATGCTAGGCCGAGCAGATCTAGCGCTAGACACCAACACATATTTGCTAAGGACAGGAATGTGGGGTTTGCAGCGTAGCTGTGTTTTGAGGTGCACTGCCAAAACATGGGGAGCTGGGACCATCTGGCCAAGGTGCAGGCAGAGCATGTCTTCGGCAGCGCGGAAGGAGTGTGCTTGACAAAAGCCCTGCAACAAGGCCTGCTTCTGCTTCACTGGCCCATGAGAGTTTGTGCTCAAAGACAGGCTTGAGCCAACTATTATTCAACTTACCCCATCCTTCCCTTTGAGGACAGAGGTCCCCTTGAACTGTAGTACTCAAATTCTTACTTTTACTCCTTTGCTCGGGATTGTGCTTCTATTAGCAGCTAAGCAAATACACCAATCCGTACCGTCCTCCAGGGCAGTTAGAGAGCAGGGTTTGGCTCAGGGAGCTCCAAGAGCAATTGTTGGACAAATGTTTTCCATATCCTCTACTGCTCATGAACAATGTGTCCTCATGCCAATAAGACCATGGTGCTGCAGCTTTTGTTACATTTCTTAGGAGAAGTTGACAGTTATAAACAGGCTTGCTAAAATAAATTTACTCTTAATGGAGATGTTTTTAAAAATAATACTGTGCATATAAAAAAATACATATGGGAAGGACTAGCTAGTCGTGGCTGCAACAGTTCTTTCTGCAAAAGAAATGTCTTTTATACTTCCTAAGTTATGGTTGTTTGAGAGTGTCTTAGAGATACTTCAGTTTTTCAATTTTTTAAGCCCTGTTATCTAAATTCCTTGCTTTTCTACACCTGGTTTTTGTGATACTCTTCACCTAAATAACCACCCAAGGGACAAATTTACATTAATTTGTCTACTCTGTTGTTTAGTTTTTGGCCACTAGTAGCTTTCAATAAAATTATTCTTTCCACAGTTTTGTTTGGGTTTTTTTGGGGGGGTTGTTTTTCTGTTGAGGTTTTTTTTATTATTTATTTTTAAATTTTTCCTGGTGTTGTTGTTGTTGTTGTTTTGTTTGGCTTGATTTGGTTTGTTTTGGGGGGATTTGGTTTCCTCCTTCCCCCCTCTGCCCCCCCCCCCCCCAATCTGTAATAATTACCTTAGAGCCTCTCTTTTTCACGTAGGCTTATATGACTGTCTTCATCTGCAAAGCACTTTGTGATATTCACTATGAAAAACATTGGATGGTATGAGATGTTTCGCTGGCAGGCAATGACAGTGCAGAGAAAGTAAAGCAACCTCAAACTTTCTGCTCCATGCATTGCTCATTCTGATTTCAAGAAACCAGTTCAGAGCTAGTAAAATTGTATTGCAAGAAACTACCTTTCAGCAATGGGGACACAGTGACAGAAACTATTCAGAGTAAGGTATGTCAAATCAATTGGCAAGGCTTTAATTGGACATGTATTTCCAAGACAGGGCAGATGGCATCAGTGGCTCCCCCAGTTTTCTACTGGTCCCATTTGCTAGAGTCATTCATCCAAACCATGGTATGAACAAAAAGATGACTTGGATCTCTGATACATGCGATAAAAGCATCCTTTACACTTATGAACATAACGTAGAATCAAAGTGTAGCAAAAGGGGAAAAAGTAGTGAAAAGGTTGGCAGAAAGGAAGAAGGATTATGTCCTAGATTATTTCTTATGGAGAGAGAAGAGTAAATTTATCACATGGAGCGATGCTGCTAGGTCATCCCAGATGGGAGGAATGTGCAACAGGATTTACTAAGATGGATGAAGAAAATCTCTTGGGCATGTTACCAAATTCCAAGATCTTTTTTCTATTTAGACCCACAGGGAGATGGGAAACAATCACTGAGAGAGGCAATGGCAGTCTTAAAATGGCACACTGTGGTGTAAGAAAATCCCAGACTCCCAAGTCAGTCTAAGACATCCTGACAGCTTTCAGGGGACAATAAAGAGAAGGAAAAGAAAAAAGAAAAGAGAAAAGCAGCAAAATTCATGATTCTGGGACACAGGTTACTCCAAAGCATCCAGAACCTCTGTAAGTACCATCAGCTACAGTTCAAACGGCAGCCTGCAAAATTACTTAAATTTCCTTACAACATGAGGGGAGGGATCCTCATCAGCACAGTAAGCACAGCAGCCACCGTTAGGCAGGTTATCAGTCACCCAGAACAAACGCACTGCACAAGACTTTGCAGCATCCCACGAGCTGTCTCTTGCAACCACAGAGCAGTTCAAAAGGTTTTCTCTCAACATCTCCTAACTACTAATGTTCTAAGTACACTGCATGGTCTGCCAGCAGTAAACCTTCTCAAGCAAAGTCCTGGCAAGTCCTAGATTCCAGAATAAATTTACAGTCTCAGGTGTTGATACCAGCTCTGTAGCTGTCTGACTAGATTACTGTGCATAGGGAGGAATTGTTAGGAATAAACAATTATCTCTCTTTTTACTCATTTTAAAATAAATCCAGTTCAACTTCCAAGCTAAGTCAAAGTGAGGAGTGGCATCCCTACATGATGTCTTTTCCTGCTGTTTTAAAGCCTCCTTAGATGGTGCCAATATAATTTTCCTTGTTTCCTATCCCATCTGATAGAAAACTCTTCCCATGGGGGGGGAGGGAAATCAAAACAAAACACCCCCTCCCTGCCCCACCACTTATTTTGAGTGCCTGAGGGAGAACATTTTCAGATTACCTGTTGCAAGGCTTTCAGTCCTCCTTGCCCTCAGAAAAACAAAGGCCATTCCTTCCTCTTTCTCCTTTCCACCCACAGAAACTTGCTGGACCTCACCTCCCTTGACATCCTGCTAACCAGCACTGCCAAAGTCCCGGTGCCGCCTTCTGAGCTGTGAGATTTGTCCCAGTTACTTTTAGTAAATAACTTTTATGGCACTTTTAACCTCGACATTTTGAAGCATGCTTGCATACAGCCTTACATGATCAGACAGGCTATTGAGCTAAGAACATCAAAATTTGCACTCCCTAAAGCTTAGTGGAGAAATGCCAGGAGCCTGGGGGAAAATTATTCATTTGCCTATTTTACATAATTATTTGCATAATTAGAAATAAAATAAGTTTACAGTATTATATCTGCTTGCATTTCTATCAGTCTGATAGATTAGTCTAAATTACATCTTCTTGGAGCTCATCAAAGAAATCCAGTCTTTCCGTAGTGAAGCGGGAGAGCCTCATATTTCATGGGCAGGGAGTGGGAAAAGCAAGTCCCTGCCCCCCACCACGGACCCTTAATTTGAAATTAGACAGAAGACATAAGAAACTGATTGAAAAGAGCATATGGAGAGGGCACAGGTGACAAAAGGAAGGGGATACTGCTGGAGGGGATGTGGCTTCCCACAGCAAGAAAGGTAAAAACTCTTTGCATCATGGATTTATAAAATAATTATTAGTTTATGAAGTAGTATCCCAAAGGATACCAGGAAGTAGCACTGTCCTCCACATTTATGGTCAAATTGGGGGAAACTTTAGAAAGCATTCACAAGGATGAGCTATCAGGCTGATGATTGCCTTTATCTCTGTGATCCATGAATAAGAAAACAAAACCTGAAGTTGATCTCCTCATCCCCCACTCAGCAGTTCATTGAGGACATCAGTTACATTTTAACCCTTGCATGATATTTTGAAATCCCCTGTTTCTTTAAAATGATTTAATTGCTTTCTCAGAGTTTTAGGGCTGCAGAGGGCCTTTGGTATAGAACCCAGGAAATCCCTCCCTATGTCAGTTTCTTAGGCTAGGTGCCTTTTTAACAAGACAAATTCTCTACTGGCAGCAGTGTTATCAGCCAGGCCCTGTCACCATTATGTCTGAGTGCAGTATACCGCAGTATGAAGAAGGGAAATTCCAGAAACAGTTGGAAAAGATGACATTTGTGTCGAATGTCTCTCTCCTCTTTCCATCAGTGAGGAAGATCCTGTTCTGAGAATCTGGATGTAGCATAAGCATATGCAAACTTACTTTCTGATCCTTTAAATCTTAAGAGGTGCTTCTGACTTAGTATGGTGTCTAGACACTTTCTAGACTGCTGTACCTGACTTTGGCAGATTCTATATACACCGAGATATGTGATATATAAGCTTGGGCAGCACCAGGAGAAGAACTGCTTGGGATGGACCTGCCCCAGGCTCCTTGGGCTGGCCGCTTTCTCTTGGTTTCTGCAGGAGTGGCAGTCTCATGGATGCTCCAGCTTATCCTGAGCTTCTCCCAGTGTCTGTGAAAATGCCTCACAGATATGCAAAGGTCTTTTGCAGAGTCATTCCTTGTTCTATAATTCTAAAACTATTAGAGATCCAAACAAAAATAAATATAGTCTTGCTTGCTCTCATAACCATGCAATGTTTTTTAGGAAGCTGACTAGTGTCTTTGTGGTTGAAGCTCCCCTTCCCAGAACTGTATTCCCTTAGACCTCTGGTCCATACCATAGGTCCATGACCTAGTCTGGACTCTCTATCAGACACCCCTTTTCCTCCAAAACCCAGTGATATTATTCCTTCTGTGTGATTCCCCCTTCTGTAAACTCCCTTTCAGTTTCTGAGGTAAAAGAAATCCTAACACCTGATCTCTAGGTCCTTCCTGAAGGAGCTGCACAATTACAAAACCCTGCAGAAAAGTCTGCAGAAGAGCTAAAAATATACTGGTTCTCCTTCCTTGGGCCAACCAATTCCATAAAGCTGTCCCATTTGTCAGCTGCCATTAAGGCAACCAGTCTCTTACCAGGGAGCATTTCTGCATGCAGCTGTAGCAATGTAAGGCTGTTACAACTGAGGTACGTAAAACTTTAATGAAAAACAGCCAAGTTTCTCAAGTTTGTGCATAAATTTCCCAGCTCACTGCAGATGGTGCCACAATATTTTTGAAAACTTAATTATGTTTTGCTTCTAGCCCCAGGGCTGGTGTGGACATAGTGACTAGTTGCTCTGATCACTCTCCTGTTGATACTCTTTGGTTGTGAGGGGTGCTGCAATGGTCAGATGCATTGTGATATGCCCTTTGTCATTTATGCCCAACCTTGGTTTAGTTTTGTCTTTCTATAGATCCATCTTTTTGAGGTTACATTTTAAATCTTCTTTAACGCACAGACTGAAGGCTTGCACTTGTCCTGAGTTTTCACTTGTTTCAATGGAAACAGCAGGATACTCATCAAAGCCACAATCTCTGTTTATGTAGGAAGAAGACCTGGATTTAGCCCAAAAGAAGAGATGGGAAAGACCCATTATATCTTTTAGGTCCTGCTATTACATATGGTAGTGGTATAATTAGTCTAATTTTAAATGCCTAGAATAATGGGACTCTTGCCATCTCTCTGGGGACGTGGTTCTACCATCTAACAATCATACAGGCAGGAAGCCACTGCCTGATGTTCAAACAAATGGTTTGTCTTTGCTTGGTTAAGACTCACTAAAGATGAGTGCAGCCTCCAGAAACATGTTGTTTCCAAAGCTTAGAAAACAAGGGAAGAAGAGCTGTTATTCAATACAGAATCTGCCAAATGTCTAAAGAGGCTAAGGAATTCCTAAGCCTCTGTTTACAAAATCCTGTCTCCTCCCATGAACGCTTAAATTACCAATCACTGCTACCATCCTATGTTTAGGGTGAGATTTCCTTAACCAACTCCACTTTAAAAATTGGATTGGAAAGAGAAACAAACATTTTAATTACTTTTCCCTCTTCTTAATGGGCTTGCACAAATTAACCCGCGTTCTCCACAATTACATTTAAACTGTTACAAAGAATTATTTCTTCCTTTGGTCCCGGTCATGCCTTGGAGACCCACTTGCCATGGTGGTTCTCTGCTTTGAGGACACTTGAAGGTTTTCTGTGTAGGGCTACTGCCTGCTGCATCCCTGCAAACCCTGGAGGTGGATGATGCTGCCATGTGGAGAATTTCCCTTTCCACAAGGGCTCCCAGGCTGCAGTGAGCAAACAGCATTTCAATGTAGCAATTCTGTTTAAGGGAAAGGGACAGAGGTCTAACACAAATGCTTACAGACAGCTCTCCTGAGAAACTGGCATCCTGAGGTTTGTGGACCAGCATCACATCTCTCCCTTACCTTTTTTTAATCACTTGCTTTCAAACTATGATTTCTACCTTGGTGTCAGCCTGCATTGACTGCACTCTCTTGGAGCTGGGACCACTGGTACTGTGACTGGCACTGGAGATATTCAGCTGATTTCCTTCCATGGAGGAAGGGGAACCAGAAAGCAGCACTTCAAATAAGTTCCCTCCTCATGGAATCTCTGCAGGGAATGAGGGCCCATTTTCTTAATTACATGTTCATTAGTATGTTTAGTGCTCTCCTCCCTCTCTTCCCCCAGCCCTGCCACCTGGGAGTTCCTACTATGTTACTGGAAAGCCACAGAGGTTTATTTAAATACCACATAGTCAGATTGGAATGAAAAGCTATGAAGCTTCCCCTCTTTAATACTTTTTGAAATTATTTATGGGCTATGCTTCTTGCCTACGTAGAAGGTGCCTTCTGAGATTCCTGCAAGTCAATGCAGAAATAGCTGTTTGAATTGAGCAATAATTAGAAGCAGATGGAGCAAAGCAAAGCATCACAGAAATCCCATTCTGCTAAAGAAACGCTGCTGTCTGAAATAGATTTCCGCTGCATGTAATATTTTCTCATATGGGCTAAAAAGAAATAACATCATATGTCTGCTTTGCACCTACCAAAGCTGGGAAATTCAAAGTAACATCTGCAATTCTGCTCTGAATTCAGTCTCAATCTGCATGCCATTTGCAGCCCCTACATTTGCCTGTACCACAGTTACAATTTCTTTTCTTTGCTAGACCTTGGAACAATGGGCATTCTGTTACTTTTTGTGAATGTGTGTATATTTGTTTGGGGTTTTTTTCTCAATCTTTGGTGGATTTTGGTGGTTGTTTTGTTGTTTGGGGTTTTTGTTTTGTTTTGTTTGTTTTTAAATGATTTTAAATTCTAGGAAAATGTTTGTGACTTAAAACACATTACAGTATTTAGTAATCCACAGACTCAGTCTGGGGAAGGTACTCAGAGCTCTCAAATCCTAATTTGCTGCCAAATTCTTATGTGCTTGATGTAGTGGATTGTTTCACTCCTGACTTCTAAAAATAACATGTCCTGCTCTCATTGCTCCCACAGAACATCCCCTTAAGTTTAGAGATAACTGGAAACTCACAGCATCTCAAAGACAGCTGTACAGATCTCAAGCTCAAATTTTAACTCTGTTTCTCATTTGCTTTCCTTACATGAGTGCAGCTGGCAGTTTGCTGAGGGGCTTTTGTTGAACCACGTTGTTGGGGTGAGCTGATTTTCTTTCAATGATTATAACTTATTGACCTGATAGAAAGCCATAAAGTCATATTTTGGTCAGCTGCTACACGTGTCCAGTAAAG
Source organism: Corvus kubaryi (assembly GCF_017639235.1). Lineage (NCBI taxonomy): Eukaryota > Metazoa > Chordata > Aves > Passeriformes > Corvidae > Corvus > Corvus kubaryi. Next base: position 26,669,342 of record NW_024581135.1, read on the forward strand.
CCATGATTTTAATGGTGGACTTGTTCATAATTATGTTGACATTTTCAATAGGCAGGGATGCATTCTGCAAAGTAAGGGAGTCTTCACGAGTGTTTTAGAAAGCAACAGTTTTAAAATTGCAAAGATATACATACATTCACTATCTCTGAAAACTTTAATATTGTAGCACTCCAAGGTGTTCTAAACTTGTGCTGCTCGAGAGTGTTTACAAACAGGCTTGAGGATTTTGCCAGGAGCAGAAGTTACTTCTAGAGGAAAAAAATCGGATTTTGAAGGAAATCATAAAGGTTGGCAGGTTGCTGTTTCCTTTCTGATGTGAGTGGGCAGACGTGCGCTGGTCCCGGCGAGGCCGCGGCGAGAGCCTGTCCCGCACTGCTGTCGGTGCTGCTCCCAGGAGCCTGTCCCGCAGCGCTGATCCCGAGAGCCTGTCCCGCAGTGCTGCTCCCAGGAGCCTGTC